>NW_022103921.1:4737220-4746900 GCF_000313985.2 Echinops telfairi
GACAGGGCAAGATATGACAAAATAACAATTTATAAACTATCAAGGGCTCATGAAGGAAGGGGGAGTGGGGAGGGAGAGGGGAAAATGAGGACCTAATGCCAGGGGTTTAAGTGGAGAGAAAATGTTTTGAGAATGATGAGGGCAATGAAGGTACAAACGCGCTTTACACAACTGATGTGTGTATGGATTGTGATAAGAGTTGTATGGGCCCCTAATAAATTGATTTAATAAATATATCGGGAAAAAACCTCCAACTTTTGATTAGCAGCTAGGTGCAGTAGCCATTTGAGCTCTCAATTTTCAAACAAACATTTATTGAAAAAATGAAATTATGAACAAAGAGGTTTGCCTGTGAAAACCGTAGATTTTCTACTAGGCTATTTTGCTCTCTAAACGCCGAGCTTCGGGCTATACGTTTAAAGTGTGGGCACTAGGACCAAACGGTTGGGATTCGTATCCCAGCTCCACCACATTCGACCTGGTTGACACCTGGCAAATTATGTCACTTCGCTGAGACTTTGGGTTTGTTTTGTTTTTTGGAGGTGACAATTCTTTTTTTAATAACTTAACATTAATACCATAAGTATCATTGTTGGTGCTTCTCATCTTCCTTTGACTTTGTTGTTTTTATGTGCCATGGTCGCCTCAGTTCTGCCTCCTATAGCAGCCTTAGAGGACAGAGTAGAACTGCTCCACAGGGATCCCAGGACATACATCTTGATGGCGGCAGATTACCAGGTCTTTTCTTCCGTGGAGCAGCTGGTAGATTGAAACCAACGGTCTTTTGGTGAGCCACTGAGCACTGAACCCCCAGGGTTCCCTTTCTCTGAGACTCACTCAAAAAACAAACATATTCATTGCTACTGAGCTGATGCCTATTCACAGCGACCCTATGGAGCTGCTCCGGTGGGTTCCTGAGACTAGATCTTTGTGTCAGTGGAAAGCCTCATCCATCTCCCACAGAATGGGTGGTGGATCTGCACCACGACACCCCCAGAGCGCCCTTCTCTGAGCATGGTTACCTCATCTATAAAATCTTTATAAGGTCTTTAATACTTAGATCAGTACTCAATACACTGTGAATGCTCAACATGGTTTATTTAAAATGGTATCAAAATGTAATGCCATCCTTTGAGACTCAGAACCATAATCTTGGAGGAGACTAAGCTCAATTGGTATAGCACAGTCCGCCAGGACAATGTTACACATCCTACTTTTGTGAGCCGAGGCTGGGCCCTTAGGAGCTTATAAGTGACCATTTAAGATGCAGCTAGTGGTCTCACCCTCTCCAGAACAAGGGAGAGAGGGAAAAATCAGAGAAACAATGAGTCTGAAGGAGTCACTGACCATGTGAGTCACAGCTTCCACTTGCCCGAGACCACAGGAACTAGATAGTGCCCACCTACCACTACTGACAGCTCTGACAAATCTGAACAGCATTACATTAGATTAGAAGGTCCTGGGCAGAGTAGGAGAAAAAGGTAGAATAAAAGTCAAGATCATAAAAAAGAAGCCCGACTTACTGGTCTGTTCAAGGGCGGTGGACCCCAAGTGCACGGCCCGTAGGCACCCTTCCAAGGGGCTCCAAATATTATATGTCAGTTCAATGAACAAACAACATCTTTGAGGAAAAAGCTCAGAAAAATCAAGCTTCGGAGAATCAAAGAGCACCATTTTCCCCAAAGTAAAGTTGAGAAGGTAGGAAGGGACAAGAAAGGTGGACAGAATAGGGACTCCAAGAAGGAGGTGGAAAGAACGCTGTTATGTTGAGAGGATTGCACTTCATGTCACAAAACAAGATGTGTGTAAACTGTTGCGCAGGGAAAAACAGTGCACCCTGTGACTCTCGCCCAAAGTGTAATCACATGTCTTTCAAAAGGAAAGATAAGTGGGGGGAAAAGTTACATCATCCACTTAGGCAAGGAGACAAGGAAAACAAGCCTCTATTACCACCACCTGCGTTTGGTGAATACTTAGGACTTAACGAAATTCTCCAAAGTCCATGGGCGATTGACCAGTCAGTATTGACCCTAGGTCGGAGGCCCGGAACAGAGTGTTTATCCAGGTAGAAACCCAGCAGACTAAAGATCTAAAAGTTTTTTTCATAACTTTTAGTTTAATGGTGTAAAACATTCTCTGTCTATTGTTACATAGTTAAGTCTTTCTACTTTTAAACAAAAGAGCCCTTGGCTTAACTGAACGTTTGGAAGTTTGAACTCACTACAGACAAGACGTGGCAGAGCTCCGTTCCTGTAAAGATTTACAGCCCCTGAAACCCAGGGGAACATTCCAGCTCTGTCTAGAATGTCAATATGAGTTGGAGTTTACTCAACAGCATACAGAAACAACTTTTTAGAAATTCCCATTAATCAAAATCAGGTGCTTTCTTAAAATGTGCTCGGGTTTTTTTGAGACCTGAAAGGACAATGAGAGATTCCCCAGAGATCAAGATGTCAGGACATCTCATTAAAAACATAAATCTTCTTGCTTTTGTCAGAAATATATAACTTAAAAATGCATTTAAAATGGTCTTTCTATTAAAGGAAAAGAGTGGCTCAAATGTGTGGCTTTGCTGTTGCTCTGCAGCAGTGATTATCAAATAAGCTTTGCCCATGTATTCCCTGCCCATAAGAGGAGAAAAGTATGCATTTCCTTGATCATATTTACGATGAGTTAGCAAGTGATCTCTGAGCTCTGAGAAGGGCTTGAAGGGGGAGATATTTCAACTTGCCAAGACTTGAATTTAAGCCCTTAAACCCCAGTAATTGGTAGGATTATTTAATTGCAAAACCAGATAAAGAAGCGTCTGTCATACATTTTATTTTAGACAGCAAGCTCTTAATGAGGGACCCCTCAGGGAAGTGAGGGCAATATTAGCTTAATATTAAATGCTACTTTAAAATATATTTCTCAGCGTGAATGAGGGTTCTGATGACAAACCAGTGAATGTTATAGGATATTGATATTCCCTTTTTGATAGAAGGACCCCTGATAGGACTGATGAGTCAGGCGTTGGCCTGTTAACCAAAGGGTCAGTGGTTCAAACACACAGGCTGCTTCCAGAGAGCAGGATGAAACTGTCTGCTCTCATAAAGATTTACAGTATTGCAAACCCCTAATAGGGTCTCGTGAGTGGGCATCCACTTGATGTCAGTGGGTTTGGTTTGGGATTTGATTTTCTTATAGGGGAGGAAACTCCCAATTGGATTTTATTGTGTTACCCAGATAGACAAACCTTTAGCATGCATTATGTATGCGCTGCCTAGTGCAATAATTCCTTGAGGCAATTGAAAGAATATTATGGAAGGCAATTAAAAATGTCTGAATATAACGTCTCCGGGTTGTCTTTTACAGTAAAAAGCACTGATCTCTTCTCTAAGAAAAAAAAATTTTTTCCCTCTCAGAATATTAACAGAGATTTTAACAAAGAACAGAAATGCTGACAACTGTGGAAAATAGTTCAGTAACTTCTAGCCAGCAGTGACTTTGCCTAAGGTTCAGCTCTCTTGGATTTAGGTAATAGGGTTTTTCTTTGGCCTGTAAACAGGGTAAACATATGTTTCAGATTTTCTGGGACAGTCTCAGTTAAAAAACATTCTTTCCTTTTTTAGTCTGTGTTACACCATGCATTCTCATGTTTTTAATGGAGAATATGAACAGTTTACCCACAATTGTCAGGATTTCCTTAATGAATCTTTCCTTTGGGGGTACCTTGGAGTGTCTATGTCTGAATGGGCGCCTAGTCTACCTATTCTGTGAACTCCATCTTTGGGTTTCGGAAAGCTGGACCTACTTTCTCCAAGCATCTCTGGAAATCTTCCTTCTCCCATTCCTACTTCGTCTGTAGTATTACATTCCAACTAGCATGTGATTGTACACTATCTATACTTACATTGTTCTCACTGTTGTATGTGTGCCAATATCATCTGCTCAATTAACGTGCACAGCCTGGAGGGAAAGAATCTCTTCCGACTTTCTCACACCCTCCACCATGCCTCCCTCACTGCTCGGCATAAAATCCATCCTGTGAAAAAAATCTGAAATATCACATTTTTTCTCATTCAGTAAAGGTATCTTTTGAAAAAAATATTTGAGACATTCTTAATGGCTTAAAAACGGTTACATTTGCAAAATATAAGAATTCATAAAAAGTAACTTTAGCAAGTGTGTGATATTATTTCAACGAGTGATCATTGACCGTTTTCATTAAACTGAATCTTATTTGGTTCTGTTACTATAAAATATTATCTTTTCTAATATTTTCACTTTTTATTTTTTATAAATACATTCTTCAATTTTCTACAAATACAAGGTGTCATGAGTAGGAAATGAATAATTTTTATAAAAACTGAACTTTCATTTTAAGATGTGTCTAGTTTGGTTTACTTAATATTAGCATGTGGTATAAAATAAATGTTGAAGGGAGCTAATGATAAAGCTGTCAAGTTTTATGTTCTGATGGCTGTTTTTCTCAGAAGTTAAAAATATTTTTATTTTAATGAGAATTTTAATATTGCATTCCCAGGTTCAATGGATAGCACACGTGGAAATATTTCTTCTATGTTCATAACACTTAGTCTGAAGAGCATGGGGTTGGGAAGCATAAATACAGAATGTTATTTTATATTACATACATTCTTTTGTTATCAGTAGTTTTATTTCCAACAGTTTCATTCACATGTAATTTACATATCATATAATTCAATAGTTCAATCATTCAATCATATCTTGGAGAGCCATACGTAAAGTTACCTTTAGGAAAAACTCTTCTTAAACCCCACAATAACAATGAGCCGATAAATATTGAGATATTGGTTAAATTCTCAGTACATGCTTGTCAGAATTCAAAGGTAGATATTCTGTACCAGAATACACAGCACACATGCACGCACACATGTAGAAGGTAGACACCCAGCTCTTCATTTCTCATCTGTCCTAAATGCAAAAGGCAAACTTTGTGACTTTATTATTTTGTCCAAAGCAAAACAACTCAGTTGTCATTGAGTTGTGCCTTGGTGATCATTGAGTTGTGTCTTGGTGATCATTGAGTTGTGTCTTGGTGATCATTGAGTTGTGTCTTGGTGATCATTGAGTTGTGTCTTGGTGATCATTGAGTTGTGATCTTGGTGATCATTGAGTTGTGATCTTGGTGATCATTGAGTTGTGATCTTGGTGATCATCGAGTTGTGTCTTGGTGATCATTGAGTTGTGATCTTGGTGATCATTGAGTTGTGTCTTGGTGATCATTGAGTTGTGATCTTGGTGATCATTGAGTTGTGTCTTGGTGATCCCATGTGTAGAACTGTACTCCATTGAGTTGTCAAAGGCTGATTTTCTTGGAAGTAGATTGTTTGGCATTTATTCCAAGGTAATCTGGTAGAATCAAACCTCTAACCCTTTGGTTAGCCAAGCATGCTAGCTATTTACACCATCTACAGATGCCACTGATGGATCAAGAACTCTATCATTTAAGCTTTTAGGCTTCTGTTCTGTGTCCTAAAGATGGGTGTCTGCCAAACCTTGGTGCTCTACATTTGCTCTTGAGCAAGTTTTCTTTTTTTTATAATAAAGAAGTTTTATGAAATAATGTGCTTATCCAGCTATGTTTCATTCATTCACTCTTTAGTTAGAACATGTACAACATATTACTCTGAGAATGGTGACAAATGACTTAGAACCCATGAACCTATATCCTGTTCTCATCACAAGGGTCTTTGGGGCCCGAGGTTGGTGTTAAGACAATGCTGGAACCACGGAAGGGACACATCTTCATGAAGCAAATCAAAACGAACAACCCGGTTATTCACAATATTGCACAAGGCCTTTGTAGGATTTACTTGTTGTCCAGCAAGGAACTGTAGGAACTTCCTAATATCTATGCATACTTCAGCCATTTCTTCCAGGTTTCTACTTTGAGAAGGACTTTCAGAACCTAAGGGAGGGCTTCCAAGATCTTTAAAATGAGTTGTAACACACACTAATTCAGTTTCTATTTTCAAGTTCAATTCTCCATTTAGGTTTGCTTCAATGATAAGGTGATTGCTAATATTTTTCATTTTTTCCACAACACTCTTTATAGTCTTCAGCACCAGTAAGTAAATACTAACATCAGATTCTGGAACTGTAGGTTCTTGTAAATCCTTCCACAGCTTTCTAGGAATAACTTTTATGGGGATGTCATGTGCCACAGTGCGACTGCTGCTTGAAATAGACAACAATTCTACAGAGATCATCAGGCAGGGGAAATGCTGATTAGTCAGCTTGACTTTCAAGGCTCTGGCATTCTGCGCAGTTTTCAAGGCTCGAGATAAGTTTTCTGGAGTCAGTTCTATATAAATCTCATTGTTTTCTTCTGATATTCCTTCCATTTGAAATTCGTTGAAGAAGTTCTCGCGTGAAGTTGTTCAGACAGGCCGCGTCCACGATCTTGGCCCAAAACTTCATGGCTGGACTCGCGGTTCGACCGCCGGAGCATCCAGAGCAAGTTACAAAGAGACAATCATTACCTCTGGGCATGTCCTATCCCATCTGCGTCTCTCCCCTCAGCTTTTCCCTACACTCCAGGCTGATATCCTCAAAATGCAAAAAGTGGAAGACAGAAGTGAGGGACGGAGAATCGGGAGATTCGGCAGCAGAGACTGATTCTTGAGAACCACACTTTCAGTTTCACATAGCATAACCTTTAAGACCTCACAGCAGCATACGCTACCTTATTTTTCCAATTTCCCCATTTTTTTCTCAGTATCAACACGTTATGGTTTTCCCCCAAGGAATTGGAATGTTTATGAGAATTTGATTTACTGGAGTTGTATACTTAATGTATTTGATTTACAAGAATTCTTTAAGTTCCTGTCAAGGTTTTGCTCATTAGGTTGCAAATTTGATGTGCAGGCGACTGGAATGCTTAAAATGAAAATCAGCTTTATTAAACTTATATACGTCATTAGGATAATTTAATTGTCCAAGTTTGTAACCAGTGCATATTCTGTAGTCTGATTTCTTTAGCATGAACTGACCAAATTCTAATAAAAAAAAGTTAGGGAACAAGGGTAGTTTTAGAGGATGTATAAGTAAAACAACAAAATTATTAATTGTAACTCAAGGAAAGGTAACTTTAAAACATAGAATATTAAGTTAATATCCAGTAAGCGTAAATAGCTTTTTATACTCCTAAAGATTCTTCTCCTGGCCAAGAAAAAATAAATAAGCCTCTAATAATATCAAAAGCAGATCCTGGCGACATTTAAATGTAGACATTACTTATTCCCCACAGTCTCATTTTCTGGCCATGAAATTTTGATCCACAATGATCTGTGATGCCCTTCTTTCATCCGAGGAGGGGAATTATTCGCACTTACAAAAAATCCTGATAATGATACCTTCAGTCACGGGAGATATAATATAGAATACATTTGTAATGCGAAGCAGAATTTGCTAGGTTGGTTTATAAATGATCTGTGTTGGCTGAGGGCTAAGATGAAATAAATTGAGGCATTAGTTGTTCAGTAGTAGACTTCCCACCTTTGCAGCAGGAAATGGGTTTCAATCCCAGTTGGTGCGCTTCCTGTGCTGCTACCACTGGTCAGTGGAGGTGTCTCTGCTGCTGTGTTAGACAGACTTCAGTGGGATTTCCAGAGGATGATGGGCTACGAAGAAAGGGCTCTACTTCTGATCTACTTCTGAAAGTCAGCCAGTGAAAATCCAACGGATCATAATGGTATGACCTCCAACTGATCGTGGGGATGGCTCCAGGTCTGGCAGTGTTTGTCGCTGCTGTGCACAGATCTCCGTGAGTTTCAGGTCTACTTGATGTACACCCCAAACAAAAGCAACAGCAGCTAACTACATTGTGGAGGCTCTTATAATAGCTAGAAAAGAATTTTCAGACTCAGTGACTCCTCCTCTTTACTTTTCCCACCCCTCTTTAGTTTTCTTCTGGGGCAGGGGGCAGGGGGCAGTAGGGTGGGTGGGGAATTCCAAGTAAGAGAAAGAGTTCATGAGGACGGATTCAACATAAATGAAAAGTCGAATGCCTCTGAGAATAGGAAAGCTGAAGCACTGCCTTGCTCATTGTTGTTTTTAACTTCAGGACTTGCACATGTGTGGATACTCTTGTTGTAACTTGCCCTCAAATCGATTTCAACTCATGGATAACCCCATGTGTACAGAACTGGCTGCGAGCCTTCGGAAGCAAATCTCTGGGCCTTCCTTCCTTGTTTACCTTAGCGTCCACTGGGTTTGACCCTATTGGTACTTGAGATATTTACGTCATAGCTTCTGATGTCGCACAACAGCATACAGGCCATCATGGTATGACAGACTGATAGGTGGTCACCTACTCTACACTCTCTTTATTCTTCATGGCTCTCTTTATTCTTCACAAAGCCTTCATTTGCTTACCACCAACTTTGTGATGGCTTATCTTTCTCACCGGTTTAGAATGTAATTCCCCCTTAATAATTTTTGTTCTGTGGCTTTCCACCAGAATCCCAAATGTTTATATAGTTTTCACAAGCTGGTAATGACTGCAGAGATCTATGAGGGGGTGCCCCCCCACCAAAAAAACCCAAACAAACAGAAAAAAGTTCTGCTGGGTGGAGCTTTTATAGTACACATTTTTCCTTCTAAGCAAACATCCAGCAACTTGTTCTGAGTTAGTGCACCCAGTGGATTACCTGGGAAGCTTCTCTCTGGTCCAAGTGAATTTTTTCATAAAAGCAGTTTTACTCAAACCTTGTTTTTTTGGTGATGTCAGATTTAAGAGAACAGCAGGCAGCTGTGAAATTTTGTTTCCCACTTGGGAAAAATGCCACAGAAACTGTTGTGATATTATTGCACACAGCTTACAAGGACAGCACTATGGGAAAAACACAAGTGTAGGAGTGGTTTTCTCATTTCAAAAAAGATGAAAGTTTGATTGATCACAAACCTTGTTCTGGATGTGCATCCACTTCCAGAATGGATGAAAACATGGTTCCAGGTCTGGCAGTGTTTATCGCTGCTGTGCACAGATCTCCGTGAGTTTGAGGTCTACTTGATGTAACCCAAAACAAAAGCAACAGCAGCTAACTACATTGTGGAGGCTCTTACAATAGTTAGAAAAAAATTTGCATAATGCATTTGGAGTTTGTTCCAGTAGATCAGACTGTTGATCAAGCTTTCTATTTAGAAGTTCTGAAAAGACTGCAAAACAATACACAACAAAAAAGGCCTGGCTTGTGGCAGACAGGAGACTGGTTTTTGCTACCACGACAATGCACCTGCTCACACAGCCATCTCAGCCTCTTTTGGCAAAAAATCAGCATGCCTCTCCTGCCCCATGTACCTTATTCACCTGACCTCGCTCCGTGCAACTTCTTTATGTTTCCACGAATGAAGAGGGACATGAAAAGACAGTGATGAGGGAGGTGATGTCAACCATCCAAACAGATGAGTTTGAAAAATGTTTCCAAGAATGGAATTGCAAATTTGACAAATGTATTAAGTGCAATGGAGAGTGCTTTGTAGGTGACAAGGTTGTTTTGTAAAAAAAAATTTTAATACATAGCTTTGAAAAAAAGAATCCCTTGTGTGTGTATTTTCTGGTTACCACCATGTTTTCCTGAAGATTAGAAAGAGCTCTTCGGAAACAACAAAGTCCACAGAGAAGAAGCACACGAGCCTGTGCGAACACGAGGTGT
>NW_022103921.1:4748917-4750812 GCF_000313985.2 Echinops telfairi
AAAATCATTTTATTGGGGGCTCATACAATTCTTATCACAATCCATACATACATCCATTGTGTCAAGCACATTTGTACATTTGTTGCCATCATCATTCTCAAAACATTTGCTTTCTGCTTGAGCCCTTAATATTGGCTCCTCATTCCCCCCCATGAACCCTTCATAATTCATAAATTATTATTATTTTGTCATATGTTACACTGTCCGATGTCTCCCCCCGCCCTCTTCTCTGCTGTCCATCCCCCAGGAAGGAGGCTATTTGTAGATTTTTGTTATTGGTTCCCCCTTTCCACCCCACATTCCCTCCACCCTCCAGGCATCGCCATTCTCACCACTGGTCTTGAAGGGGTCATCTGTCTTGGATTCCCTGTGTTTCCAGTTCCTATCTGTACCAATGTACATCCTCTGGTCTAACCAGATTTATAAGGTAGAATTGGGATCATGATAGCTGGGGCGGGGGGGAGGAAGCATTTAGAATTGGGATCATGATAGCGGGGGAGGAAGCATTTAGAGGAAAGTTGTATGTTTCATCATTGCTACCCTGCACCCTGACTGGCTCATCTCCTCCCCACAACCCTTCAGTTGGGGGTTGTCCAGTTGCCTACCGATGGGCTTTGCGTCTCCACTCTGCACTCCCCCTCATTTACAATGATAGGATTTTTTGTTCTTTGATGCCTGATCCCTGATCCCTTCGACAGCTCGTGGTCACACAGGCTGGTGTGGGAACAGTCTTGCTTCACCTCCCAGTATAACATAGCCATTACACAATGTGCAATTCTGTTGTCTGTGTGTGATTGCTTGTTTGTGTATCTTATCTCTGGACTGTTATATGAGGGCAGGGACTACTTGCAATTCCCTCACCTAAAGTTGCTGCTTAGTTCATTTTAACTCAAGGTAACTCCCTGTGTACAGAGTGGCCTTGCTCCATATGCCTCTCCATGCCATGACTTTTCAGAGCAGATCACCAGGCCTTTCCTCTGAGGTGCCTAGGGGTGGGTTTAAACCACCAACCTTTCAGGTCGTAGTCAAATGTATAACAGTTTTACCACCTAGGGACTCCTGCAATGTAGTAAGGGTTCATGAAATATTTGGTGACTGAATGAATTAATATTCCTATATTTATTTTGTAAAGCTCACTATCCAAGTTACTCCTTTTCCTGTACATGCAGAACTGATGAGTGCTTAAGGAGCATTGACCGTCAGCAAACACAAAAAAACAAAAATCCTCACAACTGGACCAATACGTAAAACCATGATAAATGGCAACGACATTGAAGTTGTGGATGACATCATTCCACTTGCATACCAGTCAATGCCCATCAATAGTCAAGAAATAAAACTTAGTGCATTGGGGAAATCTTCTGAAGAAGACTTAAAAAAAAAATGCTGTCCCTTTGATGATGAAAGTGTGTACCTGAGCCAAGTCATGGTCTTTTCAATCCCCTTGTATACAAGCAAAAGCCGGACAATCCAAAAGGAAGGGAAACGGACACACTTGAATACCAATGTTGGCAAAGAATATTGACTATACCATGGGCCCCTAGGAAAGTGAATAAATCGGTCTTGTAGCAAATACAACCAGAATGTTCCTCGGAGATGAAGCTGGCAAGGCTTTGTCTTGCTGACGTTAGACATGTCATCGGGAAAGACATATCATTAGAAAACGTTGTCATGTTTAGTTAAGTAGAAGGAAACCAAACATGTTTGATGCAAACAAGGGAAATCCTCTGAGGTGGTTAAGTTTATTGTGCCAACCTGGATGATAAACACATGTGGGGCTAAGTGAAGGGCGGAGGGATAAATGGCTCAGAAAGCCTCACCTTTCTTGTTCTCAGATCTCTTGCTTTGTGATGGTTGGACCAGGGTGCAGCTGCCTTAGCCAGTTCCCTGCTTCA
>NW_022103921.1:4752167-4756204 GCF_000313985.2 Echinops telfairi
CATACAACTGTTATCCCAATCCATACACACATCAATTGTGTAAAGCGCATCTGTACATCGTTTCTCAAAACATTTTCTCTCCACCTAAACCCCCGACATTAGGTCCTCATTTTTCCCCTCCCTCCCCAGAAGGTAATTTTGATTTACTAATTTCTTAAACTTTTTATGAAGATTTGGGGGAAAGCTTACAGAGCAAATCGTTTTCCATTCAAGAATTCCTACACATGTTGTCTTGTGGCATTGATGGCAGTCATCACAATGTAACAGCATTCTTCCTGTTGCTCCCTGAGTTTTCTGTTTTCCATTTATCTTACTTTCTTCTCCTTTCCTGTTTTCTGAGCTTTACCTCTGGGGAAATGCTGCCTTTTTGATCTTATAGCTGATTTTTCTAAGGCGTGCTTACCGTTCCAGTGTTATTGTTCACCTTATAGACATATTATTTAGCTGACAATCGAGGAGTAAGAGGTGTGAATTAAGTTTAAGGCTTGAAGGGTGATGAATGGCCATACCTTTGGGGGTTCAACCAGTCTCCGTCAAGCTAGTAAGCCGGTCTTGTTATGATTCTGAATATTTCCTACATTTTTCTTGCAATCCATCCTTCTAATATGATCCTTTTCAGAGCAGTTGGTAGTGGTTGACAGGCACCATCAGGCCTCAGGATTACGAGACCTGATGTTTGGGTGGCCCATTAGTCCTTTGGACTAATTACTTCTATGTGTCTTTAATTTTCTTCACTTTTCTTTGCTTTGGACAAATAGACCAATAGTGAAACCTTAGATGGCTGCTCACATGCTTTAAAGACCCCAGTCACTTCCTAACAAAGTAGAACATTGTCTTTGGGCTATGCTATAGCAGTTGATTGTGATGACCCGTGAAAACATGGCCCTGAGTCCCATCCAGAAAGCTATCCATTTCCTCTAGATGTTTGGCCATAGCTAAGAAGTCTTCATAATGTTGTCCCTGCCCACTGCCCAAATGATTTACTAAATACTCGGCTGTGTTTGCAGCCCATGGAATACATGCAGTAGAGTCCTCGGTCAGTCCTATCTCACATATATTTGTGGGTGCACAGTGCAGGATTTTTAAAAGACTACTCCAGCATCAGTGAGGTGGTCATTTCAGTCTTCCAGGAAAGAGGAAGGCGGTAGGGACATAAGGAAATTGACAGGCTTCACACTTACGTAGGAGATAGAATGTGATAGAATGAGGAGGAGGAGAGAAAGACTTCAAGAAATGAAGTAGAAATGGATCCTAAAAATGCAAATAACTTTGAGTGAGGGGCTTGATGGGAAGACTGCTTGCATAGCAGAGCAAATATTCCAAATATTGAGTTTGGAATATCCATTAGAAATAGAAACTATATGGCTGGCAAGCAGTTGCATGAGAAGGGTCTGAAGCACAGGCGGACTAATGAGCTATGGAATTGCTTTAATCCTAAGATGAGTACTTTTCATGTTTACGATTTCCAAAATCAGAATGCATCTTAAAATGAATTTATATATAAAATAGTATTTTACTTTGTTAGCACATGTATTAGCTACAGAGATGTTTAGCATGGCTCCTACACAAAGATGACACACAAATGTGCTTTTTCTTTTATTCTGAATTATTAATAGTGAACTGCAATGGATAGTTCCTTGAAATATCAGATATTCTGTAAAATTAAATGAAATACATTCATTTTCATTTGACGGTATTTTGAAAATCAGAAGAAAAAAGCCTTTAAAATACTCGTATCTTGAAGAAAGATTTTAGATAACAAAGGTAAAGTTCAAGAATAGACCTGAATTTTGGCACAAATGACACAAATTTTGGCACAACTTAGTAAGGTTTAACTTAATGAGGCTTTACTATAATTTTTAGCAGGCTTGAAGGGCTTGTTCTTTTTAAGTAGGTCCAAATAATTTCTTTCTCCATTTCCACCTCCAACACAATTTTACATCCACCATTAACTTTTTAGCAGTCTCCATATTAAAATGGTATCCTCCACCAACCCTGGATAGAATAACAAGCCTTTGAATTACAGAAATTTAAGCTAATCCGATTTTATGTACTACATTTACTTTTTCCCTGAGCATAACATGTGGAATCTTTCTTTGTGTAATTATGAATGTGTTTCACATATCCATCATTCTCATCCTCAATTGTGTAAGTGGGAGACACCCCCACCCACCCCCACCAAAACAAAACACAAACTGCCCCTGCAACCAAGTACATTCTGACCCATAAAGGCCCCATGAGTCAAACTACCCTTTGGGTTCCCAAGGACGGAAATCTTTATGAGAATGCATAGCCTCAGCTTTTTCCCTTGGAGCAGCTGGTGGGTTTGAACTGCTGACCTGTGGTTGGCAGATGAGTACTTAACCCACTACAACACCAGGTCTTCTAGGTGAGAGAACAGAGGAAGAAAAAGCTTCATTTAGAAGAGAAACGGGACTTGCAGATTTATCTTTTTCAATTCCTACACCAGTTATTGTCTCTAAGGCATTGTTTGGCCAACACACTATTTCCCATTGCTAATTTAATATTTATAAATTCTTATATGATTCTCCACAGCTACTCACTACAATCCTTGGCTCACAGTTCTTTATCTGGGATCTCCACGTGAGGCCCTGCAGGTCTCACATATGCCCATCCCTTGGCACTTTCTCTTTTTTTAATTCTGGAGCCTACAGTTTATTTAGATTTCCTTAGCTTTTACCCAATGTCCCTTTTCTATCCGAGGATCCTATTTAGGATGCAACATTGCATATCCCTCTCATTTCTCCTCTCCTCTCGTCTCTGACAGCTTCTCAGTCTTTCCTTGTTCTGGAGGACCACATTTTTTGAGGAGTCAGGGATTTTGTAGAGTGTCCCTCTGTTTGTCTGATGTTTTCCTCATGATTAGCTTTAGCTTAAGGTTTTTGGGAAACTGGATCACAGAGGCAAGGAGGCACTTTTACCATATTGTATCAAGGGCAGACAGTATCAAGATGATTTAAAATGGCAAGTCAAAAAATACTGCTATCAGGATTCACCTTCATCCATGCACGGTTTATTCCCCCACAAAGTGTGTTTCGACATGTCTCGGGGATTAGTGGATAGATACAGTACTCCATTTGTCTTAGTCTCTAGTGTTAGAGTGCTTGCGTAGAGGGCTTCATCAAAACAGTTCACTTGAAGGTAGCAAAATCAGCTCAAGAGGTAATGGTGAATGTTTATGGGAATCCCAAAGGGGTAATTTTGATAATTCAATAGCTGTTGCATTATGTGAACAGGGAGCTACCAGAAATGCAAGGTATGTTAGGGAGAGAACAGGGAATAAGGGACATCTTTGCTGGTGTCAGGTAAATATTGGCTCAAAGTAGAGAATACCAGAAAGATGTTTACTTGTGTTTTATTGGCTACGCAAAAGCATTCGTTTGATTATGTGGCTCATTTGAAAAACAATAACAACCCAACCAAAAACCTCTGGATAACACAGAAGAATGAGCATTCCAGAAAACGTCATTGTGCACATGCGGAAACTGTACGTGGACGAAGAGGCAGTTGTCTGAACAAAACAAGAGCATACTGAGTGGTTTCAAATCAAGAAAGATATGTGTCAGAGTTGTATCCTTTCACCATGCTTATGCAAACTGTATGTTGAAGAATTTGAAGCAATTGCTGATGAAGATCAAGAACTATAGTCCTCAGTATGGACTGCAACTCAATGTAAAGAAAGTCCAAACTGAATCAAGAGATTCATTATGGTAAATGGAGAAAAAGATTGAAATTGCCAAGGATTTCATTTTGCCTAGATCAATGCTCATGGAAGCAAAAGTCAAGAGATCAAATGATGCACTTTATTGGGCAAATCTCTTGCATATGACCTCTATAGTATTAAATTAAAATTGGTGAGAGGGAGTGGGGGTGCCAGCCCCACCCGCTACTAGAACTCATGGGTTGAGTAATACTACTTCTGGGTTCAGTAATGCACAATTGTACAGTTGAGATATATAAGTATTATATTAAAGTCATCGAGAGCATGAGAGATATTACAATAATGCAGTCAGACA
>NW_022103921.1:4758150-4759191 GCF_000313985.2 Echinops telfairi
CTTTTAAGACCCCAGACGCTATATCTTTTGATAGCCGGGCACCATCAGCTTTCTTCACCACATTTGCTTATTCACCCGCTTTGTAGAAGATGCATATTTCAATAGGTCATTTATGCTCCCGAGAGGCCTTGATGGTCTATCTTCCTGAGGAGCCAATGAGGAGATGGGGGCTGCCTAGTCTGGACCTGGCCCAAACACACAATACTGTGGAATGCCGGAAGAACAAATAAATCTGTTTTGGAAGAGGTAAAACCAGAATGCTCCTTAGAAGCAAGGACGGTGGGTCTTTATTTCATTTATTTTGAACATGTTATCAGGAGAGACAAGTCCATGTTTGGTAAAGTAGAAGGGCAGTGGAAAGAAAGGAAGATCTTCATGGGGATGGACTGACACAAAAATGGACTCAAACATAAGAATAACAACAAACAACAACAATTGTGAGCACAGAGAAGGACTGGGCAGTGTTTCCTTCTCTTATCCATAGGTTCACTGTGGACATAAGTTGGTACCAATTTGATGGCTCCTAACAACAACAAATACAGGGCATTAACACACTGTCAAACACAGTGAGATACACACACAGTCAGCACACACAAAATAGATAAATGGGACCTACTAAGAATAAGACCCTTATGTGTTTCAAAAGACTTCATCAAAAGAAGAGAAAGAGAACCTTCAGACTGGAGAAATAAATTGGCAATGGTATGTCAGACACAAGACTAAACTCTAAAACCTATAGAAAACTATTATAATACCTCAACAAGAAAACCATGCATAAGCTCATTTAAAAAATGGGCAAGACATAAACCAAACTTTTTATCAAAGAAGGTATGCTCTAATGAAGAAATGCCCAAGATCACTAACCATTCTTGAAATGCAAAATTTAAAAAATCTATGAGATGCTACCTTCCACTGGCATTGACAGCAAATTTTTAAAGTGCAGAAAATAAAAATATGGAGAATGTGCAAAAGGACTGGAACCCTCATACACTGCTGGTAGAAATGTGTGTGTGTATATTATATATATATATATATATATAT
>NW_022103921.1:4759373-4780019 GCF_000313985.2 Echinops telfairi
AGCAATCCACTTTCAAACATACTCTGCCTGAGGACAAAGCTCTCACATTGCAGCTCAGTGGTCAGAAAGAACTGAATGGAACCTGAATCTGTGTGGGGTGGATGAATACATTTAGGGCTCTCACTGTAAACCATATTTTCCTAAAACCTAGTACCCAGAATTTAGGTTCTAATTTGCACCAACAAATGACCATAATTCAGACAAGTTCTTTGCCACGTTCCTCCATTGCCCAATCACATGTTCATCGTTTTCTTTTAAAACCTCCCCCAAAGTATTTTTCACATCTACGTTTCTAGCAACATTCTCATGTTGGCATCATATGTATTTTCTGAAATGGAGAGTTTCCCTATTGCTGTGTTAGATCCCTCAGGGGAGAGATACACCTCGGTCCTTGGCTCTACGTGAGAAAGAATTCACGCCAAAGCCTGGTTTGTGATCCAAGTGAGTTTTATGAGAGTTAGAAGTTTCAGGTTTACACAGGCACCTGCAGAACCCCTCACCCCGTGCAGCCTGCCTGGAAGCTGCTCGGAAAGTCACACAGTCGGCTCTGGGCTCCTGCCTTTTCCATTATTCCGCGGGGAGACATGGTGGATGACCCTGGTCAACCCCACTGGCTGAATTGAATTCACCTGGCCTAGGTGGGCCAATCCAGGTGCAGCGCCCACCCAGGTGTACCTCCAATTCCTGGCCGCCAACCTGAACCTCTGAGCATGCGCAGTGTGCCACTCCTTCATGGGCCGGTAGCTCCGAGCATGCGTAATGGACGCCCCAGTCCCTAAACTAGACTACCTAACAGCTCTTCTCATGTCCTTCTGGGTCCTCACCAGAATTGTCTTTGGCATCCATAATTCTAACAAGCGTCTCTTCAGGGCAATTCAGTAAACAATGAATATTTACTATTTAGGAAAAAGTCACTGCCATTGAGTCCATCCCAGCTCAGAGTGCCCCTCGATGACACTGTAGAACCGCCCCTGTGGACTCCTCACGTGGTAGATCGGAGGGCAGAAAGCTTCGTCTTTATCCTTCTGAGTGGCTGGTGAGTTTGAACAGGCAATTCTGTAGTTAGCAGCCCAATGCTGTTAAGCACCTTAAAAGTCTTCCAGCCTCCACTCATTACCCAAATCCCAAACTAGTCCCGATTGTAGGTCTCGCTTACAGCAGCACTCGGCCCTTCTGGGATCAAATACTGTCTTCGTTATTTCGTGCTGTAATAACGTAATTATTACAAGTGAACGAATGGATTTAGCCATAAGAAATTAATCTATGGATCTCTTCCAGTTGGTTAGCCAGGTAGCTGAAATCTAATTCAGGGTACCAACCCTAGGGTAAGACTCTGGGTAAAGGGCCTATCTTTTTAGCATCTGTTTCTGGGTCATCTTGGTGAGCTTCATCAAGTTTGGAGCCTATCTTTCCCCAACTCTGCTTCTTTCAGTTTATTTAAGTGTAATCTCTTTTACATCACAAAAGTGATTGATTTAAGAACACCCTGCATTGATCTTGTCTTATTAACATATTAAACACAATTCATTCCCAAATGGGATAATCAGCAAAGACATAAACCAAAAAATACAAACCCATAGCTGTGTAGTGGATTGATCTAGATTTGAGTAGGGCAGACTAGAACTGCCTATGTGGATTTCAGAACCTGCAAATCTTTCTGGGAATAGACAGGCTCATCTTTCTCCCTTGGTGCTTTCCAATGCCTAACCTTGCAGTTAGCAACCCAGGGCGTAACCCACTATAACCTCAGGGCTAGCAATCCTATATAGGTTTCTGAGACTAGAAATCTTTACAGGAGTCGACAACCTCATCTTTCTCCGGCAGAATGGATGGTGTTTCTGAACTGTCGACCTTGCCATTGACAGCCCAATGCTTCTCCCAAGATGCCGCTGGACACTTTAACTGAGGACAAAGGGGTGAGGATTTACAACACACATTTTTAGGGGACACAAGTTGATTCACAACATTTCTATATGAGGCCTACTGTCTCCTAGAGATGAGCTGTATATCCATCACTTTGCACTGCCTTCAAATGGTTGTGTTCTGTATTTAGTCTGCCTCCTCTCATCATTTTCAATGATGGGTTAATTCAATAGAAGCTACTCTTATGTCTGGAATCAAAGTTTTTCTCTTTTAGAATGTAACATCTATCTATTAGAACTTTTTAGGAATCTGAAAGAACTCAAGAAAGCTAACTAAGAGAATTACAAACTTGTTACACCGAAATTACAGCTCACAGAACTGCATTCTTAACGGAAGGCACCTGGACTCGGCGTTTGGTTTAGAACAGGCCTGTCAAACTGGTGGCACATGGGCCATATGCGGCCCCCGAGGTAATTTTTTGTGGCCCACGATGCTCTGAAATAAAATATAACGAGGGAATTGTGTGTACGGTGTTGCCTCGATCTCCCCTAAGTGCTATTTTCTTCATAACAAATTTTTTCTCTTTTCATTTTATTTCAGAGCATCATGGGCCACAAAAAATTACCTTGGGGGCCGCATGTGGCCCGCGGGCCACCAGTTTGACACCCCTGGTTTAGAACAAATAACCCTCTGTCACTTTCCATTTGGCTCTTTGGTTAGAGCTTGGACTTAGACCACGGAAGCCAGGATCTGGTCTCTAGTACTGTTCCATAGAGCTACATGACACTGGGCAAGCCTCTCGCTTTCTTCACTTCAGTTGACCATTGAGAGGCTCATTTTCCTACCTGCCCTTCATAAGTCCTTTCAGGAACAAGTGGAATATAATAAAGAAATACACATCACATCCACACCTTGTCTTTCTAACAGGATTTTATGAGATCAGTTTAGCTGCAGTTTAGTTTAGGTTCACAAGGTGCCTTCCCCATGGAGATGTGAGTACTTTGACAATTTTCCAGTACTTGGAACAGTTCCTCTCAGGCTCAATGTTTCTTTTTACCCCTTCATTGGACACCCTTGTGGTTGCTATAGCCTCCTCCATCTGGGTCAGATTGTCTTGCTTCATCTTGAGCAGAAAAGAGAACACAGGTGTTTGAGTGGGATGCTGACTGGCCACGTGGGCCTGATCAGAGAAGATTCTCTGTAAACAAGCTATAAAGGAACCGGAATGATGAGAAAGTTTTTCTTGTGGAATCTAATTTTGTGATTCAAAAATTTTATGCCGTTTGGACACCTAGATGAATATATTCTAATGGCCGTAATGAGGGTTCAGACATGTTGTTGGCTCTGACAAGCCAAGAGCTTCGTATCAGACTGTGTTTTTCCTAATTAACCCCTTCTTGTTGTCATATCTTTCTTTCAGAGTAGGCTCAGCTTCTGATTTGAAGGGTGTCTAGGGGCCGTAGTCACTTGTCTGTATCAGTGACTTTTTTATGATTTTGAATTTTGTTTACATGTTTCTCCCACTCTGTCTGGGACCTTCTATTGTAAGGTGACCAGACATCCCACTCTTGGTGGGACAGTCCCAATTTTTAACAATTTTTCCCGCTTCCCGTGGCATTTTTAAAAAGTCCCGATTTTTGGAAAGAATGCACGACAAGCGAGGGTAGACGGCTTTCGGCTGCCATGTGGCTATTTCGCCAGGATATGAGTTTTATCAATGGTGTCCCGCTTTACCAATGTTAAAATCTGGTCGGCTTATTCTATTGTCATCCTGAGCAGAGCTGTCAGGAATAGTAACCAAGCATCATCTGTGTTTTTTTAGTCTCAAGCTAGAGAAGGCTGTGGTTTTTGTGGTCCATTTGCCTTTTAAACTACGTGTTTTCCTTAAGTCATTGATATTCTTACCTCTTCTTTACTATGAATGGGGAGACACCAATAATTGCACCTTTGGTGACTGCTCACACACTTTTAAGAGCCCAGTTACAAATCACCAACGTAGAACGTAAACTATCGTCACTCATAAACTGTTGGCCATTACTGTTATTGCAGGAGTGAGTATATCACTGTAAGGGAGCTTCAACAAGTTCATGGGGAAATGTCATTGAACAATAATGACATTTCCCCATAAACCTTATGGAACCCCCGTGTATTTATCATTATTCCCTTTTACTCCGTGTCCCTCCCAATGTCTTCCTTTGCCTTGGTCATGTTGTGCTAACCTCCCCTTCTTGTACTGACCTAGATGGCAGTATTGCCTGCCCTTTCATCTGCGTTTTCACAAGTCTACCTAGGTAGGGATTTTTCACCCCTTCCCTTCTCATCCCTGATAACCATCAAAGAATGCTTCTGTTAGCAAACCCTTTCTCGATATTTTATAATAGCGATCTCTTACAATATTCGTCCTTTGGTGATTTAATTATTTCATTCAGCATACTGTCCTCTGAAAACATCCATGTTGGGAGATTTTCACAGTCCTATTTCATTCTACTCTAATCAACAGTCAATGTCCATCGAAGCAGTAGTCAAGAAACGAACTGACATTACTCATTCGGCAAACAATGATGATGCAGGAAAACGTTTTTAAGTTTCAACAAACATGTCACTAAAATGACTAAGGGTCTCTGTCCTAAGCCATAGTATTTTAATGGCCTCATATAGATGCAAAAGCTGCACAATAAAAAAAGGAAGATCCAAGAACAATGTATGAATTTCAACTGTGGTATTGATGAAGAATATTGCATGGACCATAATATACCATGGACCTACCACTTTTCTGCCATGTTGTCATAGTGATGTGTGTGTTGCTGGGGTACTGGAAGCTATGGCAATGGCATTTCAAATGCCAGTAGGGTCACCCAGAGTGAACAGGTGTTGGTGGCCCTTCCAGACTAAGAATAGATGGTGCAGAAGTTCTTGGCTCCTGGTTTGGGAGGAAAGCGTGGTTAAATACTTTATGCACACCTTTGAAACACTGTCAGATACCGAAGGCCTAATGCATGCAAGCAGGACATTGTCAGAGAAGGAGGGCACTCAAAATGTATCTGAGGAGGAGCTGATTTCTGACTGGGGGTTCCACCGTGGTGACAGCAGTCAGGTAAAGCCTGTGGGAGTGGAGCCTTCAGCCTCTTCATTTGCTGATGGGCTTAGACTCAAGGTAAGGAGAATCAGAAGCAGGTATTTGCTGATGATCAAAACTTGGAATGCACAACGTATGAATCTAAGAACACTAGAAGTCATCAAAAATGAAATGGAACGCAGAAAAATGGATCTCCTAGGTATTAGTGAGCTGAAATAGACAGGCTTGGCCATTTTGAATCAGAAAATCTTATGATAAAACAATCAAGAGAAATGGTGTGGCATTCATTGTCAAAAAGAATATTTCAAAATTAATCTTGAAGTACAATGCTGTCTGTGATAAGATTTTATCTATCTGCTTTCAAGGAAATCCAATCATACAACTATTATTCAAATTTGTGCACCAACCACCAAAGCTAGTGATGAAGACGTTGAAGAATCCTACCAAAGACTTCGTCAGAAATTGACCAAATATACAATCAAAATGTTTTGATAATTGTAGACATATTGGAATGTGAAAGTTGGAAACAAAGAGGGAAAATATGGGTGTGTGATAGTAACAAAGCTTGAGATTGCATGATAAAATTTTGCAAAACCAACAGCTTTTTAAGAGAAAATATCTTTTTTTGATAAATTTAAAATTTTATTTTTTCCCAACAGTTTTATGGGCATATAATAATTATATCATATAATACAAAAGTGCAATCACCTCAAGATGAGGTGTACAATCATCACCCCAATCAGTTTTAGATAATAAATACATTTTTCAACAATACAAAAGGCAACTACACACATGGACTTCTCCAATGGAATACACAAAAATCAAATTGACTACATCTGTGGGAAGAGAAGATGGAGAAGCTCAATATCAGCAGCTAACACCAGGCCAGGGGCTGACTGTAGAGCAGACCATCAACTGTCCTATGTAAGTTCAAGTTCAAGCTGAAGAAAATGAAAACAAGTCCACAAGAATCAAACGACGACCGGGAGTCTATCCCACCTCAATTTTGAGAACATCTCAAAAACAGATTTGATACATTGAACCCTAATGACAGAATATCCGATGAGCTGTGGGAGGATATCAATAACATTACTCATAAAGAAAGCAAAAAAATAAAATAAAATAAAGAAAGCAAAAGTTCATTAAACAATACAGGTAAGATGTGCTTGACACGATGGATGGATGGATGGATTGTGATAAAAGCTGTAACAGCCCCAATAAAATGATTTTTTTTTTAAAAGACAGGAAAGAAAGAAAAGATTAAAGTGGATGCCAAAAGAAATTCTGAAACTTGATCTAAATTGTAAAGTAGCTAAAGCAAATGGAAGAAATGAGGAAGCCAAAGAGCTGAATAGAAAATTTCAAAGGGCAGCTTGTGAAGATAAAGCAAAATACTATATTGAAATATGCAAAGACCTAGAATTTGAAAACCCAAAGGGAAGAACACACTCAGTATATCTTAAACTAAAAAAACCCAAGCCTCAAGTTGCAGCATTGAAAGATTCTATGGGTAAAGTATTGAATGATGCAGGAAGCTTCAAAGGAAGATGGCAAGAATACACAGAGTCACTGTACCAAAAAGAACTAGTGGAGGAGGTAGCATATGAGCAAGAACCATTGGTGCTTAAGGAAGAAGTTCAAGCTGCACTGAAAGCATTAGATAAAAACAAGGCTCCGGGAATTGATGGATTGAAATGTTCAACAAGCTGATGAAGCACTGGAAGCACTCACTCATTTATATTGGGACATTTGGAAGATGGTTAACTTGGCCAACAGGCTTAAAGAGATCCATATTTGTACATGTTCCCAAGAAAGGTGACCCAACAGAATGCTCAAACCATAAAACAATATAATTGATACTACATGCAAGTAAAATATTGCTGAAAATCACCCAACAATGGTTGTAGAAGTAAGTAATTTGACCAGAAGCTGCCAGAGGTTGAGGCAGGATTCAGAAGAAGATGAGGAATAAGGAATATCATTGCTGATGTAGGTGGATGTTGGCTGGAAGCAGAGATTACCAGAATGATGCTTAATTGTGTTTTATTGACCATGCCAAGGCATTCAACTATGCGGATCATAGCAAACTATGGATAGGCTTGAAAGGAATAAGAATTCCAGAATACTTCCTTGTGTTCTGGTGGAACTTGTACATGGATCGAGAGGCAGTTGCGTGAACAGAATAAGGGAATACGGCATATTTTAAAATCAGCACAGATGTGTGACAGGGATGCTTTCCCCATACTCATTCAATAAGCATGCCGAACAAATCATCCGAGAACCTGGCTTATGTGGAGGAGAATGTGGCATCAGTATTGAAGGAAAGTTTTTTAACAACCTGAGCTATGCAGGAGACACAATGTTGCTTCCTGAAAGTGAGGACTGGAAGCACTTGCTGATGAAGATCAAGAACTGCAGCCTTCAGCAGGGATCACAACTCAACGTAAAGAAGACCAGAATCCTCACAATCGAACTAATGGGTAACATCCTGATACATAGAGAAAAGACTGAAGTTGCCAAGGAGTTTGTCTTGCTTGGATCTACAATCAATGCTCATGAAGCAAGAGATCAAAAGATGAGTTGCATTAGGTCATTTTAGTGCACAAGACCTCTGTAGAGTATTGAATAGCCAGGATGTTACTTAGAGGGCTAAGATGTGCCTGAGCCAAACCATGGTATTTTCAATGGCCATGATCATAGGCATGTGAAAATTAGACATTGAATAAGGGAGACCAAAGAATTGATGTCTTTGCATTGTGGTGCTGGAGAAGAATATTAAAAGTACCTTGGGGTACTAAATGGACAAATTGATCTGTCTTAGAAGAAGTGTGGCCTGTGTTCCTTGGGCAAGGATGTTGACACTTGGTCTGACATACCTTGGACATGTTGTCAGGAGAGACCAGTCCCTGGAGAAGGACATCACGTTTGGTAAAGTCGATCGGCAGTGAAAAAGAGGAAGGCTCTCAAGGAGATGGATTAACATCACTGCTGAAACATTGAGTTCAAGTCTAAGAACAATTGGGAGGATGGTGCAGGACCAAGGTTGTGCATAAGGTCGTGATGATTTGGAGCAATCTGGATAGCATCTAACAAAAACAACAATGGATTGCCAGCAGAATGCACAAATTAGTCCTAGAAGAAATACCACTGGAATGAGTTTGCCTTGATCACTTGAAGATGCCATCAGGAAGGAACAATCAGAAAAGGACATCGTGTTTACTGAAGTAGTAGGTCAACGAAATAAGGAAAATACTCATTAAGGTGGGTTGACAATGATGGGCTCAAAAATATCCGTGATTATCGCCATGGCACAAGCCGGACAATATTATACGTAAGGTCACCCTGAGCTGGAACTTTTCTCCTGCAGTCTGTTCATCCAGCCGATCTTATCTAGATAGAGCTGCAAGATAACAATATGCACCCCAAAAAGGTATAGCCAGACAAAGTGACAAGAGAACACAATGATGACAAAGAAAGCCAGTGACCAAGAAAAGAATAAATTAATTAATTAAAAAAGAAAAGAAAAACCTGTAAATAGATCAAGGTCTGATTTTTGACCTCTAAGCGTGTCCTCCAGTCGAGTCCGATGGGGTGCCATGCTCTGGCCCCAAAGTCTATCCTTTGCACTTTTAAAATGAGTTGTATAGCCATCATCACATAATCAGTTCTAGTACACCCCCTCCCATATTCATCATTTGATCCCCAATTTCCCTGAAACTCGCCTCCATCCCCCATGAGCTATTACATCAGTTATTGCCTTTATGCATCCATTCCTTGTTTGTTTTATAAACTGGGAAACATAACAGAAACAATAAAAAACAAAACAGAAAAAGGGTCATTAACAATATGAAAATAAGCCAGGGAGAAAATTTCTGTCACGGAACAAGTGAGCAATATTTAAATCTAGAGCAAATGCAGGATAGGTCAAGAGGGAGGTCACATGAGGGAGCTATCGTATTATACCGTAGTTCCATCCACCATAATCAAGTTCACAATAATCTCTATCTCATAGCAGGGCTGTTCACATCCTTCATCTGCGGCCAGAGGAGATCTGCCAGGGCCTTACTCCCTGGGGTACTCTGCAGATGGCTTCTGGGTTCCTGCTGTCATCCGCAGCCGCCTACTAATTGAATGTTCACAATTTAACTTCTGATATTGTTCTCTTCATATATTTGGATTTTTTTGGTCATCTTTCCATCACACAGGTTATTCACTGCTTTTAAAAACAGTGTTCCATTACTTACGTTTTTAGCCTGTATAAGTGAACAACATAGGAATTTTAGTCTGAGAAGCTTTCCTATATGTGTATGTTTTTCTTTTCTCAATGGCACTTTAAATTCCATACCATTGACTATATTAATGATATTATTATTAGAATTTCCCAATGTCTCATGGAGGTTACTTAAATTATTCCTCAACAACCTTGTGATGTTTCCACTAAT
Organism: Echinops telfairi; assembly: GCF_000313985.2. Taxonomy (NCBI): domain Eukaryota; kingdom Metazoa; phylum Chordata; class Mammalia; order Afrosoricida; family Tenrecidae; genus Echinops; species Echinops telfairi. Next base: position 4,768,755 of record NW_022103921.1, read on the forward strand.
GCATAGCAGGAATATATATAAACTTTAGAAATAAAAATGGATTTTGAGCTCAAACTTAATTGTAAACAGGTTAGGTTTTGGAAAGCTTACCCATAAAACTAACCATCAAAAACATGAAAAACCGAAAAACTAACTAACCATCACAGAGGAATTAAATTTGCATTGCTTAGGGTGCATCCAAAAACAAGAAAAAAATTCAAACCACACTGTTTTAAACAATTAAAAAATGTATTGACTTAAAGCACAGGAAATCCAGAAAGAGGGTGGGGGTGTTCTGGCTTCAGCCACCTGCTTGGCTGTCCTTTCTGGGATGACTTCATGCTCAGATGCAGCAGCCCTGGGCCTCATTTCCCAAATGAGGAAGAGAGAGGCCACCTCGAAACGTTCTCTGAAAAGCAGGAAGGTTTTTACACAGCTACAGCAGCTGTCTTCTCACATATCATGGTTCTGTGTTATGCACATTTGGAGCATTTTCTGTGACTAGGGAATATTTTGCACTAAGAGACTTAATCCTCAGGTCATGAGGCAGTCACCAGTGAGGGTTATGGTTTAAACAAACAAATTAATTTTTCCATGCTTTAGAGGCTAGAAGTCCAAATTCAGGAGAAGGCTCTCACTCTTTATTGGCTCCAGGGAAATTGTTTCCCTTCCCCTCCTGTTTCTTGCAGATCTCATATGTTTGGCATCTATCTTCCCCCATCTTTGGTATCTTAATCTGCCCCTTTTATTTCTCAAGAGAGATTGAGTTAAAATTGACCCAGTAAAAGTCAAAGGAAATAGAGGAAAGAGCTAGGAGGCAAAAGGCATTTATAGAGGTCTAAATAAAGGCATGTACATATGTAAATATATTTATATATGAGGATGGGGAAATAGATCTATGTGCATATATTTATAGGTTTAGTATTAAGGTAGCAGATGGACATTGGGCCTCCACTCAAGTACTCCCTCAATGCAAGAACACTTTGTTCTATTAAACTGGCATTCTATGATGCTGACCTTCCAAACACAATCGCTGAAGACAAAGTGGGTGCATAAGCAAATGTGGTGAAGAAAGCTGATGGAGCTCGGCTAGCAAAAGATATAGCGTCTGGGGTCTTAAAAGCTTGGAGGTAAACAAGCGGCCATCTAGTTGAGAAGCAACAAAGACCACATGAAAGAAGCACACCAGCCTGTGTGATCACGAGGTACTGAAGGGATCAGGTATCAGGCATCAAAGAACAAAAAACCATATGATTGTGTGCTCACCTCCCTGATACGATCACTGAAGACAAATGGGTGCATAAGCAAATGTGGTAAAGAAAGGTGATGGTGCCCGGCTATCAAAAGATATAGCATCTGGGGTCTTAAAGGTTTGGAAGTAAACAAGCGGCTGTCTAGCTCAGAAGCAACAAAGCCCACATGGAAGAAGCACACCAGCCTGTGTGATCACGAGGTGTTGAAGGGATCAGGTATCAGGCATCATCAGAACAAAAAATCATATCATTGTGAATGAGGGGGGCAGTGCAGAGTGGAGACCCAAAGCCCATTTTTAGGCCACTGGACATCCGCTTACAGAAGGGTCTCAGGGAGGAGATGAGCCAGCCAGGATGTGATATAGCAATGATGAACCATACAACTTTCCTCTAGGTCCTAAATGCTTCCTCCCTCCCCCCCACCCCACTATCATGATCCCAATTCTATGTTACAAATATGGCTAGACCACAGAGTGAACACTGGTACAGATAGGAACTGGAAACAGGGAATCCAGGGCAGATGATCCCTTCAGGACCAGTGGTGTGAGTGGCGATACTGGGACGGTGGAGGAAGGGTGGGTTGGAAAGGAGGAACCAATTACAAGGATCTACATATATAACCTCTTCCCTGTGGGACAGACAACAGAAATGTGGGTGAAGGGAGATGTCAGACGGGGCAAGACATGACAAAATAATAATTTATAAATTATCAACGGTTCATGAGGGAGGGGAGAGCGGGGAGGGATGGGAAAAAATGAGGAACTGATTCCAGGGGCTTAGGTGGAGAGCAAATGTTTTGAGAATGATGAGGGCAATGAACGTACAAATGTGCTTTACACGATATGGATTGTGATAAGAGTAGTATGAGCCCCTAATAAAACGATTTTTTAAAATGTGCTTAAAAACTTGGCTTATACACATGTGGAAAAAAAAGGACCCTGTACAAATGTGGCCTTATTAACATAACAAAGAAAACCCAATACAAAAACATAACAAAGAAAACCCAATACAAATTGCGATTCTAATCCTAAGTACAAAAACAAAACAAAACCCATTGGTGTATATTTGATTCTGACTCATAGCAGCCTTATAGGACAGAGTAGAACTGCCCCTAGAGTTTCTAAGGTTTCGCAGATTTTGATAGAAGTAGAGTGTCACATCTGTCTCATATGGGGCAGCTGATAAGTTCAAAGCTGTCCATTAGCAGCAGAGTAATTAACCATTTAGGGGACATGATTCAATTCATAGCATTCTACCCTTGGATCCCTCAAATGTATGTCCTTCCCTCATAGAAAACATATTCGCAACATTTGTCTCAACATATTATCCTGAAAGTCTTAAATCAACTCTCCAAAAATCTTACCCCCTTAATCATCTAAATCAAATATGGGTGAGATTCTAGGTATGTTCCGTTCTGACAGAAAATACCTATTCATCTGTGAACCTACAAAATCTAGAATACAGTAGCAACCAAATTAAGGAACCAGAACAAGCTAATAAACCAGAATAGAGAAAGTATAAATTGCCTTAATTTTTAAGACCCTGGTTTCTGGTTAAATTTACTATGGACTTTTTGTTGCTACTTCATAACTGTAATTTTGCTACTGTTATGAATCGTAATGCAAATATCTGATATGCAAGATGTAATTTCATTGTTAAAAATTGGACATAATTAAAGCATAGTGATTAATCACAAAAACAATATGTAGTTATACATTGTGAAATATTTATTTCTAATTACAAATAAATGAAATTTTGTCTTGACGCATGGTGTAGCATGGGTAACAGTCTTAATAGAACAACATTTTGCGACAGCCTGTGTAAAAAGCCAATGTCATTGCAAAGGTTGAGATAGCTTCTTTATCACCAGATCAGAAATTCTTGGGGCAGTCTTTGCAAGAGCACAATGAAGATCATCTTCCACAACAAGTCTACTTCTGTATTTAGACCCGATAACCAACAAGCTGGACAACCCTGTTTCACAAAGCTATGTTGTTGGAAATGGAAAAAGAAGGAGCAATACAGTCTCACACAGAAAGGATATGACCGCAAACACTTGATCCAGAATTTTGTAAATGGCATTGTACAGAAATCAGTTCTTGCTGCATCACTGTTAACAAGTTCAATGAACTCCTCTTGTGCCATCTCAGGAACATCTTCCACTTAGACCGTGAATGGGCTACTGGCAAGTGCAAATGGGGTGCCAGATAGATTTGGAAAGTACAATGAAATTTCATCTGCAAACAAGTGCAAGTGTTCTTTCACAGAAATTATCATCGTAATCCTTTTGTCTGGTTCAATGTTGTGTTCCTCAAAGAAAGCAGATAAGATTAGACAACATGTTAATTTTATTTTCATCCAATTTTTTTTTGCCAAAGCTGAAGTTTCATTTGGAATGATGGTATCTTTTCAGGCCAATCGAGGCATGTTGCATTTGGTCCTTGTAGTGATAAATTTAACTCATTCAAGATGGCAAAGATGGCAACCAAGTAAGCTATTTTCTGAAGTTCATTTTTATTACTGAAAAGTGCTGTGAACTTCGGTCTTGCTTTCTGATTAAAAAACGTTTTGAGTTCATCACGAAGCTCAAAAACACATTTGAAAACTTTTCCTCTCGACAACCATCTCACTTCAGTGTTAAACAGCAGAGCATTATTCAGCACATCCAACTCATTGTACAGATGCAAAAACAGCCAACTGTTTAACGTGCTCGGCTTTACAAAATTGACAGAACTTAGGATGCTTTTCATTACTTCTTATAACTCTTGTGGCAGCGTCTTCATAGCTAATATTTGCTGATGAATCATACGGTGAGTTCTGATGACTTTTGGTGACTCATTCAGTACCAAATGTTGAAATCCAGATCGACATCCTAGCATAGCTGGGGCACCATCTGTGCTAACACCACAAACCTTTTCCCAAGAGATCTTATGTTCTTTCAGAAATGAACCAACTGTGTCAACTACATCACGTGCAGTAGTTGTTGTTACAAGAGGTTTGCAAAAAAGAAACTCATAAAAAAAAACAAAAAACTCATCTTCAAAGTCGCCATCATTAATATACCTGATGTACATACACCAGTAACTGTGAACAGTTTGCAACCTCTGTAGATTCATCAAGCTGGATGGTCAATATTAAAAGTGGAGCAGATTTAAGTTCCTGGATTATCTAGTCAAGCATATCAGTAGACATGTCATGTATTCTTCTGCGGACAGTGTCGTTAGATAAGGAAATTGCACTCAATTTTGTAATAAATTCATCTCTGATCATAACTTGAACAATGTCTTTGGCCGCTGGCAACAGTAAATTCTCAGCAATGGTGTGAGGTTTCATAGCCCTGGCAATTATAAGTACCACAAAATATGAAGCTTCAACTGCTGCTATATTTTGTTTGTGGTACTTCACACCAGTGTCAAGTCTGGCTTTCTTGAGTCCATCAGCTTTGCTTCTAAAATAGTTATCATTGTCAACAAAGCTCAGATGCTTGCTATCAAAATGTCGTTTTAGTTTGTTCGGCTTCATAGATTTGGCTGATAGAACTTCACAACAAAGAACACATTGCGGTTTCTCAATTCCTGCTGTAATTATTGAGGCAAAACCATACTGTAAGAAATCCTCGCTATATTTTCTTTTCTTAACATTCTTCTCTACATGATCCATTGCCATGGGATGGTTTGCTAATGAAAATAATATATAATTAAAGCTTTAATAATACAAAAGATGATACATGGCATAGTTCAGTCAATACAGTTCATTAAAGTTTCCTATGATTTACCATTCTCTGTATTGTTTGTTTGTTTTTACATATCTGTTACTATCAGAGTGGGCAGTATTAACATCAACCACAGCTGAATATAAAAAGACCAATCAGCACTCAGATTAAGTTCCCATGATACAGATATATATATATATTTTTTTTTTGCAGTAGTTGATGATTTTACAGTACATGATTCTACATTTACCCAGTAATTATAATTCATGAAGTGTCATTTTACCTCCAATACTGCTGCTTTCAACACAGTAGCTGCTTTCAACACAGCAGCTGCTCTCTACACATTAGCTGGTCTCTACACATGTGTGACTAGTCCGCATAAGTACATTTATTTGTTAAACAGAATTTTCCAAATCTTTCAGTTCTGGTTTGAATTAGTACCATTCCGTTGTAAGTTCTTCTCCCTCTCCTTGTGTTCTGCTGCAAGCAGCAAGGAGGAACCATGCAAGCCCTTTAAGGCTCTGGCTTAGAAATCTCCCTTGGCCAAATACCTAAATCCATTATTTATAAATTCCATCTTCCCCCAAACACTTGAGCATAATTTAGACACGTTATTTGACATATGTAAAACACATTGGACATACAAACTTCTAGTAACGTTCTCTATTCGAATTCCCTATATGTATTCTCTAAGACAATAGACTTTCTTTAGCGTTTTTTCTTTTGAGTCACCACAAGCATTGACTTTAACACTCATAATTCTATCAATTAAGCACATAAAATCTTCCAGTGTTTACCCATTACCCAATCAGAAAGTCACTTCAACGTTTTGGGTCACTGTTAAAGCAGCATATCTAATTTCTGGCAGCAAATTCTGTCTTGGTTATTTAGTGCTGCTAAAACAAAAACACCCTAAGTGGGTGGCGTTAACAAATACACTTATTTCCTTACAGTGTAGGAGGCTAGAAACCACCTGCTTCAGGGTACTGACTCTAACCCCAAACAAAACTCCCTGGCATCAAGTGGATGCTGCCTCATAGCGACCCTATAGGCCAGGGTAGAGACTGCCTATATTTACTGGAGTCGAAAGCTCCATCAGTCTCCTGTGGAGCAACTGGGGGTTTCAAACATTCGATCTTAGAGATCTCAGCCCAAGGCTAACCATGACACCATCTGACTCTAGTTAGGGGAAGTTTTTGCTCTGTGTTAGCTCTAGGGAAAGGTCCTTATCTCTCTCAGCTTCCATTTCTTCATTCATTAGAGAGATCATGTGGTAAAACATCTATCTTTTATGTTTGCTTCATAGGTTTCTTTAATATATCCCAAAATTTTAGAAAAAGGAGATTTAAATCACACCTTACATGAATACTGTCTCCTCAACATAACAAATAAAATTCCTTCTTAAATGAAGTTATTACCACAAGTATAGGGGTTAGGATTTATACTACATATCTGGTGGGGGTGGGGATTCAATTAATTTATGTTTTGGGGGGGGCCAGAAGTTCTCAACCTTTTGACAAATAGTAACGCTTGTTTGCAAGCAAGAACCCTAGGGCTTCCGACACTCCAGAGTCCACCTGACTCTCCCAAGCGATAAATATATTTGCACACAAAGGGATGGCAGTACATTCACTGAGTTAAGCCAATTAAAGCCCACCCTCTGAGGATAGAATCAATCCCCCAACTACAAGGTTGCTGCTCAATAGGAAGAGTGTAATGGCTACTGCGGAAACAATAGGGAATAAGAAGCAGGAGAAATATCTTTTACTTGGACTTGTTGTCAGACAAGATGTAGGAGCCAAGGACATTTCCTAAAGTTCTAGATTCAGTAACGAGTTATGCAAAAGCTAGTAAACTGCATCATAGAGCTGATTGTGTGCATCTTGTCCCAATTCCACGGTGAGACTATTTACACCATGAAAATTAGAAAAATTTACCAATTGGGTGTTTTTATTTTTCTTGAGAGGCAATTGTTAAACATTTACAGCACACCACTAGCAACGCCACGCTGTGAGACATTGGAGGTGGGATAAAGCTGGTCTGTATTTCTATGTTGGAACCCTTCTCTTTTTATTTTATTGAGGTTAAATTAACATGACAAGAAATTTACTCTCCTGTTCATACTTTAAAAAATTATTATAATAAGATATTGGTATAACAGAACATTAGCCATTTCAACCGTGTTTAAGTGTACAATTCACTGATATTAATTACATTCACCGTGTTGTACAATCAACACCACTATCCTTGCTCATCCCTCTGAAGTTCACGGAAGCTCCGAGGTCATCTCACCTTTTTTATTCGTCATTATAATATTTGACTTCTGAGAATATAATTATATTCATGATTCTAAATTCATAAGGTGCCAAAGAACATCCAGGAAAATAAAATCTGTCACCTTTGTCTTTCAGACATCCAGTTTACTTTCTAGAGAAAGTAATGATCCATTAGGAGGTATATATATCCAGAAATATCCAAAATTACGTTTATAATATTTTGAAAACACAAACTCAAACATTATACTGCCCTTGCTTTTTTTCAATTAACAAAGTATTTGGAGATGGTCCTAGGGCAGTGTATGGATAACTTCCTTATTCTCTTTTATACCTCCACAGTAATCCAATCACTAATAACAGAGCTGCTGTGAATGGCCTCGGAAATGCTTCCTTTGGCAAAGGTGTGAGCTTATCAGCAGCATAAATTCCTAGAAGTAGAACTGCTGGTCAAAGATTATGTATCTTTGGATGATGAAAGATATTGCTCACTTTCCTGCTGTGGAGATTGTGCCAATTTATACTCGGACAGAAACAGGGAAGAGTGATTCTTTACAGTTTTGCCCACAGGTATGCTATCACCCTTTTTGCTCTTTGTCAGTCTTTTACCTTGTGTGACTTAAAATATTTTTACTCACTTTCTCAATTTACCAACTGCTCATCTTCCCCCACCCCAGGAGTTTTTGCAAATGTTCTATGCAAAAAAAAATTTTTTACAGCAACATGTAAACTGTCTTTATTTTATTTTGAGTGAGATTCCGTTTCTTTTTTACATATTTATGAGCCACTTTACTTTTCAACAAATTGTATCCTTTGCCATTTTTATTACTTTGGCTGCTGGTCTTTTCCTTGTTACATTTTAGAAGTTAGTTTGAGCTAAACCAAGTTAACCTTTGTAATAAGAATTATACTTAATACATTTGTCAAATCTGTGATTCCATTCTTGGAGACATTTTTCAAACTCATCTGTTTGGATGGCTGACAGCATCTTCCTAATTTTTATTTTTCTTCACCTCTTCTATGTGGTCAAAGTGTTTTGTCCTTTCATGGTCCCCTTCATTCAAGGAAATAAAAGCTAGTTGCACAGAGTGAGGTCAGGAACGTAAGGTGTGTGGGGCCACACAGGCATGCTGTTTTAGGCCAAAAACGGGTGCACTGAGATGTCTGCAGGAGCATTGTCGCGGTGGCAAAATCAGTCTCCCATCGGCCACAAGTCGGGCATAATTTGGTCGTACACTGTTACTCAATCTTTTCAGAACCTTTAAATAGAAAGCTTGATTAACAGTCTGACCTGGTGGAATGAACTCCAAATACACTATCCTCCTCACATGAAAAAAAAAAAAGAGAACATCGCCTTGATCTTTGATTTCACTTGACAAGCTTTTTTTTGGGGGGGGGGAGGGCGAGGTGACAATGGCATCTTCCACTGGCTTGATTGATGTTTGCTTTCGGGGTCATAAGGATAGTACCCTTTCTGGTCACTAGTAATGACCTTGGAAAAAAAGTCTGGATTGCTTCGAAGCTACTTCCCCATCTCTTCTTCAATGGTCGATCTTTGAGCACAAATGCTTGAATTTTGTCAACACTTTCATCCATTCAGGAAGTTGATGGACACCCAGTACGAGGTTTAGCATCAATCGATATTTCGCCGTTTTTGGAATGAGAAAACCACTTGCACACTTGAGTTTTTCCCCTAGCACTGTCCTTGTAAGCTGTGTTCAACATCACGACAGTTTCTGTGGCGTTATTCCTGAGCAGGAAACAAAACGTCACAGCTGCACGCGGTTCTCTTAATTCAGCCATCACAGAAAACCAAGTTCAAGCAAACTGCTTCTATGAAAACGTCACTGTGACCAGAGAGAACCTTCCCAGGCGAAGACACTGGAAGCACTAACACAGAGCAAGTTGCTGGACGTTCACCTAGTGGGAAAAAGGTGTACTACAAAAGCTCTGCCCAGTGGAGCTTTTTTCCCATTTTTGGGGGGGTGGTACCCCCTTGCATATATTTTTCAAAATTAATTTTGACATAACTGAGTCATCAGATTGTTCTATTTCTGTATTTTGGTTTTGAGTAATCCTTATAAAGATCTTTCACTCTCAAAACTGTCAAATAATTTTGCCCATTAGAAAAAAAACAACCCTGAGGAAAGAACTAGGAGGCAAAGAACACTTATAGAGGCCTAAATACAGGCATCTACATATGTTAAAATAAATACATATAATGAGAGGGGAATGGACTCATATCTTTAGGTTAAGAATTAAGGTTGCAGATGGACATTGGGCCTCAACTCAAGTACTCCCTTAACACAAGAACACTTTGTTCTAACAACCCGGCATTCTGTGATGCTCACCTTCCCAACATGATCGCTGAGATAGTTCATGGTGCCAGCCTGGCTGATAAACACAAGTGGGATTAACTGAAGGGCGGAGTGATAAATGGCTCCGTGAGCCTCCCCTTTCTTGTTTCTCGCTCTTTGATCATCGGACCAGTGTGCGGCTGCCTTGCTTGTTCTGTGCCTCAATTTACAGGCTACACTACCTGTGGGACACCTAGCCTGTGAACTGTGTCGCTGTAAGTTGAGGTCCCTTTAAGACATCTCTGGAGCTGGGGACTGGCGGTTGGTGACCTGCCTTGTGATTGGACTTGTTTCCAATTTTGTGGTCCTACACATAACTCTAATGCATTGATCTGCTACCAATCATGCTTTTGTGACAAATTCCTTTGCTCTCCCATGTCATTTTCAACTCTTTAAATCTCTGACCTTGTGCTAATCCAGATAATGTGCTTTTTGTCTTGTCTTTTCTTGTTTAAGACTTAATAAATGTTTTCCTGAAAGATTTGGGTCTCCTTTGTATCATAAAAGGAACCATGGTGGTAGAGTGGTTATGTGTTGGGCTGTGGTCCACAAGGTCAGCAGTTTGAAACCACCAGTTGCTCTGAGGAAGAAAGATGAGGTTTTCTACTTCCATAAAGAGTTATAGTCTCAAAATGAATGCATGCGCAAATGTGGTGAAGAAAGCTGATGGTGCCCTGCTATTAAAATAGATAGCATCTGGGGTCTTAAAGGCTTGAAGTTAAACAGGTGGCCATCTAGCCGGAAAACAAGAAAGCCCATATGGAAGAAGCACACCAGCCGTGTGATCATGAGGTCTCACCGGGAATAAGTATCAGAAGTTCAAAAACACGCAATCAGATTGACGTGTAGGAACATAGACAAAGTGGAGACCCCAAACCCACCTGTAAGATATTTGGATAGTCCCTCACAGAAGGGCCACATGGAAGGGGTGATCTATCTAAAGTGCAGGATAGCACTGATGAAACACATAAATATCCTCTAGTTCTTTAATGTTTCCTACCCTTCCTATTATGGTCTTAATTTCACCCCTACTAATCTTGGGAGACTTGTGTATGTTTATTTGTATAATTAAGGTTGTTTGATGCATGAAATCCAAGATAGATACGCCCTTCATAAATAGTAATAGAAGTAATGATTCCCTGAGGGTATGGGAAGGGGTGGGGTGATCGATAGCAATAATACTGTATAACCCCACTCGAGGGGAACAAATATAAGAATTGTAGGTGAATGGATACATTGGCCATTGTAAGACATGGCAAAATAATAATAATAATTCCTAGGGGGTAGGATGGGGGAGGTAGGGGATAAAGGGGAGCTAATAGCAAAGAGTTCAAGAAGAAAGAAAATGTTTTTAAAATGATGGTGACAGCAGCAACTGTACAATTATTCTTGATCTAATTGAATTAAGGGTTGTTATAATATATGTAAGAGCTCCCAATAAAATGATTTTTTTTTTTAAGTTCGAGTGTCAGAAATGGGCAGTTCTACCCTGTCCTACAAGGTCATTATGAGTCAGCATTGACTCAATAGCAGTGAGTTTGGGTTTTGTACCCTAAAATAGCCTTTAAAATTTTGCTTCATTTGCCTATTGGCTTGCTTTTTCTTTCTTTCTTTCTTTTTTTTTTTAAACATTTTATTAGGGGCTCATACAACTGTTATCGCAATCCATACACACATCAATTGTGTAAAGC
>NW_022103921.1:4781554-4811942 GCF_000313985.2 Echinops telfairi
TCTCCTTGGGGATGTCTTGTAGGAAGTCAATCTTGCAAGCTGAAGCAGGGAACTGCTAAGGCAGCTGCACCTGGTGCGACCATCACAAAGCAAGAGACCTGAGAACTAGAAAGGCAAGGCTCACCACCCATTTATCCCTCCGCCTTTCAATTAGCCCTACATGCGATTATCGGCCAGGCTGGCACAATTAACTAACTCACCCATAAACATTGTTGCCCACTTCACAATGGCTGATGTGCTTGAGTCTGTTGTAGCCACTGTGTATTTTGAGTGCTTTCTAACCATTGAGGCTCATATTCTAACATTGTGTTGAACAATGCTCTATTGTACTTAATAGTAGGGTATGCATTGGCTCATTTTCAGAAGTAGATTGCCAAATCTTTCTTCCTAATCTAATTTGCAAGCTCCACTGAAATCTGTGTGGCCATGGGTGACCCTGCTAGTAGTTTAAATACTAGTAGCACAGTTTCTAATATCTTATTAACATGTAACCCACCAATGCAGGTAGTGGTTGACATTATTTTACTGAGTGAAATAACTCAAGTATAATCCCATTTATGGGTACATGAGATATTTAGCATAGGCAAATGCATAGAGATCAAAGTTTATTAGGAGCTTGTGTAAGAGGTAGGGAAATGTGATTTATTGCTTAAGGGTTACTGAGTTTCTGTTGGAGATGATGAACATTCTTTGAAATAATGACAGTCGTACAACATGATGAATATAACTAGCCACTGAATTGTACACTTACATGTTTAAAATAGAAAAAAGTTACATATATTTTGTCACAATAATTTTTGAACTGAAAAAAAAATCTATATTGAAGGAGTCAGGGTATCACAGTGGTTAATTGCTCAATTGTTAACCAAAAGTTCTGCAACTCAAAACCACCAGCTGCTCCGTGGGAGAACAATGAGGGAGTCAGCTGTTGTAAAGGTTTACACCTTGGAAACACTTGGGGACAATTCCACTCTGTCCTATCAGGTCGCTAGAAACAAAAATCGCAGCATAGCACATAGAACACTTGTATATACTTGCCTTTAAAGTAGGTGGTGAAAATGGGATAGGGACACAAAAGAAATGCTTTCTTTTGTGTTTTGAATGTAAAAATGTTTTCTTTTGCCTTTTCACAGTTTTACTTTTTGTGACAGTTGGAGAACTGCGTTACACAATTTGTTGATTTGTGGGGAAAAAGAGGGTCGTGTTAACAAGGGAAGGAATTCAATGCAGAAATGAATATTTGGGAGGCCTCTTTTGCCCAGTCCTGGGCTAGTCCCTTTGTCAAGAAGCTCCTCCTTGACTTCCTGCTGTGGTTGGGTACGTTCCTTTGAGTTGGCTCCAACTCATAGCAACTTCACAGCACAGTGAACACATTTGGCTCGAAACCATAGCACGACAGAAGCAAGCACGACTCAGTCTTGCTACATCCTCACAATTATTGTGTCTGAGCCCATTGTTTGCAGCCACGGTGTGAATCTGTCCCATTAAGAGTTTTCTCTTTTTTGCTAACTACTTAACCAAGCATGATGCCCTACTCCAGGGATTGGTCTCTCCTGATAACATGTCCAAAGTTGGTGAGAGGAAGCCTAGCCAGCCTCATCTCTAAGAAGAATTCTGGTTGTACTTCTTCAAAGGCAGGTTGGTTTGTTCTTCTGGCAGTTCATGGTACTTTCAATATTCTTTGCCAGCACCGTAATTCTAATGCATCCTTATTCATTGTTTTCCTTATTCATTGTTCACCTTTCACGTGTATATGAAGCAACTGAAAATACCATGACTTGGTCAAGCACACCTTAGTCCTTAAAGAGATCTCCCTGTTCCTCAACACTTTGAAGAGGTCTTGTGTAGTAGATTTGTCTAATGAAGTACGTTCTTTGATTTCTTGACTGTTGCCTCCTGGGCACAGATTGTGGATTCAATCAAAATAAAGTCTTTGACAACTTTAATGTTTTGTTCATTTATCATGATATTGTCTATTGGTATAGTTGTGAGGATTTTGATTTTCTTTACATTGAATTGCAATCCATACTGAAAGCTGCAGTCTCTCATTTCGTCAGCAAGCACTGAGTTATCCTTGCTTTGGCCAAGCAAGTTTGTGCCATCTAAGTATCGCAGGTTGATAATAAACCTTCCTCCAACGCTGAAGCTACATTTTTCTCTATGCAGTCGTTTCTTGTATTATTTACTCAGCATACAGATGGACTAAATGTGGTGAAAGGACACAGCCTGATGTGCACTTTTCCCGAATTGAAATAATGCTTTTCCACTTGTTCTGTTCAAACTATTGCTTCTTGTTCTATGTTTGGGGTCTGCATAAGCACAGTGAAATGTTATGGAATTCTTATTCTCTCAATGATATCCATAGTTTTTTAAGATTCACACTCAAGTGCTTTTGCAGAGTCAATGAAACACAAGTCATCGTCTTTCTTCACTTGATCTTAGACAAAATGTATTCTCTACTTTCAGACAAGATCTATCTGACATGCCTCCTCCCACACCCACTTCTGAATCTGACTTGAATTTCTGACAGCTCCCTGTTGAGGTACTGCTACAGCTGTTTAAAAATTACTTTCAGCAAAATTTTACTTGCATGTGATCTTAATGATATTGTTCAATGATTCTCACATTCGCTGGGTTACATTTTTTTGGGAACAGACACAAATATGGATATCTTCCAATCATTTGGCCACAGGACTGCCTTCCAAATTTCTTGGCACCGACTATTGAGTGTTTCTAGTGCTGTCTCAGCTTGTTGATACTTTCCGTGTGGTATTCTGCCAATTCCTGGAGCCTTCCTGTTCACAAACGCATTTAGTGCAACTTGTACTTCTTCCTTGAATAACATTAATTTTTGATCATGTGCTATCTCTCTTGAAATGGTTGAATGTCAACTAATTTTTTTGGTATAGTGATTCTGAGTATTCTTTCCATCTTCTTTTATGCTTCTTGTATCATTCAACATTTTGCCATACAATCCTTCAATATTTCTTGGGTAGCAGGAATTTTGCTATGAGCTATCAATACACTTTACAAACACAGGGATGATGAAGAATATATTAAATATCCCATGTCAGAAAGTAAAGCTCCTCTTCATAAATTAAATATTTTGAAGTTTGATGCCTGTGAATATGACCTATGAATATAACCCTGATTGTAAACAGGATTTTCTTTTCTTATGCTAATGAGGCTTTACTTAAGGAGTGTGGTTGATAAACCTACTCCTTTCTAAGTGATATCTTATAAAACGCAGACACACACTGTGTTAGGCCTGGTTGACTAGAGAAAGAAATCCAGAGACACTTACATATGTGTAAGAGAGAGTTTTATTTCATACAGCAATTTCATTTTGAGAAAACATCCCAGTCCTGTCCATATCAAGTCCATAAGTCCAATATTAGCCCATAAGTCCGATAGTAGTCCATAAATCCCTCTTCAGACTTTTGAAGTCACATTCAATGATCCTGAATGCAGGAAGATCACAGGCTGGTGGGTGCAAAGTCCTATGGATCCAATGCTGATGAAAGTATCTCAACGCTGGATCAGGTCTTCATGTGGCTACTCCAGCTCTCCAAGTGTGGATCTTCAATAGGATGATGAATACAAGGAGAGAGGGTTCTCGCAGGTCTCAGAAAGTCTCTGAATGACTTGTCAACAGGAAGACCAAGGCAGAGAGAGAGAATTTCCCAGAATCCTCATGAGAAGGCCATGCTCACAAGGAGGGATCATCAGCCTGTGACTTGATTGGCAGGCTAGACTCCATCCCTTCACTCTTAATACCCTCAAGTTGACACAAGATTACGAGTGATATCTTAAAAAATATAAACACACTGTGTTCGACCGAGTTGACTACACCATGTGACACCATGTGATGATAGTGGCAGATGCATTGATGAACAGCAATGGATTACCAAGATTTGCCAAGGCAGGTACCAGAAACTAGAGGAGAGGCACACAGAAAGGGTTGAAACAGCGAAGATATGGATTGGGATTTTTAGTCTCCAAAAGGATGAGAAAATACATTTCTGTTCTTTAAAAACACACTCTTTGGTGGTAGTTTTGTAGGGATGGCCTAAGGAAACTAAGAAAGCCACTGATTTAGAAGCTGGAGAGAGGATCCTGGGAAGATGATGGTCAGACAGCATCTCCTACACAGAACTCTCCCTTCCCCAGCCAGAAACCAACAGGGAGGGACTCGAATTCTGGGAGATCAGACACTCAACCTGAATTCCCGGTGCTCCAAAAATATTTTGCATTACTCCCATTGTTTGTACAATTAGTGTTTGACCACGTAAGGATTTATTCTGTAGAAGTCAATAATTCAGATGTTGCAATATGTAGTTATCCCACACTTGCTCAATCGCCCTCTCTCAATAATGTTTTAAAATTAGTGCCATGACTAATCAATGATACTATAAACAGAAGGTCCTGATGCTCTGGAGATATAATTGATAAGATTGTCTACCATAAATGAACAAGGATGTCTGTAAGGTGAACCAAAGACAGATAAAAAACATAGATTCAGGAACTGATTTTGGGCTTGCACTTAATCCTAGCTCTAATCTAAGAACAATCAGTTCTTATGACATGATCCTGCTCCATACTCTCCATGTGAAGGAAACACAGAAGATAATGCGTGCTTTAGCAAAGTATGAAGAAATTAGATGGTGCCCAGCTATAAGAAAGATAGAATCTGTGGTCATAAAGGTTTGTTTCCAATGAAGCAGCTATCTAAGTGAGACGTCAACTAAGTGCACATGGAAGAAGCACACCAACATTTGCGATCACTGGATTCCAAATTATATCCACATCAGAAAGAAGGAATCATATCACAACTTAAATTGTGAGGTTCTGGTGCAGAAGGCTATGGATGACAGTAAAAGCACAAAAGACATTTGTAGGATCTACACAGGGAAGAGGCATCTGGTGAGTTCCCTCTAATCATTATAAAGAGATGGGAATAATCTGGTAGTCAGAGTATTGGAGAGGCAACTGTAACAGATTAAAATGATAAATCTGATGTTAACAGTTAAAACCTTTTCACTTCATCTCCCTTCTGATACAATGAAGGCTTGATCTGGTTTTTAATATTTTCTGTGGTGTTTTTTTCCTATTGGGACTTATCTCTGTTGTATTTTGTCATTGTTGATAGCCTTCTTGACTCTGTTCTGTGTTCTGTGTTTTTCAGTGTATGAAACTCAGGCTCCATGAATCTATAGAAGCAGCAACTAGAATAAGGGTTTCTGGGGAGTACGGTGTGTAGGTGGGGGGTGGGGGTGGTTAAAGGAAAGTTGACATCAAGGAGTTCAAGAAGGAAGAAAATGTTCTGAAACTGATTTGGGTAGCAATTGTACAACAGTGCTTGACATGATTGAATTATGGAATGGTATGATGTCTGAAGTAGCTCCTAATAAAATGTCTTCGAGGGGGAAAAAAGGGAAATGGAGAATTTTAACCAAAGAGAATCAGGGCATCAGAATCTGTAGGTAATCGGAACCTTGAATGGTCGCTGTTTATGAGGTCGAGAAGGAAAAACAAACAAACGAAACTAAAAAGAGGAGCTGCAGACAGCTGAGAGAGAGACTGCAAGTTGTGGTTCTGTTACTACAACTGGTCTCTGGATGATCTAGGGTTCACGAGTGGAAGACTGGTCTACAGAGGCAAGCAAGCTGCCTGGGTTCCTATTTTACCATCTCTTTCACCTTCTCCGCAGAAGAGGCATCGAGGTGCTGAGCTGAGCTGTTAGTGGGATAGCCGCCCACTGGCTAGCTGTTGGAGGCACCCCGGCTATTTATTTTATTTACTTTGACTGTGGCAAAATTCATATCACAAAACATTTATCCTTGAAAGTTCTTCTTAAAAGTATAATTCCGTGACATGAACACATTTTCAATGTGTCAGAATGTTGCTTCTTTCTATAACTGAATAGTAATACATTGCATGTATTTGCCACATTTGTTTAGCCACTCATTTCTTGATCGTTCTTGGATTGTTTCTACCTTGGCTGCCATTGATTCTTAAAAATCAAAGTAATTTAATCTCACGTGTGCCCACCTGTCAATGGAAGCCCGAGTGTTGCTATGATACTGAACAGGTTTCAGCAGAGCTCCCAGGCTAGGAAGGAAGGTCTACCAATCTACTTGTAAGAAATGGCTAATGAGAAATCTGTGGGCCTCAACAGGCTGATCTGCAGTACTGGGCAGTGTTTCGTTCTATTACGTGTGTGGCGCCCAGGAGACAAAGGCCAACTTAATGGCATCTAAGCATAAAAAGCAGAAAGCAACCTTTGGGATAGACCCTTGGCTGATGCTTCCCCCTCAAGGCGAGTTGCTGACCCAAGCCGACTTAGCTTAGTAGAAGCAGCAAGCTTCATTATGATGGCTTGGTCTTGCTTCTTTAAAATCCAGTCCACGCCTGCTCACCCCTCCCCATCTCCAGAAACGAATAGAGGGATGCCTTCACTGTTAAGGTCATGAGCTAGGTTGGGGTGGGGTGAGGTGGGAGAGGGCAGAGGAAGAGGGGCCTGTTATCCTGTCATGTCTCCATCCATAAAGGAAAAGGGTCAGCACACTGAAAGAACTACATCTCCAAGTAAAACACTGTTAGGGCCGGGTCCAAACGAGGCAGCCCCCGTTTGGACAAAGCTGAAGCAGGTCCCGGCCCTGCACGTGCGTCCCTGCACATCCCAAAGGTCAGCAGCAGCCGGTGCCAGCTAAGATAACCGGCCAGATAAGATAACCAGTGAAACCAGATGTTCTGGGTTTAAAGAAAGCCATGAGGAGTCGACAAGCAATTCTCGGAGTTTCCAGACCCCGTATGCTGATTGTGATAATTGCCATACATTCCTCACCACCCCTTTAAAAACCCTCTCCCCCAGCTGCTGAGCACGACTTCCCTGACCTGTTGGCCTAGGTCACGGAACCTCATCCGGAGCTCCCCCACCCCCTAATAATGCTATTTCTGTTTCTGCTCTCCCTTGTCCTGTCAGTTATGTCTCTCTTCCTCCCTGTTCCTTAGTTCCACCTTACATTTGGTGCGGGGAAACCCGGGAGAGGTAGGGACCTGGGCTCCGTCCTGTCCCGGCCCTGCTTCGGCTGGGACCCAGCCCAGCCCCCCTCTCTTCTCGAACCTCTGGAGCCTGTCTGAACAAGCAACTTCTGGTCAGTCTCTCTCTCTGTATGCTCATTCTGTCTCGTTTGTCTCGTTTGTCGCTTTGAACACCGAGGACCAGCAAACTCATACGGGAACATAGGGTCTGTGGGAGGCTAACTAGCTGAAAGCCCTGAAAAGCAATTCTAGTACCAAGAAGAGCTGGAAATAACTGCCTTTCCTGAAAGGGGTACAACGATAAGGTCAGTTTCTCGTGTCCATCTTTTCTCTGTGTCTACCGTCTCTCGTGACCTCCAGCCTTTTGTCTCTGCGTTGACCTCCTGGAATTCCTGCTGATAACAGGACTCCTAGCACTAGGCTGAGCAGTCACTGCACCTTCTTCCTGGACTGGAACGCAGAGGGTGTGTCTGAGCCCTTTCTACCTGTTTGTGTGGTTTGCGTCTGTGGCCCTGCAATGCTTTCTCTAAAACTTTCTGCTTCCCCTTCCTCTCACCTGAACAAAGGCCTAACTAACCTCCATTTGTACCGGCCATAAACCAGGATCCCCTCCCCCTCCTGGGCTTCCATTGTGTCTCTCTCTGATCCGAGGTCCCTGTCTGCTGGTTAAAGCCACAGGCCTGCGCCAGGGAACCTTCCTGTTCTGGAGAGTCCAGGACTCTCCCACTGGGCCCCTAGCTCTGACCGGGACGCCTCTCAGGGTTACCGGGCCACCTCCTGACTGAAGGGTGCGAACGGGGACCAGGGGATGCCCTTCTCCACTGTTCGTGCGCCCTGCAGTTTGAGACACAATGGGAAGTCTTCTGTCCCAACCCCCTAAGGACAGTCCTTTGGGGTGCCTACTGCCAACTTACTGAATTGGGTTTGGCTCCTGATCTCCGCCCTAAATGCCTGGTCTTTTTCTGTAACCAAGTTTGGCCTCAATACCGATTGGACAATGAGTTGCACGAGCCAGAAAATAGCACTTTCGATTTTAATGTTCCCCGCAACCTCAGTAATGTTTGTCAGCAAACTCACAAATAATCAAAAGTCCCATATGTTCAGGTCTTTTTCTCTCTCTGCTCCCGTCCCTCTCTACTACCTGTCACCCTGCTCAAGGTCTCTTGGCCAAACACTCTCTTAATCAGGCCCAGAAGGTACTCCCCTTCCGTCTTTCTCCGGACCCCCTGACTCCTTATCTGCGCTCCCAGCAAGGCCTTCTCCATATTCTGGGTACCCCTCACCACCACCTCCTCCGCTACCCCCTCAACTCCCAAAGGCTGAGGCACTGTGCCTCGGACACCCACCCCCTCCCCAGCAAGACTCCTCAGACTCCCTGGAGTCTCTCTCTCTCCCCTTCCCGGCTCCCTCCCTGTCAGCCTCCTCTGAGCCAACACTAGCAGCCTAGGACAGACCTCTCCCAGATAGGAAAGCAGAGCACAACTCAATGGTCACCACAATGAGGCTGGCAGGAGGGAGGGCTCAGAAAGCTCCAGGAAGTACCAACTTTAATCGCCACATTTTAAATTTCAATATCCTCTGGAATCTGGACAATTTCTGCCCATAAACCCACAAATAGTGTGAGATTCTGTACGTCCAGGCTGCCTTTCCTCTGAGCTCCGTCCCTTTCTCTATTTCCTGCTCCCCTTCCCAAGTCTTCTTGACTAAAGAAAATTCCTCCTCTCAGGTACACTGGTACAGATAGGAACTGAAAATACAGGGAATCCAGGGTGGATGAGCCCTATAGGACCAGTGGTGTGAGTGGCAAAACAGGGACGGTAAAGGGAGAATGGGTAGGAAAGAGGGAACCGATTGCATGGAACTGTGTGTGACCTCCTCCCTGGGGGACAGACAACCGAAAAGTGGATGAAGGGAGACGTCGGACAGGGCAAGATATGACAAAATACCCATTTATAAACTATCAAGGGCTCACGGGGGAGGGGGGAGCGGGGAGGGAGGGGAAAAATGAGGACCTAATGTCGGGGGTTTAAATGGAGAGAAAATGTTTTGAGAAACGATGTACAAATGCGCTTTACACAATTGATGTGTGTATGGATTGGGATAACAGTTGTATGAGCCCCTAATAAGATGTTAAAAAAAAAAGAAAATACCTCCTCTCCTCCTGCTTCTGGACCCCCTCTGGTGTCTAACTTTTCTGACCTGCCTGAACACCTTGTCTCCCCTCCTACTCACCCCTCTCCCTATTCTGGCCACCCAGAGCCACCCATGTCCTCTTCTCCCGATCTACCTGCCTCCCTGGAGGAACCCTAGTCTGCACTCGCCCGCCAGTTAGCAAGCACATGCTAACCCCCTTGTCCTTTGTCCACTTCAGGAAGTGGCCAGGGCTGAGAGAGTGGTCCGGTTCATGTTCCCTTCTCGCTCACTGATTTATCTCAGATTGAAAAGCGTTTAGGCTCCTTATAATGATTCCACCACCTACATTAAGGAGTTTCAATATTTAACTCAAGCTTATGATTTGTCCTGGCACGATATTCTTGTCGTCCTTCCCTCTATCCTAACCGCAGATAGAAGGAACGCATTTTTCTCACTGTTCAGCGGCACTCCAACCAGGTTCATTTGACCAACGCTAACCTAGGCGGTTCCCGGACAAAAACCTGGTTAAAGTTATCAAATTAACAATCAAGCAGGTAGGGACAGACGTGCCTGCCGAAATAAAATGCTTCAGTGTGCCGTGACTTGGCACTTCCCATATAGGAATCAATTTTGATAATCTTAAGATCACTCAAAAGCCTGATGAGAATCCAGACACCTTTTTAAGCTGCTTAACTGATGCTTTATATTAAAGCTTAAAAAGGCAGAAGAAAGGCCCTCAAACCTCGGTCCGAGATTTAGTGAATATGGCATTTAAGGTTTTAACAGCTGGGAGGAGCAGGCACTCAGCCCATGATGCCTGGTTCCGGCAGAAGGTAAATTTTCAACCCAAGCCTTAGTAGCAGCCCTGCAGCTGGGGATCCCCCAAGGCCCCAGAAGGGCAGTGTGGGGCAAGGGTGTATGGGAACAACGACCGCCACCTGGTGCCTGCTTCAAGTGCAGAGAAGGGCACTGGTCACAGAAGTGCCCCAGGCCTAAAGCTCCAACCAAACCATGTCCGGTGCGGTCAAAGCGGACACTGGAAAGCTGACTGTCCTTAGAAAAGTGACAGGCCCTTTGTGTCTCCACGTGGGGGGACTGTCCTTCCAATTCCTGACCAGCTGTTGGCCCTGCTGGGATTGGCCAAAGTGTGAAGAGACCCTGACTGGACCCCCGTCACCCTCGCCGAGCCTGGGGCATTGCTCAAGGTATTGGGTGAGTACATTTCCTTCTTACACAGAAGCTGGCTTTTCTGACCTGCCCTCATTTTCAGGGCTAAGCATTCCTTCCTCATCTCGATCATGGATATTGATGGCAAGTCTCTCTGCCCCAGGTGTATTAGCCTTTTACTCATTCCTCCTTAGAATCCCTTTGTGCCCGGTCCCTCTGTTGGGAAGAAACATTTTAAATTAGTTAGGAACCTCCTTACACCTTACTTTTGGTCTCACAGCACCTCTGATCCTTCCCCTTCTTTCACCCAACCTGGAAAAACTGGCCCTACAGACCTCGTTGCTTCCCAATATTAATCCATCATACAATGCCTCCTTTCTAACAACCTCATTACTCTTACCCACTCTCCCTGCAACACTCCAGTCTTACCAGTAAAAAACCAAATGGTACTTATCGCTTGGTCCAGGACCTGCGCCTCATTAACGAAGCTATTATCCTCATACACCCGTAGCTCCCAACCCCTATATGCTCTTGCCCCACATTCTCCCTTCCACTATTCCTTTTTACCACTCCCCTTAACCCAGCTTGTCAACATTCCTTTGCCTTTACCTGCAGCCCTTCCAAAACAGATCTAAAGCAGACACAGCCTAACTCCCTTAACGTCTCTCTCCCTCCAAGACACACTTATCTCCTTCCACTGCTATCTGTTTAAGACTGTGTCCCACCCCACCACTCAGAGATTAACTCTAAGTCAAAGCTGCCTTTAACAAACTCCAACACACCCTCCTTTACCCCCACCCCTGTGACTACCAAACCCTGCCAAACCTTTTCTACTCAACACAGGCAAAAAACAAGGTATAGCAGTTGGAGTCCTGGCTCAGCCACTGGGGCCCGCTCTATCCCCTATAGCGTGTCTGTGTAAGCATCTAGATATGACAGTCAGGGTTGGCAACCCTGCCTCCAGGCCCTGGCAGCAGCCACCGCCCTCACCAAAAGAGTCCTAAAGTTAACCCGGGGAAAGCCTATCCCCACAGGCTGCAGGACCTCCTCTCACACTGAGTCCTGTCTTTGCTGTCTCCAAGCCACTTGCAGAAAATCTATCGCATGTTTATCGAAAACCCTATCATAACTCTGCGCCAGGCTCCCTCTTTAAACCCAACAATACCCTTGCCTCAGCTACTAGACGCACTGGAACTTAGTGGTCACTCCTGCCCCCAGGCAGTTAAGGAACTAACACTGGCCCGACCCAGACTCTCTGATCAACCGTATCCTAACCCAGAGCTAACTTTGTTGATGGCAGTTCTGTCGTAGATGCCCAGGGAGCAATGGCAGGCGGCGTATGCTGTCCTCTCACTTGACCAAGTCTAGAAAGCTGCATGCCTCCCAGTAAAAACTGCTTCTCAAAAAGTGAAACTTGTTGCTCTCACTTGAGCTCTCCATCTAGCTAAAGGAAAAGACGGCGAATATATATTCTGATTCTAATTATGCGTGCATTCCTTATAGCTCACTGTCACACCACCATCTAGAAGGAGCGGAAATTTTCTGACTACCAAAGAGTCCCCTATAGTAAACGGTAAATTAATAGTCAATCTCTTACAGGCTCTTCAGCTGCCAGCAAAAGTAGCCATCATCCATTGGAAAAAACATCAAACTGATGTCTCCCTCCAAAGGCAGTTAACATCCTTAGCACGAGCCACCCTACAAAATCGCCAAGCTCTTGACTTATTAACAGCAGATAAAAGAAGAACATGCATGTTCTTCTAAACAAAGACTGTTGCTATTATATTAATGAATCGGGCATAGTTAAACAAGATGTTAAGGCACGCCGCACCATGGCCAATAAAATCAGGAAATGTCAATGGGGCACCACCAGCTTCTCATGGTTTCAAAATCCTGCCATGGCCTGGATTATGCCCCTCATGGTGTCTCTGATAATAATCTGTGTACTTTTGCTTTTAGCTCTTTGTGTGTTTAGATTCTTGCAGGAACGGATGAAAAATATCTCCAACCTGACCTTCAATCGGCTTCTTCACCCTTACAGTCTGCTGTTGACCGGCCCGGCCCCCAAACCTTCCAACTCTTAATCCCCACCTTCTTTGCCCTATCTCAGCAGGAAGTAGTTAGGACTGAAAACGTCGCCCCATTACCAATAGTAAGAAGTTTGGAATGTTTGGGTCAGGTTTGAACGAGGCAGCCCCCATTTGAACTAAGCTGAAGCAGGTCCCGGCCCTGCATGTGCTTCCCTGCACATCCCAAAGGTCAGCAGCAGCCCGCGCCAGATGAAATAACCACCGGATAAAATAACCAGTGAAACCAGATGCTCTGGTTCAAAGAAAGCCGTGAGGAGTGGACAAGCAATTCTCAGTGTCCAGACCCACGTGCGAATTGCCATAATGGCCGTACATTGCTCACCACCCCTTTAAAAACCCGCCCCCCAGCTGCTGAGCACGGCTTCCCTGACCTGTTGGCCTAGGTCACGGAACCTCGTCCGGGAGCTCCCCCACTTAATAAAGCTATTTCTGTTTCTGCTCTCCCTTGTCCTGTCAGTTATGTCCGTCTTCCTCCCAGTTCCTCAGTTCCACCTTACAAATAATGTATGAGAAGACCTTCAAAACATTCAAGCAAACGAAAATTGAATTAAAAGGTAATGGAATCTTCCATGAACTTTTGTAAGTCCCTGTGTGTGTGTATAAGCAAAGTAAAAACTCATTAAGTAAGCTTAAATGATCAAGTCACATGCCCAATGTTTGCCTCTTGAAGGGGAATAGCAAATGGAGCAAGACTTGTAGAGAAAGTTGGAAGAAGAGAGCTCAGCTGGGAAGCTGGCAGAGCTGCAGTGACCAGGAGACCTAGTTTCAGAATGGTCTGCAGGCATCCTGCAAGCGCCCTACTCAAAGCCAAGATGTCCAAAAGGAAGTTGGAAGGGGCGCTGAAGGCGGAGCCTAAAGGCAATCAGCAAGGCTGTCAGTGAAACCTGCACCTGCAAAAATGGAGACGACACAGCAGAAAGAGGCAGCAGGAACGGATAAATCCTCAGACAACAACGTGCCAGCAAACGGGACAAGGGGGCGCAAAGGGGAAACAGGCTGAAGTAGCTAACCAAGAAACTAAAGCAGATTTATCTGCCAAAAATGGAGGAATGAAAAGAGAAGGGAATGCAGCCTCAAGAAAAGAAGCCACGTCTGATGAATGTTCACCTACCAGGTCCTATCAGTGGGTCCTGTGATCGCCCTTCTTCACAATCCAGAGGAATATTTTTATCAACTATTTTTAAATAAAGTTGTTTAGTAGCTCTAGAGACATTTTTAAGATGGAGGAAATCCCATTCCATCCCATTTTTTTTAACGTGTAAATGCTTTTTTAAAAGTGTGAAATCATTTGCTGGTTGTTTATTTTTTGGTACAACCAGAAAATAGTGGGCTGTTCATTTGTGGGAAGATTGGGTTGTCTTGGGTGTCAATATAACATTGCATGGGATGGGGGGAGGGTTTTGTATCCCTAGTACAAAACATACTTAATGGAAATTTGGAGTCACCGACATGCATCTGTATAACTTGAACATATAACATTTTATTTCCATGTTGTTGTTTTTAAGTAGAATCATGTCTGAAAACCGTTCTATCATGGTGGCTTTCTCGTCAGAACTGTGTGCATTCTGTGACCCATGTGGTCGTGGTAGTCCAGTTCTCCTGACCACTTTGTTAGGTGCTGTGAAGGGCTGAACATTTGAGTGTGTAGTGTGTGATATCAAATTGTGAATTAGTGGGACTTACGATGCTACAGCTTATCAACATTTGAAGATAATGACACTTGATAACCTCTTTAAATTATCTCCAACTTTAAAGCTGGAAAGTCACTGGAATTAAATTGTATCCCCATGCTGTTGTAGGATTTTGGTACACACATTAAGGATTGTGTACAAAGTGTTCATAATGTCTCTGTACTTACTGCAAAACAACCATTTACAAAAGAAAGCAATAGTTGAGAGAAAGACATGGATGGGAAAATGACAGTGTAAAGGCTTGTCAACTCCTCTTTGAAGTGTTCAATTAAAAAAACACGAAAAAGAAATACAGTGAACCCTCGCCACTTCGCGCTTCGACTTCCGCGGCTTCACTCTATCGCGGTTTTTGCGTAACAGCACCCACTGCCTACACCCGCTCCTTCAGAGGAAAAAGATGATGACCCACCTGTAGAGTACATCCCTTAAGTCATTTCATAGGCTATTGATTACAGTATTTGTAAGAACTATGTATAATAATACTGTATGTGAAATATGTAACACTGTAAACTAGATGCCATAAATAATATAATAAATAATAAATGATCATTGTAACATCCAAAATGTTTTACTGTATTTTCCCTTTTTCATTTAATAAATTGGGTAATACGAGTGTAATGGTGACTAAAGGGTGTTTTTTCATGTCCTCTATGCTCTAACTACGAAAATATTTGATTTACAAATAAGGAATCCTACTTCGCGGAATTTCATTTATCACGGTAGGGTCTAGAACCGATTAACCGCGATAAACGAGGGTTCACTGTATTCCTAGTTTTCCAGTCCATTCAGCCTGAACCACAGAGAGTTAGTTCTAATGGAATTGACCAGATAATCTTCTTCAGCTGAAATAAATTTTTTCACCTCCAGAAGTAGAAACTAAAGTTAAGTACACCAAGGTCCCCTTATCTTTTGGCTAAAGGTTATGGTCACTGTGAGGACTGGGAACATGGAAAAAGAGAAAGAGAGAGGGTGTGTGTGTGTGTGTGTGTGCAGGGGCAACAATAAAGAGAACATGCTTATTGCATATGGACCCAATGTCTACATTTAAAAGTCTTCTCAGGGATTCTGGTTCAATGAGGAGCATGGCTGGACTCTCTCAGACAGATTTGCATTTTAATGAAGGCCTCTTAAATGCCAGGGTGCCTGCAATACACAAAGGAATGAGTCAGTAACTGGAACTTCAGGTGCCCCTATAAGTAGAGATTTGTTCCCTTGAAAAGAGGAAAGAATTGTCCATTCTCCTTCAAATATATGCATTTATGTTTTAACTCTGCCATCATAGACCAGAGGTGCTTTTTACCTTCTGCGGGTATTTATGTTGAAATATCCCCCTCATTCCTTTCCTTCCTCCTGATCTCTCAACACATGCCAAATGCTGCTTATTACATAGGTGCTGCTGGGAAAAGGGAGAGGTTGTGTACATTAACCCTCCCTCTCACAAGCTGCTCTGGTTCTGGATGACTAAGAGGGCCCCACCCACTCTGACTAATAGCAAGTGCAGCATTTAATTGCTGTCTCCTTGAAGCAGCTACACAGTCCAAGTGCTGCTCCCTCGACAGCCGATAAGCCTCCTTAGCAATGAATGCTGCTGATTCACTAGGAGGTGGTTTGGTGTTAGGGGTGAGAAGAGGAGGGCTTACCATCTACTTATTTTCTAGAACCTGCCACAGGGGAGTGATATCAGAGAGTTGCCTAATGTAGCCTATGGTAGTTTATAAAGTCAATGAGATCCTACTCTAGAACATTGTTGGTTGGGGATGATGATTTGCATTTAATGAAAACAATAATTTTCTTCTTTTTTTTAAATCGTTTTATTAGGGGCTCATATGACTCTTATCACAATCCATACACGCATCAATTGTGTAATGCACATTTGTACATTCATTGCCCTCAGCATTCTCAAAACATTTGCTCTCCACCTAAGCCCCTGGCATCAGCTCCTCATTTTTCACCTCCTCTCTGCTCCCCCCTCCCTCATGAACCCTTGATAATTCACAAATTATTATTTTGTCCTATCTTACCCTGTCTGACATCTCCCTTCACCCACTTTTCTGTTGTCCATCCCCCAGGGAGGAGGTCACATGTAGATCCTTGTAATCGGTTCCCCCTTTCAAACCCACCCTCCCTCCACCCTCCCAGTATCGCCACTCACACCACTGGTCCTGAAGGGATCATCCGCCCTGGCTTCCATGTGTTTCCAGAAAACACTAATTTTCTACAGCTACTGGATAGCACAATCTGGCTCTAGAATGGTACTTACTTTGACACCAGCCAATGGAACTTTCAACGTTCAGAAACCTTCCTCGATGTCACAGGATTAAAAAGTGGTTGATGGAAATGTCTTTGGCAGCAGCTTAAAGAACCATGAAAGGGAAGCCAGTGGTCAGAAGGTTCTACCACCTCATGAAGAGGAGCTGAGGTTCTGTGCGTGGGCGACAACATCCGCGGAGAAACGGATTGCCCGGAAAGTAGATGCGCTGCCTGGAATGTGTTTTGGGTTTTCTCCTGAGTGGCAACTGCCGTCCCTGTCTGTCTCCCTTGGTTTCAAATCCAGAAATGCAATATCCTGGAAATGGCTCCTCTCTGCATCGTGGGGATCCAGGTTGCTTCTGGCCACACCATGCTTCCAAAGCCAAAAAGCAACTTTTAATTTGGGCTCCCAAGTGGAAATCACAGCTAGTCATCAAGAGCAGAGAGCGCTTGCCTGGGCTTGCTCAGAAAATCCCCACTGCAAAGGAGGGCCCAGCTGCCTCTCTCTGCAGCTTCCTGCTTAGGCTGCCCTGCTCAAACCAGCAGGAAGTAAATCTTGTCAAAGATTAGCCCTTGTCCCCAGGCCTTGACGGCTGTAGTGGGAAAAAGAGAAGGGGAAAGACGAGAGAAAGTGTATACAAAGTGAGCTGTAGGCAGACATAGAGCGAGGGGGAACGGAAGGGGAAAGCCTTTTGAGAAGAGTATCAATCTGAGGCCCAGGGTTAGCAGACTAAGGAGAAGGGCTCCTCACAGCACTGTGTGCCCCCTGCCCCTTGTCCTGTGAAATCTTTAATTCCTATTTATTGCCATGGAGCAAATATAATTATTGATGGAAGACAATCATGCTAAAAGCAGCACAGGCTCCAGGGTCTCCCCTTTTAAATATATCGGTGCATCGATATCTGGAAGCCTATACATAAAAATGTTCATTGCTATCTCTGAGTGATGGGATTAGAGATCGTTTTCTCTTCTTTTTGCCTAGATTTTTCTATAATGGATAGCTCTTGCTTATAGTGAAAAATAAAATGTATACATTAAAAAAAGTGAGAGAGAGTTCGGATCAAAAGCAAGGAAAATACTGGGTTGTGGGAAGAAGGACATGAAGTTTCTGCAGCACATGATGATCCAGATATTTGACGGAACCCTAATCTTCCCAGTGCTCCTAGTCTGCTCTCTCCACCCAGGACAGCCACTAAAATACTATGCAGAGTTCTCTGTCGTCCCTGGGTGATGCAAATGGTTAACATGCTCACTCAGTTGCTCACTGAAAGGTTGAGGTTGGGGTCCACCGGAAATGCCCCAGAAGAAACACCCAGGGATCTTCTTGGGGAAAATGAACCATTGAAAGCGCTGTGGGGCACAGTTCTATTTCAACACACGTAGGGCTGCTCTGAGTCAGAGTTGACTAGGTGGCAACTGTTTTTCCTACTTCTCTAAGAGCTCTAATTCCTTAACCTTGAGAGGAGTATTTCTTAACCGGAGCTGCACATGAGAATCAGCTGGGAAACATTTCCAACTCTCCTTGCCAAGGCCTCACCTTCAGAGGCTGTGATTCAGAATGCCCAGGTAGGGTCTGCGTAAGAGTCTTGGGAAAAAACTTCCCAGGTGTTCTGTTACTTACCCGGACTGACATGCTGTCCCGGGCAACCACTTCAGTACCAAGTGAAAATACTGGACCCTTCTCTTTGGTTTTTATTGCACCCTTGAAAACGCTCTACTTTGGGTGGCTATTGAATACTTACCACATACTATTGATATCGTGTGCCATGTACAAAGCTCCCTGGTGGTACAGGGTCAAGTGGGGCACCGCTAACCCAAGGATCAGCTGTGTGAATCCAGAGATGTGGCAATCTGCTTCTATAAAGATCACTATCTTGTAAACTTTGGGGCAACTTGTATTCTGCCCGATAGGGTCACTATTAGTCCAAATCAATTCAACAACAATTTTTTTTCTAAACTGAAAAATCCCACCATCGAATGGATTCTGACTCATGGTGGCCCCTGTAGGACAGAGTAGAGCTATCTCTTTGGGGTTTTGAGGCTTCAAAGACTTATGCAAGCATGAAGCCTCCTCTTTCTCCCTTGGAGTGGTTGCTGGACTCAAACAGCTGACCTTGCTGACCACAACTCCCTACACCACCAGGGCATTTAAACTTTTGGTAAGATGTCTACTTTCCCAATAACTAAATCTGTATATTTTAAAATGCATAAAATGCAAATAACTAAATCGGTATATTTAAAATGCATATCTGTATCTTTTAAAATCTGTATATTTAAAAATGCATCAAAACTGTGTGATCAGAAAATTTGGAGACAACTGCTTCGGATAATTCATTACAAACGGGGCAGCTTAAGTAGTCAGCCAAATGGGACACTCTGCTCTGGCTAAGGTGACAAAGACTGGAAAGATTTTATATTTATTGATGACTAGGTTTAATCTGCTTAATTTTCTGTTTCATGCCCCCTGTCAGTTCAAACCCACTAGCTGCTCCTTGGGAGAAAGACGAGGTTGTCTACTCCCATAAGGATTTGTAAGCTGGGAAACACTAAATAGGGTCGCGATGAGTCAGAACGGGCTCCATAGCAATGGGTTTTTATTTTCTGCTTACAGATTTGTTGTATCCATTGGTGTTATGTCATTATTTGTCTGCATCACCTCCCCCAGGGAGGCTGTGACTGTTTTGTAAACACACATCCGCATGTATGCACCTGCTATAGAGACCAGCATTTGGGCAAAAGACTGATCATTATGTACTCGTCCCTTTCTGCTATGCTCTTAGTCATGCATGATGGCACAGTTACTTTGAAAAGGGAAATTAGATTGTCCTAGTTTCTAAAGTAAAACTGGTAATAATTAAAACTTAGTCAATCAGTATTGACTAAAACAATAGAAAGAAATAAACAGAAGAAAGAAAAATCTCCCAAATTCCCAATAAACATGAAAGATTGAATACATACATACCTCCTTTTGGCCCCCTGAAATTTCACTAAAATGATAATAAATAAATGTTTAAGGGAAGAAATAATAGCAAACAAACTTTGAAAGCTGAAAGGCTGTAAAAAGTGTCACCAATCAGCTAGCGGGCCCACGAGAAGAACGAAGGACCAGTATGAAATCCAGCAAGGACAAAGAAGAGATGCCATGAACTTCTGCAGAAGAGAGAGCAGGAGTGATGGATGCAAAGAGTGATGGATCAGAGTGACTTCATACTTCCTCAACCAGCAAATGTGGAGGCCAGATAACCGCACTCTTCAACATTCTCCAGGAGGATGAATTACAACTTAAAATTCTACACTCAACCCAAACTGGCATACTGTATATCAAGCATCAGGAGAAAGAGATATTTTCAGACTTGCAAGGTCTCAAAGAATACTTTTGCTATACCCTTACCTCAGGAGGTACCCTGAACATGAGCCAAAATGACGGTGTAAAGTAAGAAAGAAAGAGGAAACCAGGGTTCAGTTCAGAGAAGCAAAAGAAGCCTGGGCGAGATGGTGAAGGGTCCTTTCAAAATGAGAGCTGTGCCCACGTCCAGACTGAAGCACATCAGAAAGTTCTTGGAAGGTCTTTGTCTCCTCTCAACATCTGTGGGCCCAATGTCCCTTGGACATCTCCATGGGTCTCAGCATCAATCTTCCTGTACATCTAGGAGGTTTTCAGGGCAGGGACTTGGGTCTAGCAAGGGTCCTCAAACTTTTTAAACAGGGGGCCGGTTCACTGTCCCTCAGACCCATTGGAGGGCTGGACTATAGTTTTTTTTAAAAAAAAACTATGAACAAATTCCTATGCACACTGCACAGATCTTATTTTGACGTGAAAAAACAAACGGGGCAAAAACACCTGGCGGGCCGCATGTGGCCCATGGGCCGTAGTTAGAGCACACCTGGAAGGGATGCACTCAACCCTAATCTCTTCTTTCTTAGTGTTAGTTGAGTCCCTCCTGGTCTGCTCACTTCTCTCTCCTTTTATCACTTATAAAATAAAAGGTGATGCAGACCCCACTAGAGGATGTTCCTTTCACTTGGTATCAGGGTTATGATGTGAGTAAGGGTATGGCATCCCACCCTAAGCCCCTTGCAACTGGTTAGTTGATCTCACCAAATCATATCATGACAGTTGAAAACAGTATGACATAACTTTCAGATCACAGGGAATCGAAACCCAGCCAAGTTGACACATTTAAGTGGGAGGCACAATTAACCCATGATACCACCTAACCAAGTTCACAACACAATCGTGTTGGAAGAATGGGAGTAGGAGGGGGGAGCATGAGTATATGTGGTGGGAGGTAGCAAGAGGAAAAGACAATACTTTCATCTTTTATGGTGGCAAGAGATCAATAATGTCTAAAAGAAACTAAATCAAGCAACATTTTCTTTGGGTTTCTTTAGAGGGCTAGAGTTAAGTGCCAAAAGAACATTATACAGCAGGTTAAAGTGGGGGAAATATTGTAGATGGGGACAGAAAAATGCTGCTTTTTTAGAACAATCCTTGTAGAATGACTTATCGTTTTAGATTGTTTGTATGTATATGTGGGGGGAAAGAGAAACAAAACCAAAATAGTGTCTATTCATACATTATTCTGGAAAAAGAAAAGTAAGTCCCCTTTCTCTCTGGACTCAAATTTTCTCAGGCCTCCCTTACTAGAAACTTTACTTCTCCCTGTGCATTTTTCCAAACACATCGTCTGCCTGTCCACATCTGCAGGGTTCTTAACCTGCTCTAGTGACAGCAAGTCGCATCGCGATTCCTCGTGACTTCAGATCAGCACGCTTTAAGTGCAGACGCATCCAGGGACCCTCATATTTTGAGATTCCCTGTGATATTTAAAAAAAAAAAAAAAACATTGAAATACAAATGGAATTGTTAAACTGTGGTGTATTTTACATGGTCGCAGTTGCAAATGAACAACTTTATCAGATACCAAAATAATGTCAGAAGCCGAAATTTCAGAGTTTATGTGACTGGCCAAGTGTCCCCTCTCTGCAGCTCCCTCCCAACTTCATGAGAGGTCTTATCTCTAAATTTACACTGTCAGTCCCCAGTTCACCCATCATTGTGCAATTCTTTTGCATATGTATAGAGCTTGCACTATGAGGCATTTGTTTCCATTGAGCTTCATTTATTTCCCAGCCACTCCTTCAGAACTTCTTCAACCAGTTGTCATCTGCCCTTTTAATCAATATGATCACCATCCTAACAACCCTCATTCATTCATTAAGCTGGCCTCCTCCAGCTGTTTTCCATTTTGGTACGACAATCACATCTAATGAGCATGCTCGACATTACATTATGTAGGTCACTGATGGGATATTACATCACTGGGCCAGTCTCTGTGGACACCACGTTTGCTCTGCCCTCTCAAGTTAATAATCATTCACTGACATTTGCTCTCTAGTACATGGCAACCCCATAAGTATGTGCTTGAGAATTTAAATTTCACACCAGTTGTTCACAGATCTGGCTGTACACTGGCACCCAGAGAATATATATAGTTTAAGTCTTATTATAAACTTAAAAAGGTTGGCCCTAAAAAAGAGACTAATGACTTTAAGTACAGAATCTTCTTTGTCTTGTCACAGGAAATCAAACCCAAACTCACTGCCCTTAAGTTATTTCTGACTTACAGCAGCTATATAGGAAAGACAGACTTGCACCTGTAGGTTTCTGAGACTGTAACTTTTTACAAGACTGGAAAGACTTCTGGTTTCAAACTGTGACACATTGCAGTTAACAGCCCAGTGGTTAATGCATAATCACTACACTACCGGGACTTCTCTTACACAGAGACCGTTTGCTTAATATTATCGTAGAAAAAAAGCCATCAAAATTTTTAAGTTCTAAGTTTGAAATTTTTACATCCTTAAAAATATTACAGACTTTGTCATGGATGCTGTGTCAGTTTCTTGGTTCTGGTGTAATGGATTGCCAGAAACTCAGTGGCTTAAAACGACACAAATCTTTATCTTGCAGCTCTGGGGATCAGAAGCCTGAAAGAGCTCTTATAGCCCTGTGGGTTAAATGTTGGGCTGCTAACCACAAGGTCAGCAGTTCAAACCCACCAGCCACTCTTTGGCAGAATGATGAGGTTATCTGTTCCCATAAAGATTTATAGTCACAGACATTCTATATAGGCTAAGAATCAACTCAACAGTTGTGGGTTTTTGTTTGGGCTGGATCAAAGTGTTGTCAGGGTTGTGTCTCCTCTGGAGAGTCTGGGTGGAGAGTCCGTTTTTGCCTTTGCCAGATTCTAATGTCTGCTTACATTCCTTGACTGATGGCCTCCTGCGACTTACTGCCTCTTAAACTCCCCCTGATTAGAAGGTCCCCTCCCCTCAAGCCTCCATTCCTATTGCTCATTTCCATCCTGGGACCCCTGTGTGGCAGGCAGATAGCATGTTGTTGAACAGAATCCAGATAGTGCCCCCAAAGTAATGTCAAAACACATACCAGTCAAATTATCCAACTTCAAGGAGAAGAAGAGAAACTTGAGAACAACTAGCAAGAAAAAACAAGTTACCTACAAAGGTAAAAAGGTAAGAATAAGCTCTGACCTCTCCACAGGAAACATGAAGGAAAGGAGAAAACGGAGCAACAGATAATAAACTAGACAAACATTATCAACAAGAATCCATTATCCAGCAAAGGTACCCATCACATATGAAGCACAAATAAAAGCATTCTCAAATAAGGAAATATTTAGCGAATTCATAAAAACAAAACCAGTTTTACAAAAAGTATTAACTGGATCATTATGGTCAGAAAAATCAATAACTGCAGCACACAGATATGATCCCACCACAGTGTGTAATATCACCGAGAAGTCAAAACACTTAAAACAGTACCCAAATAATATAGATCTAGACAGGAATGAAGACATGAATAAAATCCCTCCCCCCCAAAAAGAAGAAAAATACCAATCAAATAATATGATATGACAGTAAATAATCTACATTTAGAATTAATAACACTGAATGGCAATGAACTAAATGCACCAATCAAAAGACCAAAAATAACAGCTGGGTTAGAAAACAAGCTCCATCAATCTACTGCCTTCAAAAGACATACTTCAAACACACACACACACACACACACACACACACACACACACAACCAGACTGAGAGTTAAACGATGGCAAAATATTTACCAAGCTAATGGCAACAACAACAACAACAACAAAAAACAGGAATGGCAATATTAATTAATATCCAACAAAATAGACTTCAAAGTAAATGACATAATGAAACAAGACTGTAAATTACATAATGATTAAAGGATCAATAGACCAATAACACATAACCATAATAAACAGATATGTGCTCAACAAGAAACCCTTGAAATACATCAATCAAATCCTCCAAGAGATGGAAAGAGAAATCACCAGATCATTAACAATAGTAGGAGACTTCAATACACCACTCTCAAGGAAAGATCAACGGGTGAAAAACTCAAAAAAGAAACTGCAGAGCCGAACAACACAGACAGCTCAACCTCATAGCTATCTACAGAATCCTTTAACCAACAGCAAAAAAAAAAAAAAAATCCCCAAACAAACACATTTTGTCCAATGCACACGGCACATATTCTAAACTAGACCACACATTGGCCTTAAAGCAAGACTTAACAAATGCAAACACATAAAGATTATTCAAACTGTGGAAAGGGGGAACCAATTACAAGGACCTACATATAACCTCCTCCCTGGGGGATGGACAGCAGAAAAGTGGGTGAAGGGAGACGTCGGACAGTGCAAGATATGACAAAATAATAATTTATAAATTATCAAGGGTTCATGAGGGAGCAGGGAGCAAGGAGGGAGGGGGGGAAATGAGGAGCTGAAGCCAGGGGCTTAAGTGGAGAGCAAATGCTTTGAGAATGATGAGGGCAATGAATGTACAAATGTGCTTTACACAATTGATGTATGTATGGATTGTGAAAGGGGTTGATGAGCCCCTAATAAAATGATTAAAAAAAAAAAGATTATTCGAACTATCTTCTCAATCCACAATGCCATAAAACTGAAAATCAATAATAGGAAGAATAAAAAGATAAAGACAAAGATATCGAGACTCAACAACACACTACTCAAAAAGACTGGGTGTTAGCCAGTCTTTAAATAAAGGATAAATTTAGGAGGTTTCTAAAACAAACAAAAATGATAACACAACATACCAAAATCTATGACCGGTTATCACAGGTCAATTTATGGGAATTAGTGCACACATAAAACAAAGGAGAAAATAATTTTCAACACTTTAACACAATACCTCCAAAAATTAGAACAGAGTCAACAGCATAAACCCTCCAACAACAGAAGAAAATAAATCACAAAAATTAGAGCAGAAATAAATTAGAGTTGGAAAACAGAACAATGATGGCAAAAATCAACAAAACAAAAAGTTGGTTCTTTGAAAGGGTCAACATAATTGACAAATTGCTACCAAACTTAACAAGGGAAAAGAAAGAGCAGGCAAAAATATCTAAAACCGGAGATCAAATGGCATCATAACAGATGCCAATGAAATAAAATACTAACACAGTATTATGAAAGACTGTATTCCAACAAATTCAATAATCTAGATGACATGAACAAATACTTAGAAAAATACCCTCTACCCGAATTAATGCAGATGGACATTAGAAACTTGAACAGACCAATAGACAAGGTCATCAAGAACCTCCAAACCAAAAAAAATCCCGGGACCAGATGACTTCCAAAGAGACTTCTACCAAGAATTCGGAGAAGAGCTGTCACCAATTCTACACAACCTACTCCAGAATATGGAACGGGACAGGAAACCCCCAAACTCGTTCTGCAAAGTCAATATAAGCCTTATACTAAAACCAGGAAAAGAGTCCACCAAGATTCAAAAGAAGCAGACCAATATCCCTTTTGAACATAGAAGCAAAAATTCTCAACAAAATCCTGGCCGGTACAATCCAACAACATATCAAAAAATAATACATCAAGATTAAGTGGGATTCATACCAGGGATGCAAGGATGGTTCGAAAAACGTGTAATCCATGTTTTTAGAAAAACAATGTAATCCACCTCATAAACAAGATAAAGGGTACAGAGCACATGTTCATATCAATTGATGCAGAAAAGCATTTGACAATATCCAACACCCATTCCTAACAAAAATACCCAATCCCTTAACACAATAAAGACCATATGCGATAACCCAATAGCCAATATCACTCTCAGTGGGGAACCACTGAAAACATGCCCATTGAAGATGATAACCATAAGACAAGAAGAGATTAAGGGAGCACAGTTGGGCAAAGAAGAAGTGAAACTCATTATTTTCAGATGATATGATTTTATAGAGAGAGAACCCCAACATCTCCATAATAGGATTGTTGAAAACAATTGAGGAACATAGTAAAATAGTACTACTGTAGGAATGGGAGCAGACTCAGGCTTTCAGGCCATCCAGTCTGCTGGTTAGAGAGCCTGACTGGGGGCCATGAGCCATCCTCTCTCTGTGTGCATGTTGAAAGCCGTTTTGGCAGAGGGGTCCGCAAGTCAGCTGGTATTTGATTTTCGAAAGAGGGATTGTGGAAGATGACCGCTTAGTGGCTGCCATGGAAAGGTATGATGATACCCCCCTGGACTGGCAAACATTTCTGTGGGGGGAGGTCAGATGCGCAGGCATTCCCTCCCCTGAAGGCAATCAGTTGCCAGACTGCTGTCTCATCCCTGCCTCTGGGGACAATGGACAGGAGTTTTCACCCTACTGATAATGGTTCCTATGGAGACCCAGAGACCACCCCCTCATTGCTGTGTAACCTATAGTGCAGCTCCTCCCTGTGACGTATGTCTCTACCTGTAATTAGTGGGCTGGCTTGCCCCCAAAAGGTATATAGGCATGGGTCAGCAATATAGAGCGCTCGGACCTCCTTGCTGCTCACTCCCTGGTCACTCCCCTCTCTTCCCCCTCTCCCTTGTTCCCTTGCCCTCCTTCCCTTCCCCCCCTCTCCACATGGACCACCAAGCTGGGCTGAGGTGAGCAATGCTACCATGTAACGTGTCTGACTGCATTATTGTAATATCGCTCATGTTCTCGATGACTTTAATATATAATACTTATATATCTCAACCGTACAATTGTGCATTACTGAACCCAGAAGTAGTATTACTGAACCAGTGAGTTCTAGCAGCGGGTAGGGCTGGCACCCCACCTCCTCCGCCGCGCCACTTTTAATTGAATACTACACATTTCTACCAGAGTGATATCCTGATGGGAAAGTCAAGTAGGGGAAAGGGAATGTACACATCTGAGAGAAGACAAGGACATGTCTGTTGGTAGAAAAAACAGGAGGAACAACTTCCTAGCAGGGGGGAAATATTATTAACAATACTTTTAAGGCCCTAAGGGGTGAGTATGCCTGGTACGATGCTCCTCATAAGTCACATTGGTCTGAGTTTCTGTACAGCCCCTGGGGACCCAAGCCATTTGACATAGAACACTGGCACATTGAGCCCTGGATCTTCAAGGTGCACACCATGCTCCAAGGGCTATACCAAAGGGATGCAATGTGGAAACACTACGGGGTGAACTAGGCTCTACCGCAAACACACCTGTAATACGAGGACTTAAGACTGAAACTATATGGTGTGGGAAGCAGCAAAAGACTAAAAGTATTGAGCTATCAGTAAGCAAACTAACATTTACTTATTACTTCAATGCCCTACTTGCTGTATTAGGATATGTATTATTCTGGCACACCTGTGACTGGCATTGTCAGTGAATATTATTCTAAGTTTTGCAAGACCATCAACTCCCATTATTTGTGCAAATAGCATCTAGTCACATAAGGATTTGTTCTGAACAATAATGCAGGTATTTCAATATGTAGTTAGCCTACACTTGTCCAATCTCCCTCTCTCAATAGTGTTTTAAAATTAGTACTATGTGCTGATCAATGACACTATAAACAGAAGGTCCTTATGCGCCAGGGAGATGATCAATGAGATTCTCTACCATAAATTAACATGGATTATCTCCTATGTGAATCAGAGGCAGATTAAAAACATAGATTCAGGAATGAGTTTTAGGCTTGCACTTAATCCTAGCTCCAATCTAAGAACATATATTTCTTATTAATAGCCCTGCTCGATACTCGCCCTCAGGAAGGGAACACAGAAGATATGGGTGCTATAGGGAAGTGTGGTGAAGAAATTAAATGGTGCCCAGTTAGCAGATAGAGTAGCATCTAGGGCAGTGGTTCTCAACCTTCCTAATGCCATGACCCTTTCATATAGTTCCTCATGTTATGGTGACCCCCCAACCATAAAATTATTTTCTTTGCTACTTCATAACTGTAATTTTGTTACTATTATGAATCGGGTGACCCCTGTGAAAGGGTCGTTCGACCCCCACAGGGGTCATGACCCACAGGTTGTGAACTGCTGATCTAGGGTCTTAAAGGCTTGTTTTCAAACAAGCAACCATTTAAGTGAGACGTCAACTAAGCCCAGATAGAAGAAGCACACCGACATCCACGATCCACGCATTGTAAATTATATAATCTATCATCAGAAGGAGGGAATCGTTTCAGAGCTTAAATTGTGAGATTCTGGTGCAGAAGGCACCATAGATGACAGTGGAAACCCAAAATGCATTGGTAGGATCTACACGTGGAATCAGCGCCTGGTGATTTCCCTCTAACCATAATAAAGAGATGGGAATAATCTGATTCTCAGACAGTGTATTAGAAAGACAACTATAATAGATTAAAATGATAAATCTGACTGGAACGGTAAGAAAAAGTTACGATCTTGGAAACTCACAGAGGCAGATCTTCCATGTCCTATAGGGTCACAGTGAATTGGCAATGAGTTTTGCTTTGGGTTACCTGCGATCTAAGGAGTCCTGGTGGTGCTGTGGGTTAGGCATGGGACTAACTGCAAGATTGGTGCTTCAAACCTGGGGAAGAGAGTTAAGGCTGTCTGCCTCTATGGATTTACAGTCTCAGAAACCCTATGGCCAATCCTGTCCTATACGTTCACTATTGAGCGGGAATTGATTGGATGGCATTGGGTTTGGTTTATAATACCTGTAATCTAGGAGCCCTGGTGGCACACTGAGGAAGCATTCAACTGTTCACCAGAATGTCAATGGTTCGAATGCTCTGGAGAAATAGGTGGCATCTACTTCTGTAAGGATTATAGCCTACTCTGTCCTATCGAGACCCTGAGTAGAAATCACCTAAGTGACAGTGGGATTTTATTACCTGATGTCTGAAAGATTTGGGGGTTTTAGTGTATAGAACTTTCTTGGTCTGTAAAGCCTGCTAAGCAAATTCTCCTAGAGTCCCATCTGCTGGTCCCTCAGGGGTGTACACTCTTAGCTTTGCTACTGTTTACATTGTGGGGGGCCCCACCCCCACCCTCCTTTAGGGATGAGTCTCTGGAAGGAGTCCTTAGGACAAAGGATTTGGGGGAGCCCCAGGTCAGCAAGCTGGGACCAAGCATTAAATTAACCTGATCTTGGTCGTTAATTCTAATAATGGGTTCAACTTTTCACCCAAATTGTAGTTAAAAGTTTGAGTTTCTGCTTGGGGTTTCTGCCTTCCCTTGAGTATTCTTTCTGCTTCCGTCAGTGGCAGATTCTGGGGGCATTTGACATTAATCCACAATTTTGTGCAGATTTTAAACGTGCACCTCCCAATAAAGGGCCACCACTCACTGACCTGGGCGTGGGTCTTGTTTTCTCAAGCTGAGAATCCTGTGGTAGCCTTGGCCACCTTTTATGCACCTAGCTGCCCTCACGTTGTTTTTGAAGAGTGGTGATTCCATGCACAACAGGATGAAATGCCACCTGATCCTGCACCATCCATCCCCCATGAGCACTGGAGACAGAATTAGTGTGCTCCACAGGGTTTTCACGGGCTGGTTTGCAGAAGTAAATCATCAGGACTTTCTTCCTAGTATATTTTAGTCTGAAAGCTCTGTTGAAACTTGTTAGGCATCCTAGCAACACATAAGCTCACGCTGACAAATAGGTGGTGGATGCTTTGACTAGGAATTGAATCTGGCTATACCTCATGGGAGGCAAAAATTCTGTCATGGAGCCACACAGAAGCACACTGCCCCCTTTTTACAGGTTCTCTATAGCTCCCCTGATACTCTCAGCACAAACTGTGTCAGGTCTTTTCCCCTTTGTGTTCCAGTTCCCTACCTGCTTGCCTGGCACCCTAATAACCAGACTTGATTTCTGCCTGCTTCTTCTCCCTCAAGGATCCCCTTCTTTATACCCCCAGCTGCTCACTGAAACACTGCTTCAAATCAAACAGACTCTGGGTCCATCTAAGACCATAACCCCTCAGATCTTCAGTCTGCCCCACGGTGTGTGCCTTTGCCCTCTGCATGCAGGAGCAGGCTTTGCTGTCTGTCCATCCCTTGGGGATCTCTCCTAGTGCAGGTTAGTCTTACACCTGGCCTGTGATGGTGTCCAGTGGTATGAAACCCCGGACAGTTGGCTTACATTTTATGATACTTGGTTTCTTCCTATCTAACTGACACGGTCAATTTTATAAAGCAGTTATGAGATAATGTACATAAATGCAACGTTAAGGAGCCCTGCTGTTGCAAGAATGAGGTGCACAATAGTTCCTCAGGAAAAAAGACCAGGTGACCTACCTATATAAAGATCATAGCAAATAATATTATTTTGACAGTGTTATTGGCATATAATTCACATATCATGCAATTTAATAGTTCAATCATGTTAAGAAGAGATGTGCAATCATCACCACAATCAATTTCAGAACGTTTTCTTCTTTCTTGTACTCATTGTTGTTAGCTCCCCATTTCCCTCTGACTTCCCCTGCCGTGCCCATAGGTAACTATTAATCCAGTCACTGTCTCTATAGATTTACTCATCCTGGATTTCATATCTCAAAAAACAAAACAAGAAAAATCCAACAACGACAAGACAAAACAGAGAAAAACCTCAATCAAAAAGAAAACAGAGAAAAAAAAAACCAGAAAAAAAAAAAAAA
>NW_022103921.1:4812177-4835529 GCF_000313985.2 Echinops telfairi
AGATAGATAGATAGAGCACAAAGGAATATAACAGTTAATTAGTCCACACAGCAGTACAGAGGGCTAAGGTCAATTCCCTTCCATGGAACAGTTAATATACTGGAAGTCCTTCAACTTCTGAGGGCTGCTGGGTTCAAGGTCAAGGAAGCAGACAACTGAGTCCTGCCTAAGGCAAGGCAAGCAGTCCAGCCACAGACAGCAAACAGCAGGGCAAGTCACCAACTGTCAGCAGCTCAGGAGCTTAGCGAAGCAGGCCCGGATGGGATATTGAGCTCAAGCAATCAGGATGACAGAATCTGACAGCCTCAAGCTCAAGCGATGTATACCAGCAGCATGGTGAAACAGGTCTTGAAGACACCTAAAGCTCTAGTGACGTGATCCACGGGTTGGCTGTCCCACAGGTAGTGTAGATCACAAGTTGAGGCAGAGAACTAGCTGAAGCAGCAGCACGCTGGTCTGATCGCCAGACAGCAAGAGAGAGGGGCGGCACTTGCCGAGCCATTTATCTTTTTGCTCTTCAGTCAAACTGAAACCTTATTAATCCCACATATTCCTATTGGCGTGGCTGGCACAATACACCTACCTATCACAAATGATAAGGTGTAATATTTAACCTAACCACTTCTGGAAAAAAAAATCGACTTCACAGTGTTCTCTGTCTAATAGCAAGGCCATTCACATCCCTGGACTATGGTCAGAGGGCATTCACCTGAGGCTTAATCCATGCGGGGACCCTGAAAATAGATATTGGGCTTTTACTGTCACCCATAGCCTTCTGCAAAACGACTCTTCAGATTTTAAGTTCCAATACCATCCCCTCCTTTGTATTTGGATTATATAATTTACAATCCTTAGATCACACAGGCTAGTGTGCTTCTTCTCTATGGAGTTAGTTGATACCTCACTTAGATGACTCCTTGTTTTCAGACAAGACTTTAAGACCCCAGACACTAACCTTTCTGAATGCCAGGCACCATCCATTTTCTTCACCACACTTTGCTACAACAACCCTATCTTCAGTGATTTCTTCATGAGGGCTAGTATCAAATAGTCACCGAAAGTGTGCTATGGGTCAGTTCTACTCTACCCTATGGGGTCATTATGAGTTAGAATCAATTCAGGGGCATCCAACCACAGGATGACTTTGCTATTCCCTTTTTTCTTACTTTCTCCTCAATGACATCAGTCTGAAGGCCTAAGGACCTGACACGTCTCATCGCCAAATAAGTTCAGGAATTTCCATTTCGTTAAAAATTTCCAAAAATTCTGATCTAAAGATTCTACCTCACTTTACCTCCTGAAAGGTTGAGAGGCTTGGACCATTTTCATTTCACAGTAACATAGCATATTGAAGAAAAAGTTAAGAGAGTGAAAGAGAAGCTATAGACTGAGTAAGATGTTTACAAAACATATCTGATAAAGAACTTGTAGCCAAAATATACAGCAAACTCCTAAAGCTCAACAGTAGCGGTGCCAGGGTGGCTCAATTTGAGTTTGAGTACTAACCAATAAAGAGCCCCTGTGGTGTAGTGGGTTACATATTGGACTGCTAACTGTAAGAAAAGCAATCGGATCCTATCAGCCACTCCATAAGAGAAAGATGCAGCATTCTGCTTTCCTTCTATCCTTTCCCAGAGGGCCGTTATGAGTCAGAATCTACTCAACAGCAGAGAATTTGGTTGTTTTGTTTGTTTGCTTGTTTTTGATCAGCCACAAGGATGATGGTTCAAGTTCACCCAATGAAACTGCTGAAGAAAGGCCTGGTAATTTACTTCCATTCGAGTGTAGTCATTTCATGACTAAAAACCTTAAAACAAAAATAATGAGCAAATTTTCTGGCCAAATTCAGCACAAAATATAATCAGATGGAAAAAGCTGCATATGAAAAGATGGTTAGCATCATATGCCATTAAGGAATTTCAAGTTAAAATAGAATAAAATACTGGGATCCACCAACGGTTAGTAGCTATCGTCCAATTAGCCTCCAAACTAATAGTGACCCCGTGCACAACAGTCCTGCACCATCTTCTTTCAGGACCAATTGCACTCTATTTGGTTTTCATTGGTCGATTACCTAGCCCATCTTATTCCGGAAGCTCCTCTGAAGCTCTTCAGCAACACACGAGCCTCCACTGACAGACAAAAGGTGGCTGTGCATGAGACGGACTGACGAAAAAGTGAACCCCATTCTTCAACATAGGAAATGAGAAACCTGTCATTGAATCTCCACTGTCCCACCCTCTGACTACCCACTGCCATCAAGTTGTTCCAACTCATGTCATTGTTTGGTGCCTTCAAGTTGGTTCCAGCCTGTAGTGACTTTATCCACAACAGAAAGCAACACTGCCTGCTCCTGTACCGTCCGCACGATTATTTCTTGAGCTCACTGCTACAGCCGTGGTGTCAATCCATCCTATTTTCGCTGCCCATATATTTTACCATGCATGATATCCTTCTCCAGGGAATGGTCTCTCCTGACATGTCCAAAGGATGTAAGACAAGTCTCAATATCCTTGCCTCTAAAAAGCATTCTGGACCTACTTCTTCCAAGACAGATCCGTTTGTCCTTTGAGCAGTCCGTGGTACTTGCAATATTCTTCTCCAGCACCGCCGTTCAAACGCATTGATTCTTCTTCAGTCTTCTGTATTCAATGCGCAGCTTTCACAAGCATAGGAGGCAACGGAAAGTACCATAGCGTGGGTCAGGTACACTTTAGTCCTCAAAGCAACATCCTTGCTTTTCAATACTCTAAAGAGTTCTTGTGCAACAGATTTACCCAATGCAACACGTCCTTTGACTATGGTTCCTATGAGACTTGATTGTGGAT
This sequence comes from Echinops telfairi, assembly GCF_000313985.2. Lineage (NCBI taxonomy): Eukaryota > Metazoa > Chordata > Mammalia > Afrosoricida > Tenrecidae > Echinops > Echinops telfairi. The sequence continues at coordinate 4,815,006 of NW_022103921.1, forward strand.
CCAAGGAAGACAAAATCCGTGACAACTTCCACCTTGTCTCCATTTATCACGATGTTACCTATTGGTCCAGTTGTGAGGGTTTTGATCTTCTTTACATTGAGCTGTAATCCATACTGAAGGCTGCAATTCTTAATCTTCATCAGCAAGTGCTTCAAGTTCTTCTTATTTTCAGCAGGCCAGGTTGTGTCATCTGCATATCCTAAGTTATTAATAAGCCTTCCTCTAATCTTGATGCCACATTCTTCTTCATATAAGCCAGATTGATGATTATTTGTTCAGCATATAGATTAAATAGATATGGGGAGAGAAACAACTCTGATGCACACCTTAATTCAAATGCAGGACAGCTGAATGCTCTGGTAACGCGAGACATGTTCAAAGTTATGTGAGAGGCATTTTCTTTTAACGCGATTAGTGCCTTTCTCTAACTGTGTATAAAACTTCATTTGGAATACCTGCTTTGGAGGATCTTCTGTATAATACAGCAAGCTTTGGTCTTATAAAGAAACCCTGGTGGCACTGTTAGGTAAGCGTTGGGCTGCAAACTGAAAGAGCTTCCACTCAAATTCACCACCCACTGGGAAGGACAGAGATGGGGCTGTTGGCTCCTGTAAAGATTTACAAATGCAGAATCCTTATATAGGTTCACCATGCATCAGAACAGACTCAGTGGCAGTGGTTTACAGCATTTGTAGGGTTGCTTTTTGTAATCTACTTCTGTTCTTAAAAGTCTAGCCCCACAGCCATCTAAATGAGGTATCAGCTAAACCTACACAAAAGAAGCTCATCAACCTCTGTAATCCAAGGATTGTAAATAAGATCCGAATTCAGAGGAGGAGATTGTATTTGAGCTTAAATTCTGAGCACCTGGTTTACAGAGGCTATGGAAGACTGTGAAAGTCAAAATTCCATTGGCAGATCCTCCATGGGAATCAAGTCTTCGATGAATTCCCTAGGGCCATTGATGAGGGGTGTGAGTAAACTATCCCTCAGATAGAGCACCTCAGAAACTGAATTGATGCAGACATAGTTTAATTTTTAACATCTTATAATTTGTTTTCCTTTAGAACATTTTTCATTTGTTCTAGCTTTTGTCATTTTCTGCTTTCATTTGGATTGAGGTTTTCCTGCTATTTTTTATTGTTGTTGGTGGGTGGCAGTGGTGCAGTGGTTGTATGAGTTTCTTTATATGAAATACAGGATAGGGTAATCTATAGAGACACTAAGTATATTAGTAATTTCTTGGGGAAGTTGGTAGAGGAGAGGGGAAGCTAAAAACAAAGAGTACAAAAATAAAGAAAATGGAGCGATTCTTGAATATGCCCACTGGATAACAAACGAGGGAAGATATCCTCAAATACCAGAGAAACCCCAACAGCAGAGAACCCTGAGTTCCCAGAGAAGCAGTACAAAGGCTACGTGCACCAGATTTTCTGTTTTCAAGGGAAAGATCGTCAACAGTGGCTGGTTGTTCCTATTCCTCGTTCCCCTTCACTGTTGATCAGTGGCCTGGGCCATTTCAGAGCACTCCCCCACCCCCTGCACAAGCTGATTCTTCCCAGAACCTTTTTCAACTCACTCAGCCAAACACCTCACCATATATTCCAACCACTGCTGCTTCCTCTTTGATTCCAACGTTTGCATTCCAATCACCAATATCTATTAATGCATCTTGATTGCATGTTTAATCAATTTCTGACTGAAGTCCTTGGAATTCTTAAATTCCTTCATCACTAGATTTTTGGGGGTTGGTACATAAAGTTGAATAATAGTTGTCTTGATTATATTTCCTTCAAAGCGAATAGATATAATCCGATCACAGATATAGCATTGTACTTCATGATGAATTTAACAAGATCCTTTCTGACAATGAATGCCATGGCATTCCTCTTGATTGTTATTCCCGGTATAGTAAATCACATAATTTTCTGATTCAAAATGGCCAAGCCCAGTCAATTTCAGTTCACCAATGCCTAGGATACTAATCTTTATGCATGCCATGTCATTTTGACCACTTCTAGTTTTCTTAAGTTCATACGTCACACATTAAAAATTCCAATCATTAGGAAAGTTTTGCAGCTGTTTTTCTTTACCTTGAGTCATGGCCCATCAACAAATGAAGATACTGAAAGCTCTGCTCCCATAGACTTTACTTGAATCACCTCACCCTGGGCGAGTGACTCCCCTCCAAGGACTCAGCTCCTCTTCAACTTCCCTTGGTCCGAAGGGCCTATCTTAGGGCAGTAGCTCCTACAATGGTTGCTTCCTTTGTTTAGGCTGTCCGCGTTTGAAAATGTTTTGAAGCGATACAGAAGGTTTGCAGCAGCTTCTTCCTCTGACGTAGGGAGTCAAGTCCTTCTTTGTTGTCTGATCTTAGTCTGGAAGCTCTGCTGAAACCTGTTGTCTATCATTATGCTCTTGCTGGTGCATTGGGCCAAGCTATGGAAACCAACCCAGGGACATTCATATATGCGTAAGAAAGAGTTTTATAGCAAGAAAAAAATACATATCAAGAAAATATCCCAGTCCAACTCAAGTCCAAAAATCCCTCTTTAGAATCATGCAGCCACCTGCAGTGGTACAGAATGCAGGAAGATCGTGCGGACCTAAGGTGGATGGAAAACATGACAGGGCTCCAGCAGCACTCAAGATGGCCAGAAAGCAGGAAGGTGAAGGCAGAGCAAGAGGCCAGTCTCCAGAACACTGTACATCTCAGTCACACCTGCAAGGGAGGTCACCAGGCTTCGACCTGATTAACAGGCTGAACTCCACCCATATCTTCTTACAGGTGCAATGTTTTGCGCGCACACACACACACACACACACACACACACACACACAAACTTATCACAGTTTGTCAGAAGATCAGCTTAGACATAAAAATTTCAACGTATCCTGATGACCTGCCAATGCCCTTGATGCGTACTAGCTGTTTGCTATCTGAAAGTGTTCTCTAACTCCCTGTGCAGTCTCACAATAATCCTCATCTCTGAGATGGTAGCCATGGATTAAGACCCTAACTAACACAGTTCCTTAAGGGTTGTATTTGGTTGATTCACAAACTGTTTATCAGTAGGGCTCTTTGGTCTACCACTCATTCACTCCCAAAGCTTGACTGCTTCTCTCTCTACTGGTAATTCAACAGTTTTCTATCTATCAGACTAGATAGATACCTGGCTATCTATCCTGGCCTGTTTCCTGAAGTACCAGCTCTAACTTCTGGGGCCCCACTGGACCTTCAGTGAACCTCTTTCTCTCTGCCCAGGTCCTCTCTGATATAAGCATGCCCTCCAGTCTCAGGGAATGATAGTGCCTCCTCCCAGTCATTTGAGTTAAAGACCTTGAGTGATCTTTGCCATGTCGCTCTTTGTTAATGTCTAACCTAATCAGCATCCGTGGTGACTCTCCGCGATCCTCTCTCCTCGCCCACTTCTGATGACCCCTGTGATCTCACTACCTCCTCCTTACTTTGCTCCCAGCCATCCTTCCTGACTGCTTGCTGATCCTTGAAGAGGCCATGTACAAAGGCCTCAGGGCATTTGCATTTGTGGTTACCTCTGCCTAAAATGTTTTTGTCCTGTTCCAGCCCACGTCTTTATAATTTTCTTCCTTGTACAACCCTCCTTAGTATTTTACTTAAACTCTGAGCACCTGCAAATAGCTCCTTAACCCCTTCTACTATCTATTTTCCTCCACAGCTAGTGAAAGGAAGGAGCCCTCCTGGCATAATGGTTCCCAGTTGGCCTGGGATCTGCATGGTCCACAGTTCAAAACCACCAGTGGTTCCGAGAGAGAAAGACTGGGCTTTCTACTCCCATAAAGAATTACAGGCTTGGGCACTCCCAAGGGGGTCGTTATGAGTCAGCAGTGGCTGGATGGCAGTGAGTTAGGTTTATATCTATTTAAAGGAAGGAGTCCCGGTGGTGTAATGGTTACACGTTGGGCTGCTTGCCAGAGGGAGAAAGACCGAACTTTTTATTGACTCAATGGCAGCGAGTTTGCTTTGGTTTGGAACTTCTAACCATAGGGTTGGCAGTTCAAACCCACTCGCTGCTCCGTGGGAGAAAGATGAGGTTTTCTATTCTCATAAACGTTTATAGTCTTGGAAACCCAAAGGGATAGTACTGCTCTGTCTCACAGGGTTGTTATGAATTGACTCGATGGCAGTGAGTACGGTGTGTCTAACATGCTATATAAGTTACTTAATATTTTTATGTATTATGTTTTCTCTTCCACGTGTGCCCCACACCATGATGATAAGACTTTTTGTCCCTTTGTTCACAATAGTGTCTTGTGTTTATTTATAAAAAAACTTTTAATAAATGTCTTTGTAATAACATGATGAACTGATATCTGTCACCATTCTTTTTTATTATTGTCATTTTATAGCCCTTCATTAAGGGTCCCTATAAACAGAGCAAAGACAAGATAAAGAAACACTATCCAGCTGAGATACCATCAGCATGAGGCCATAATGGTGTCCGAGAACTCAAAGCCACATTTCTAATTATGGAACATTAAAAACAAAAGAAATCACACAGCACCATGATTAACAGCAGATCCATCACTATTGCAGGCAGAGCTACAGACCCAGGGAAGGATCATGATTAAGATACACATGCATGATTGCAGATTAGAAAAGTTTATAGGGTTGGTTCTGGGGCCCTCTGATCACCTTGGTCTGGATGCGTCTCATGACCATGAAAGGCCCTGGTACACCAATTTCCATGAAGGACACATCCAGGTAGTCCCTGAGTCTCCTACCATTTTGTAGTCTCACTATAATGCTACGTCATAGCTGGATTACCCTGATCCATATGGAAAAATTAAACACTAGGCTCATTGGACTTGCCCTGTGGAATGTCAAAAGCTCTGTGTCGGGACCTTATAGGCCATTAAGGCTTAGACTTCTCACATCATTCTAAACCCTTGTCCTCAAAGGCTGGATCCTATCCCGTCTGGAAAATCTGAGTCTAAGCTACCTCCTCTAGGAATTTTGTGGAGTCTCCATGATGATTTACTTTGGTTTTCTACTACCAGTGAAGCCATTGCCTCTCCCTCTTTTTGAATAAGTAGATTCATATGATAATGAATTGATTGATGCTATTAGGTGCCATCTAGTTGGTTCCAACTCATAGCAAGGGTCTGTGCAACAGAATTTAATACTGCCTTATCTTGTGCCACCCCTATAATCCTTATGTTTGAGCTTATTTTTGCAACCATCTTATTGAGGGTCTTCCTCCTTTCGCTTCTCTGCTTTACTGAGCATGATGCCCTTCCTCGGGAAAAATATTCATCAGCACCATAATTCAAAGGCATTAATTCCTCTTTAGTTATCCTTTTATGTCTTATCCAGATTGCACGTACATATGAGGCAATCGAAGAAAACATGGCTTGAGGCAAGCACACCTTCGTGTCTTCGAAGTGGCATCCTTGCTCTTCAATATATTAAAAAGCGGCCGTTTGCAGGCCAGTGCGATATAGTCTTTGGCTTCTTGACTGCTGTTTCCATGGTCATTGATTGTGGAGCCATGTAAAAACAAGACCTTTGACAACTTTAGCCTTTTATCCATTTAGCATGATATTGTCTATCGGGCTAGTTGTGTGGGTTTTGGTTTTCTTCACACTGAATTGAAATCCGTACTGAAAGCTGTAGTGTTGCTCTTCCTCAGTGAGGTTTTGTGTCTTTTTCCCTTTCAGCAAGCAAAATAGTGTCATCTGCATATGGCAGCTTGTTGCTTTTTCCATATACAGTATTACCAAATTGACCTCTATGGGCATCGTACCAAGTTACTCTCCCACCCACAATGCACACACCCTCATCTTGATTTCAGTTTGTGATCAGATTTTTATCATTCTGCTGGCCAAAGGGTGGGGGAAAGACTTGGTATATTTATATGTTATATTTCTCTAATTATGAATTAAGTTGAGCATCTTGTCTTAACTTTACGAGCCACGTGCATTTCCTTTTCTGTGAATTTTCAGTTCACGCTATTTGCCTACTTTTCTGTGAGTTGTTGATTGATTTCTTATTGATTGATAAAAAGCTCTTTAGTACTGGCAGATTCTCTGTTCAGTTGGATAGGAGTTTCAAACTTTCCCCCCATTTGTTGTTAATCTTTGATTTGTTCCTATTATGCGCATGTTTTGTGTTGCTTGCTTCTTTGTCTTTGACAGACATGTTCATAATTTTATCACAACTTAATTACCTGTCCTTTTATGACTTCTGGCTTTTAAATAAGAGTAGAAAGTTCTTCATCACTGTAAGATTATAAAGAAAGTATTATGTGTTTTTTTCAAATAGCTTTATGAATTCATTTTTTTATGCTTGATCTATTTGGTGTGAAAGCTTATCATAACTTGATAATTGTTATGAAGACTGTAGGGTCTTTAAAAGATTAAGTTCTTGATATTAATCCCAAAAGGGCATTGTTCCTGAGCCTAATTTTAAAAATATATCATAAACTATACTTCTTTACTTTTAAATTTAGATCAATGCCTACCTCACCAAGATGTTTATTGAATATCTTTTATGTCTTGAGTAATTATATTTCCCTCGGTTGAACAAATGAAAGTGCTCCAAATACAGCCTAGTTTGCTCCCAGAAGTAGAAATAATAAATAAATGCAACGCTCAGTGGCCAGAAATAAAGATTCTTCATGCTTCCCAGACATCATAATACCTACAGCATCACAGCTAGTTCTGTGCTTTTTTATGGTTGGTGCCCCAGGCTTCCTGTTGAGGGGCTCATACTTCTGTGGGGGCTGGCCGCCTTCCTTTGTAGTTCAGGAGCTTATTTCCTAAGAAAAGATCAAATGCTCCCCTCAGCTGGAAACACCCACGCGCCCGTACTTTCAAAGGGCTTCTCCCTCTTGCATTCCAGACGTGTCCAAACTAAACCCTGGTCAGAAAGAGACTGGGCCTTGGTGTCTCGTGGAATGTGTTGATTTCTTTCTCTGGAATGACGTCAGAAAAAAAAATATGCTTATTGTTCACGGGTCGTTATAATGTGATGGGTAAGCACTAGCTTAACCCCCAAGCGAAACCTTTTGCCAGCAAGTCAGTTGTGACCCATAGTGACCCTAACGAAGAGCTGCCCCACAGGGTTGCAAGACCGTTACAGACGCTGTCTGCTCCTCTTCTCCTATGGGGCCCTGGGGGCTTGAACAACTTAAGACTTAGATTTAGTCAATATTCACCCACAACAAGGTAGTCATTCTTCTTCTTCATCATCTGACGGTAAAAGAAGAATGACAAGCAATGCAGATTTATTTAACATTCAGCTCTATGTTTCTCTTTCTCAACAGAGCCAATTCAGGGACAAAGAATCGCCATCCTTGAAGCAAAACTTGAAGCCAGTAAACTGAAGGAATATAATATTTCAAGGTAGCTTTGCCATCTCTTGGTTCATGGCATGTTATATTTATTTGACATTGTCCTCTCCACAAACAAAGGATCTATTTTTCCTTCTTTATCAACTTTATTGGACTTTTGTAGTTAGTTTGTTTCAAAGGGAATCCCTGTGTTACACCAATGGTTCAGCACACAACTACTAACCGAAAGGTTGGAGGTTGGAACTCACCCAGACACACGTTGGAAGGAAGCCTGGCGATCTATTTCTCAAAGGCCACAGCCATTCTGCTCTGTGCAGATGGAGTCAGCATGCGTCCAAATCAACTCAATGGCGCCTGATTTGGGCTCCAAGTGCAAACTGTTGAGAGGAGTCTTCCCGACCTGATCTCTGCACTTAGAGATAATCACTGTTAAAACGCAACGTGACCACCGCAAAAGGAATGAGCTTGGAGACAGACACTGCCCCATCCGCTCCACTACTTATTGACTATGTGATTGTGGGCTTGTTGTTTAACCTTTGTGAACCTCAGTCTGTTTATCTCTACCAAAGGATGATAAACTTCACCTCCGACTTAAGGTAGAAGTATATCCCAGAGGTATTCGGGTCAATGATGAGAATTGTTATAAGCAGTGAATATTAACACTGACTGGTATAGTTGCGATGTTGTGTGCCATCAGATTGATTGTGACCTATTGTGACCTACAGGACAAAGTGGAACTGTCCCATAGGTTTGCCTAAGTTGCAATCTTTACCACAGCAGAACACCAAGTCTCTCCCCTCCCCCTCAGAGTCCACTGTGGTTTCCAGTCGTTGCATTTGCCATTGACAACTATACCCTTAACTATTGCACCACCAGGGCTCCTTTGAGCCTGTAGACTAGGTATTGGGCTGTGAACCACAAGGCCAAGGGTTCAAACTCTACCGCTGCTCCACAGGAGAAAGGTGGGGCTGACTGCTCCCACGAAGATTCACAGAAGGGCTGAGATGACTGGACTCGATCGCATTGCACTGAGGTCATTAAAAAGTCTTCAGGTCATGAAAAGTCTGGATTAATCCGCATCTTTATGCCATGCAATCCCTGATAGGAGGGTGGGTGGAAGCTGGGTTCAATTCCAAAGCCAAGTTTGCATTTATCTCACCCCAAGAGAAAAAAACCAAAAACAAAACAACACAAAATGCTAAATCAGCAGTTCCTAACAAAGGAGAAAGGAAACTAAGGTTAATTAAGAGGCACTGTTTTGGAATAAACAGCTGGATTTACAAGGCTATGCACGAGAATGCTTTGATGCGTGCATTTAGAGAGGATATGGAGTAATTGAAGGCTCTTTAGGCAGATCAAAGTGTCTCAAGGGCAAGGCAGGCTGCAGAGTTCAACTGTTTGCACTTTTCCTGCATTTAGTGTGTGTGTTGTGTGAGGCTAATAATAATTTGTACTCACCCTGGACCTTTCATCTGGGTAGGAGCTCAAAGCACTTTGAAGATGTTGTAAGAAAAAAGACCTGCTAATTAAGATTGCTTAGAAATAAAAACTCTCCTTTCAGCATATTTACCTGATTGCTGGGAAGCTCCGACTTACAGAGATTTGTTATCACAGGTGAGTTGTTGCTCAGGTTGTCTCCACGGAACACACTGTTGAAAGTCATAAGATGACTTTCTCTGGAGAGCAGCGCCAGATGTTATAAGAATAATTCTCTAGCCTCAGAGGTGCTTCGTTTCCAGTTTAAACCTTTACCCAGAAAAGGCATCGAAACAGTGCCAGGTGCTGTTTGTAATGCATTTTCAGGTTATTTGACCAAGTTGTAGACTAAACCCAGCAAAGCAAGACTGGAAGGAGGACAAAGCATTCCCAGGCCTCTTTGACACGAGATATGTTCATGGAAATCCAGTGAGCAAACATTGCAACACCCTTCACACTGGTGTTACCTGGTGAACCGAAGGAGTCCAGTGTCCTCACCTCAGATGTGGTCAGGCAGATCCCTGCATCAAATCAGAACGTCAAATCCATCACTCTCAGAGTGACTCTTACCCATGGCGGCAAAGTAGAACTACTTCATAGAGCTTGCTGGGCTGTCATCTTTATGGAAGCAGACTGCCAGGTGCCTTTCTCCCCGGCGGTTAGTGCTGACAGTGCGGAGTGTGTGCTCCGGGCTCGGAACACACGTTTATTATTTAAAAACAAACAAACAAACAGATTGTCAGGCTTTTCTTCTTAGATACCACTAAGTGGATCCAAACTGGCAACTTTAAGATTCGTAAACCCAAACTAACTCAAGCCAACAAAACCCAGTGCTCTTTTCACTCAGAGCTACCGTACAGGTTGAAGTAAAGCTGCTCCCTGGGGTTTTCAAGCCTGTACGTTATTTATGGGAAGAGAACGCCTCATCTTTCTCCTTTGAAACAGCTGGCGGGTTTGAATCGCTAACCATGTCGGAGCCCAAGGCCTAACCCATTTCACCATCAGCCCTGCATCGTTAAAGTCAAATGAGGGAGATTGTCCCGAATCCCACTGTCAACATTGGTAACGCCTTCCTTCTGCTCTCTGAGCAGGTGTGTGATTTGTGCAACGTGTAGGAGCCCGGAAGGCACTGCGGGCTGGGCACTGAGCTGCTAGCGGCAAGGTTGGCAAGTCAAACCCACCAGCAGCTCGGCAGCAGAAAGTTGAGGCTGTCTGCTCCTCTGAAAACTTACAGCCCAGAAACCCTATTTGCATTGGACTCTCACCGTGAGTTTTTGTTGTTTATTATACTTAAGTAATTTTGTTCTTGTATTCATTTAGCTTGTATTAATTTAGCTTCCTACCCCAGTTCTGCCCCATGGAGAGTAAACACCAGGAAGGCAGAAATGGTTGTATTGATCCTAATTCTCTACTTTGGACAAAGTCGTTCTCAGAGCTCTGGAGTTGCAGTAACGCGGTGGCGATGGGCTTTGGCTGCTAACCAAAAGTTAGTGGTTGGAACCACTCCCCGGGAGAAAGATGTTGAAGACCCTTCCATAAAGATTTATAACTTTAGAAGCCCTTGGGGTGGTCCCACCCAGTCCTATATGGTAGCTATGGGTCAGAAATTGACTCCACATTCATGGGTTTAGGGAGTTTCCTAGAGGAGACATTAACCACTGATGGTAGTAGTGAGGTGATAGGAACTGATCCTTAACATCATACCCATTAATAACAATTTCTTCTCATGACAAGTTCATTGTTGTAGTTTTTTGAAATAGAAAAAAAAATGGAAACAATGTAAATGTCCATCAGTAGGGCACTCAGAAAAGTTATGGAACACCTATAGAATAGAATGCTATGTCACTGTTCAAAAGGAGTCCTTGAGTGGTGCAAAATCTAATGCATTTGGCTACTAACTGAAAGGTTGCTGGTTCAAATCCACCCAAAGCCTCCTGGGAAGAAAGGCCTCTTAGGTTTCTGAACAAATGCTTAAACAGCGCAGCCGTTTTAAACTCTACTGATACACATGAAGTCACGAGTTGGTGTTAATGGTTTAAAAAATGAGGTCAATTTCATTTAAAAAATTCAATGATCTGTTGAATGTAATACGTATGTAAAAGAATATCTGTTTTAGGATCTCATTTTTGCAACAACAACAACAACAAAATAACTGGGTCATGAATAGATGGAAAATCTCACTGCTCTCAAGGAAATTCCAACTCCTAGTGATCCTATAAGACAGAGTAGAACTGCTCTCGTGGGCCTCCCAGACTATCAGTCTTTACTAGAGCAGAAAACCTCATCATGCTCCTGCATGATGAAGAAGCTGGTGGTCTTGAACTGCTGACCTTGAGGTTAGTGTAACCCATTATACCACCAGAGTTAGACAACTAAACCAGTCCATTTTCTTATCATTTCATTTTTTAAATTTTTCTTTGATTTTTTATTTATTTTAATAAATCATTTTATTGGGGAGTCTTAGAGCGCTTATAATAATCCGTACATCAATTCTATCCGTCCCATTTGTACATATGTTGCCATCAACATTTCCAAAACATTTTCTTTCTACTTGAGCCCTTTGGTATCAGCTCCTCTTTTACCCCCCTCTCTCCCCACACCTCACCCTAGTGAACTCTTGATAATTTAGAAATTATTTTTATTTTCACATTTTACACCATCAACTCGCTCGCTCCCTTCACCCACGTTTCTGTTGTTTGTCCCCCTGGTGGGTGGGTTGTACATCAATCATTGCGATTGGTTCCCCCTCTCTCTTATAATGTTCTGATCATTTCTACTGGGAAAAGGAAGCCTCGGAAAATAGGAGTAAATCGTTAATAGTGCGTGATGGAAATTGGGTAAGCATTTGACTGACCTGAAATTCACAGCCTTGAAAACCCTAAGGTACAGTTCTACTCTGCACCCATTGCCAGGTGTCCGAACGAACTCGATCGACAGCTGCTTGCAACAACACCACATAGCTTTGGCAGGGGTAGCCGGAGCAACGATTGGTTCTGGTCATCGAAGAAAACAAAAATGTTTATTGACTTGAAATTTGAATTTGTTCCATCAGGCAGGTGACCTAATAGCCTGTATTTCTTAATGGCGCTGCCTTTCTGCTTCACAGTCTCTGGCACTGAGCGTGATAAGGGGGCGTGGCAAAGCCTTCCTTTTTTAAGAGTAAACTTTTGGCTGGGGCTTCCTTCCAAGGCCTGGCTTTCTAAACTTGATACACGAATGGGCTGGGTGGGACACCTTTCCTGGTGGATTCTGGACGCTGTCAAAATCTCTCTGGTAGCTTTCCCAGGCCTTGGGTTTCTGATGAAGCCTGAGCTTTTCCCGTTGTAAATCAGTGTGAATCCAAATTCAAGCAAGAGGCACCCCTGTTCCTGATAGCCCTTCTTCTCCCTCTTTCTAGCTTCTAAGCACTGTTTTCCTAGAACCGTCTGCTCCACTGGGAAGAATCAGAAAGAGCTAAAGCCAGCTGCACCTTAAGGCAGCTCAAGTGGAGGTGCCCGCCTCTGTTGCAGGGAGACACTGTGCTCCCTTGGGTTTTCAGTGGAAGTTGAATGCCAGTTCTTTCTTCTGAGGCATCTTGGGCGGACTCAGACCTTCAAATGTTGCACCACAAGGAGTTACCGATTTCCCTCAGTTGGTTGACGTGTTCCTAGCATGCTTCTCTCAACCGAAGAAAACCCCTCTAGAATGGGAGGCCATGAGGGAATGGGAATTTTGTAAATTAATTCCCCTTCCTGTGCTCTGACCTGGCCTGTTTTTGTCCTTTGGGAGTGTATACACTTGCCAACAAGCTAGAAAAAGATAAATGCCCTCTGGTGGTGGAGGGCATCGTATGTTCTAAATTCTAGTTCAAGTTACCTGACTGCACCTGTCCCTGGTGCACCGCAGCGTGTTTAATCACAAAGTCTAGTTTTCCATGAATCGACTCCGTCATATTTTGAATGACACGAGGAGATTCAGGCAGCTGAATTTTTTATTTCCGTATGATAATTCTCCTCCACTTGGCCATCAAGTTGTCACACTGTGGTGGACTCTGTGCTTTCCGTGATGCTAGAAGCGAGTCCACTATTATTTCAAACCCCTCACCCAGGGTGGGCAGGCTCCGGCAGAGCTTCTAGACCAGGAAAACTAGAAAGCTAGTCGTGGAATTTACTTCTAAAAAAATTAGCCGTTGAAAAGCTTGTGGAGTCCAACAAAACACTGTCCACCATAGTGTGCTGCCAAATGAGTCCCGAGGCCAGCCTGCACTCAAAACCCGCCGTGGCTACACACTGCTAGTGACGTTGCAGGTGACACAGGTCAGGCAACACTGTGCGGGTGTGTGAGGTGGCCTTGAATCAGAACCGACGGAAAGGGAGCAGTTAACATCTTAATTCTATTATTCTGAGTTACTGGAGATCTTACATAGTACACAGATGTTCTTAATTTTTATTGTCCTTTTCTATGGGAAACAATCCCCATCGTTATACCAACAATAGGGCTCTAACAGATTTCTTTCGTGCAAACCATTATTAATGATGCTATTATTATTAGGCTCATTTCCAGCCCATTTTGGTTTTTAAACGAGTAGCCCAGAAGATTGTTGATGCTTGCAATTTGCTGATACAAGTATTGCTACAACATCCAGAGTGTTTTCATAACCATCGAGTTCGGTCTTATGCTAACCAGTCTGCGTGCTTTCCCAGAGCTGGGCTGGTTGCACGGGGACATTATCAAAACAGATGTTCAGCTCTGCAGCCAGCGGGCCTGGTGTGGAATGTTCTGTGTTGGCGGGGTTCCTGTGGGCCCTGCACGGTCCAATTCTGAAGACGACCTTGGACTTTCCCTTTGGAAAGAGTACCATCAATCAAGGTCATGGTTTCCTGTTCAAATCCCTCCTTTTAGTTTCTAGTTCATGACTGCGCTGCATAAGTTCATTGTTTCCCTTTACTACTTATCCTCCTGGGCCTGATGCTGCTTTTCCAGTAAAGAGAGTTTACTAACCAAAGTTACTGCCCAGTAACTCAAAAACTCTCATTGCCATTGAGTTGACTGTGATTCGTAGTGACCCAATTATGACCAGACGCATCAGGGAAGGTACTTACTTGACCTCCGGGAGGGTGCTTCCTGGAAGATGCTCGTGGTTGCAGGATTGGAGGTGTGACAGAATAAAGAGGCCTCAGTCTGTTGGATAAGGAGCCCGGGCAATGTAGTGGGTTACAAGGTGAACTGCTAACCACAAGATTAGCAGTTAAAAAAACACCAGCTGCTCCAGTGGGGGAAGATGAGACTTTCTACTCTCGCAAAGAGTTGCAGTCTCTGAAACCCACAGCGGCAGTTCTATAAGGTCACCGTGGGTCAGAATGGACTTGATGGAAGTGAGTTAATCTATTGCTTGGAGTGCTTAGCTGCTAATGGCAAGGTTGGAGGTTCAAATCCACTCAGAAGTGTCTTGGAAGTAAGGTGTGGCAACCTATTTCGGAAAAGTCTGTCGTAGGAAACTCTTTGGATCACAGGGTCTAATCCAAAATCCAGTTTGAGGAATGTGCCGGACCTGGCAGCATTTTGTTTTGGGGGGCATGGGACTGCATAAATCTGGCTGAATCACCAACTCCCAACACAAGTGAGAGCTACCAATTCCACGCAAGACCCAGCCCAGGAGGACAGATAAGCAGATAGATGCCAGCACAAAGGCCAAGTGCCAGGTGAGTTCTCAGGAGGTGAAAGAATACAGTGATTCCTGTGAGCTGGAGCAACTGAGAGGTTGATTACAGGAAGTGGGAACGTGGAGAACAGGCGAGAGGAATCGAAGAAGGAAAGACGTCTTTGGATGAGGAGAAAGCCTAGGAAACGGCTGCCTGCAGACCAGGCACACTGGGAGGACGCTACATAGAGTGGTCTCCCTGAAGCTGTGTTCAAACGGACCATCAGTTTAAGAGGGCACGTAGGAGAACTGCTGTCTTCCCGTGTCGCTGCCTTTGCAAGCAGGCATGAAGAGCACCCCCTAACCAGAGGGAGCACTACTCTCTTTGCCGGTCCTTCTGCCAGCGTTTCCAGCCGTGGGCCTTCCTTCCCTAAAGAATCACCTGACTGTCTCAGGAAAGATGTGGGGTGCAGAGAGCTGGAGAAATGTCAAACTGCTGTCTACCTACTCCACCCTTCCTTCCATGGACCCCAAAGTGTAGGTAGGGAAGCTATCCATCAACTCTGCCTAAACAAGTCCCGGCAGAGCAGCTCAGCACCAGCACCAGCACCAGCACCATTGCTCTCGCTGCCACAGGGTTGACTACCACTCATCTCGACCCTTGGGGCAGGGAAGAGCTGCTCCTGTGGGTTTCCAAGGCTGTAACTCTTCCCCTCCACCCCACACCGTGTTATTGAGAGCTATCACTACTCCATAGTTCAATCCCACCGAGCAGTATTGTACAATAGCTACCACCATCTGTTTCAAAACATTCTCTTCCCTCTTGAACTCCTGATATCAGCTCCCTTTCAACCCTGCTCACTCTCTACTCCCCTGGAACTCTTATTCTACTTGTTATCTCAATAGGTTCATCAACCCTGGGTTTCATATACCCCAAAACAAAAAACATACAACAAAAATTCAAGAGGGCTAGCCACAATGACAAAATACATCAAAGATAAATTCCAATATGAAACACACAGAAATTTTAGGAGAAGCAATACTTTGTGTAGTATAAGAGCAGAAAGAAAGAAAAATAAGTATTCTGGTAAAGATTTACATCCTTTGTTGAAAAGTACCATCAAGCAACAAACACGACAACAAACACAACAATGAGACATTTTGCAGTTATATCAGGCCTAAATGAACCATCGGAAAATCAAGGAGAGAAAAAAATTCAGAACACCTACATATTAGGAAGTATAATCATACTGACACAACTCATTCTCAGTTTCTTTGGAAACAATGGAGTTATCTTTAAAGAACTGAGGAAAAATACTTCTGTGTTTCTAATTCCATGTACAACCAAACTCTCATTCAAATATTAAGACAAAATAAAACACTTTCAGATGTACAAATTCTAAAAAAAAAAAAAAAAGAAACAGAGAGAGAGAGAGAATATTACTCTTTGTGGGAGTAGAAAGCCTCATCTTACACTTAAGGAGTAGCTGGTAGTCTCAAACTTCTGACCCTGCAGTTAGCAGCCCACCACATAACCTACTACACCACAGGACTCCTACCAGTGCTCTAGATTCCAGTAAAATCGAGTGAGCCTTTCTACATGAAATGACATTGTTCATAACGTCCGCTTTCCCTTAAGAAGACCTTAGGTATTGAAAATGGTTAATATGCTGAGTTATTAAGCCAACAGTTGGAGGTTCGAGTCCCCTGGGATGTGTCTCAGAAGAAAGATCTGGCAATTAACTTCTCCAAAAGCTATTGGAGAGCTCTGGGAGGCACAGCTCTATTGTGACACAAATGGACTCACCTTGAGTTAGCGCTGATGTGATAGCAACTGGTTTAGTCTCCTTTATACATTCTTTCTCAATAATATGTGCCTTCCATGACCTTATCAAAGTTTGGACAAAGGAACATATCATAGTATGGTTTTATCTGCATGTTCTTCAGTAATTTTTCTCCTTACACAAATCCCACTGTTCCTTAGTGAAAGGAATATCTTTCAAAAGCTACCCAATGTTTTTTTGTTTGTTTGTTTGTCTGTTTTTTTCAAAAGATTTTTTGCACCCAGACACACTTTATTCTGATCAAAGTATAAAACAACTAACTTAACAAGACTGTCTTAAGAAGACAATCCTTATCATTTTTGTTTTATGGAACCTAAACTTTTGAACAAAAAGTTGTTCAAATGCTATTTCATGCACTATTAAATATTCTCAATAATTAAAATGGGAGTTTTTTGAGATTGGCCAACCTATTTGTGCTCCTTCCTCAAAAAACACATATAACAGAAAATACTTTGTGCACCTAAGTCTGATGAGCTAGCTGGTCTTTGGAACCTCTACACTGAACTCATCTCAAGACCATTGCTATTGTCCACTCCTCCTGAAGCACTTTCCCTGCAGGGTCCTACAGCATTCAGATCACCCCACTGAACAGTAAGCTCAGGATCTCGCATCTACAACTGTGCATCAGCTACTTAATTTCTCCTACTTTTCAGAAGCTGTGATGGACTTATTCACACTTAAGCCTTTAAATAAAACTGTCCCCTGAAATTTTGTTTGAACCAAACAATAGTTTAGCTTAATTAGATAAGTATGTCCGCTTGAGCATTTTGCTCTTTGGAAGAATTATCTAGGTGAGCTTAACTTGACAAGAGTTAACGGGAAGATTAAATGACAAGTTAACGTTGGCGGATAGTTTCAAAAAGGACAGTGAGAATGAGGCTACCCAATGTTAACGGGAGAGCATGTGTCTGTCAATGAGATGATGTTAGTTGCTATCCAGTTAACTGCTCCACAGGGTCTTTAAGACCATGTTGAAGCAGATTACCAGGCCTTTCTTCAAAGGCTCCTCTAGGTGGGTTCAGAATGCCAATCTGTCGGCTAAGAGTCAAGAGCTTAACCATTTATACCACCTAGGGATTGTCAACCAAATAATGACTTTCCTAGATGGGGTCAAGGAGGACTGAGGCCAAAAGCAAAACACTTCAGGGAGATTTGGAAGGGAAGATCCAAGCAAGGTTCTCACTCAGCCTCTAGCAGCTTTCGGCCCCAAACCTTCCCCCAGAAAGATGAAGCTTGAACATGCATGTACTTCTGGCAGGATGCTGTCCCCCCTTCCCTTCATGCTAAGGAACTGACCCCAGTATTCTTTCTTTGATATGGAAACGCATTCTGCATGCTTAAGGGAAAGAAACGACAGGTCTGATAAAACACAGCCAATCTTCAAACCAAGTCTCTTCGATCCAGAGTTGCTGGATTCCATCATAGCCTTGCTGGCAATGGTTGGAACCACACCAGCACACCGAAAAGCCGTCCCTTCCCGGTGTAGAGTTGTAGTTCTTTAACTGTATGCGATCTGCACCACCTACAGCCTGCCTTTCCCCATTTCATTCTTTCTCTACTCTTTCTCTCTCTCTTAAACTTTTTCTATAAATGATTTTAATCCTGAATTTCAACCTTGGTTCCTGCTGAACCTTGTTTACTTGTTGTTTCACAACGATTAGTTCCTTTCCCAGGCCTAGAGAGGCAAGGCTGCCATGAGCTCTGACTGCCCCTTCGATGGCGTGAGCACCTGCTTAGATGAGTGAGTTGGATCATTTCATCTATTGACAGTATCAGGATTGCCCCTGGATGCTGTTCTGAATTGGTTTGGTTTGTTGGCATAGGCTGGGAACTTGTATTAGCAGGCCTTAAAAAGGGAGCGAATTTACAGATGTGGGTTAAGCAGATGTGTTCTTCTTTACAAAAGACAAACAAACAAAGTCTCTGTTCTTTTGGGGGATCCCTGATGGCATAGTGGTTATATGTGGGTAAGTAAGCAAGTCAGCACTAGTCGGCAGTTGGAAGCCACCAGTCACTCCTCAGGAGAGAGAAGAGGCTTTCTATTCCGATAAAGAGTTACACTCTCACAGACCCAGAGGTGCACTTCTGCCCTGTCCTATAGGGTTGCTATGAGTCAGCACCAAATAGACGGCAGTACGTATGCTTCCTTTTGGGTCCTGCTGTGGTGCAAGCAGTTACCAAGCTCTGCTGCTTAAGAAAGTTCGATGGTTCAAGTCCATCCAGAGAAACCTCAGAAGAAAAGCATGGTGATCGAATTCCAAAGAATCTGTTCCTGCAGACGCCAGGGGGCACAGCTCTACTCTGACATGCATTCCTTAGCGTCTACTCAACAGCAGTTGGTTTGGCTGTATGGTATACTTTCTTTGGTGCCTCTGGTTTCTGGGTAATGCAAATGATTTACACTAGATTACTAACCTAGTGGATGGCAGTTCAAACCAACCCAGCAGCACCGTGGAAGAAAGGCCGGGTGCTCTGCTTCTTTAGAGTTTGCAGCCAAGAAAGCAGTATGACGCAGGGCTCTACCTTAACACATATGGGGTTGCTGAATTGAGATTGACTCACCATGTGGTGGTTACATAATCTGGTGTCAATTTGAGGGGATTACGAGGGAAGGGGTGGAGTCTGGCCTATCAATCAAGATATAACCAAGGAGGCCTCTGTGTGGCCATGGCCTCCTGAGAATTCTGGGAACTCCTGTATTTCCTCCTTGGAGGCAGAAAAAACTTCTCCCTCTGCTCACTTCCTGTGAGACAACCCTGAGGAGAAGCCACATGGACCTACCCTGATGTAGCCCTAGGAACTGGAGGAGCCACATGGTGAACCCTGCCAGTCAGGGGTCCTCAAACTTTTTAACCAGGGGGCCAGTTCACTGTCCCTCAGACTCGTTGGAGAGCTGGACTATAGCTTTAAAAAAAAACTATGAACAAATTCCTATGCACACTGCACATATCTTATTTTGGAGTAAAAGACATATGAGGCAAACACACCCGGCGGGCCGGATAAATGTCCTCAGCGGGCCACATGTGGCCCACGGGCTGTAGTTTGAGGACGCCTGGCTGAGATGCTTCTACTGCCACTGACTTTGCACCCACTGGTCTGTGATCTTCCTGAATTCAGCAACACTGCATGTGTTTCGTGAGTCTGAGGAAGACTTCATAGATTGGTATCGGACATATAGGCTAATATCAGACTTATGGACTTGATCTGGACTGGGTTGGGATGCTTTCTCAATGTACAATTACCCTTTATGTAAAACTCTCTCTTACACACATTTGAGTGTCCGTGAATTGGTTTCTCTAGTCTACCAAGACTAACACATGCCATGCATTTTGTTTTTTGTCATCAGTCATAGCTACAGTTGAGATTTCTCCCTGCATGCTCTTTGTTTTGAGCATCCTCTCATCCATCTTTCTTTGTAATTCGTTATTTTTAAAATCTTTACCATTTATTTTGTTCTTGGTGGCATCCAGTAGATGACCTTCATTTGAATTGAATGCTAGGTTGCAATTAAGTTGAAAAGTTTCCTGAATTGGGTCCAGTTCTTTCAATCTTTTTGATAAGCAGCTGCTTTCAAAATCAAATTTTGAAGATTCTTATTTTGAATTAGGGATTCTTATCTGTATACAGTGAAAACAATCCCAGACAACCCAGGCGTCCCTCACGTCTACTAAAGAGTCGCTCTCTGCTGGAGCTGTGCGGTTTCAGTACAGCAGAGAATCCTGACAGCTGGAGGTGACCACTACTACAATGACACCAGGCAGCTGAGCTCAGAACATCTCATGGGAATATTCCACCATTTCTGTCAAAAAAAATACCACTCTGCCAAATCATTCATTCTGTAAGAGTTCAGTTCGTCCTGGGCTATGGCTCGGAGCCCAAGTACGCATCAGGCAATTAACCCTATCGTCATTCCTCTGAGCCACAGGGTGACAAATGGAAATAACCCCATTTCCAAACGTGGACAGAGAGCTTAAATGACTGCAGCAGGATCACTAGTTCTGGCCACAAAGTGGTGCACACATGAGACTGAGGACGTATCCAAATGCTCCCCAGTCCTGGACATTGCAATTGTTTGAGCCTCACCCTTCCATTAGTACCTAAATTAATACCCAAAGCTGTACAGCATAGAACACCTCTTTTTTTTTTTTTTAGTTTTATCAATTTTTTTTCTTTAAAAAAAATAGTTTGATTAGGGGCTCATACAACTCTTATCACAATCCATACATACATCAATTGTGTAAAGCACATTT
>NW_022103921.1:4836834-4838601 GCF_000313985.2 Echinops telfairi
TTGGTTACATTACCCTTGATCACACCCTACCAGGCCTCCTACACCCTCCTCACCACCGATTTGGATCACTTGTTGTTCCCTTGTCCCTGGGTTTGTTAACACTACTACCTTTCCCGCCCCTCTCCCTCTCCCATGCCCCCCTGGAACTGTCCATCCCGTTGTTTTCTCCTCGAGATTGTTCATCCAGCCTATCTTATTTAGACAGACCTGCGGAGATAATAAAATGCACAAAAACAAGACAGAGCAAAACCAAGCAACAATATACATCAAAACAACAACAACAACAAGCCAATGACAAAACAAAACAAAACACAACAAGAACAGCTTGTAGTTAGTTCAAGGACTGTTTGTTGGCCTTTAGGAGTGACAGAACACCTCTTTATCCCTGCCTCTGGGAGGGAACAGCCTAAACTAAGCAGCATTTTCTTTCCACTGCACGGATTCTTAGACCAGAAATGCAAGAATTAAAAGGCTTATCCCTGCTACGATGACTTTTTTCAAGTTCACGTATCTCTCTGCGATTCAGTTTCCTCATCTGTAAAATGAACATTTGTAATATTACCTACTTCAGAATGGGGGGATTGAATGAATACAGAACAGGATACAGGATAGCAGTGACACAACATAACTCTAATTCTTTAATGCTTCCTCCTACGCCCACCTCCCGATGATCGTAACCCCAGTTCTACCTTACAAATCCAGCTAGACCAGAGCATGTACACTGGTACAGATAAGAGGTCTTGACGCACAGAATCCAGGACAGAGAAACCTCTCAGGAACAGTAAAAGGAGTAGCAATTCCATGAGGGTAGGGGGAAGGTGGCGGGAGAAGGGGGAGCGATCTCAATGATCGATGTATAACCACACATACACCCCCCCCACACACATACACACACACGGTGACAAACAATGGAAACATGGGTGAAGGGAAACAGCGGATGCTGTGAGATATGAAAATAATAATTCATAACTCATCAAGGATTCATGAGGGCGGGAGGGAGGAGGAGGGACGCAAAAGAAGTTGCTATACCAAGGGCTTAAGTAGAAAGAAAATGTTTTGAAAAGGATGATGGCAACATATGCGCAAATGTACTTGATACAATGGATGTATGAATTGTTATAAGAGCTGTGAGTGCCCCTAATAAAATGATTTTTTAAAACAAAATATAAAAAGAACCTGGCACCTAAGTGCTTGGTAAATGTTTGTTGTTTCTCAGTTATCATTTAATATGCTTCCTTTCCATGCGTGAGAAGTTTTCTCATGCCAGACCTGCCATTCTCTTATAGCCTCTTCCAATCGAAATACTATCAGTCTCCAGGATATAAATGTTTGATTAACATTCACCTCGTAGTTACAAACCAAGCCCCAGAAAGCCTATTAGTTTAAAATTTTGAGGTGGTTCACAATGACACATGGGCATTACTTTGCAGTGTGCATCAAAACATTACTATTGTTGCTGTATTGTTATATTAAATGTGTTTTAGTATGTCTAATAGGGTTTCCTTAAATTTTTTATGCAAAAACAATGCCTCATGAACAACAGGCATTATGCAGATGGCATCCTCCCCTGACTGAAAGCCAGGAAGATTGAACGCACTTGTTGATGATGGTCCAGGACGGAAGCCTTCGGTGTGGCTTATGACTCGCTGTAAAGAGCACAGAAATTCATACAATGAGACCACGAGGTGTTGAAGGGATCAGGTGTAAGGCATCATCAGAACAAAAAATCTTACCATAGTGAATGATGGGGGGAGTGCAGAGTGGAGA
>NW_022103921.1:4839238-4853858 GCF_000313985.2 Echinops telfairi
GAGAGGAAATGTTTTGAGAATGATGAGGGCAATGAATGTACAAATGCGCTTTACACAATTGATGTGTGTATGGATTGTGATAAGAGTTGTATGAGCCCCTGATAAAACGATTAAAAAAAGAGAGAGAGACCACGAGGCAACATCATGGTACACAGAAAGAGATTGAAGTGGTCCAGGGTTTCATTTTTCTTGGATCCACATCAATGCCTTGGGAGCAATAGTCAAACAATCAAACTATTATATTTGGGCAACTCTTTTGTACAAGGCCATTGTAAAGTGCTAAAGGGCAAAGCTGTCATATTGAGGACGGATGTATTCCTGACCCAAACTATGGTATTTTCAATCATTTCATATGCATGTATAAACTGGACCGTGTATAAGGAAGACAGGAGAAGAATTAATGCATTGAACTATGATGTTGGTGAAGACTATTGAAAATACATGGACTGCCAGAGGAACAAACACATCTGTTTGGGAAGAAGTACAGCCAGAGTGTTCCCTAGAGGCAAAGATGGCAAGAGGGTGATGGGAAAAGAGGGAGACCCTTGCAAAATTGGGCTGACACGGAGACGGCAGCCTGAGCTCAAATACAGCAATTGTTAAGGATGGTGCGAAATCAGGCAGAGTTTGGACGCTTTGTACACAAGGTTGCTATGTGTTTGAGATGACTCCTTGACACCTACCAGCAATAATAATGGCTATAGAAAGGAATCTTTACGGTACCGTGGCTAAGTGCTTAGCTGCTCATTGAAAGGTCAGCAATTCGAACCATCAGCTGCTCCCTGGGAGAAAAGAAGTGAACATAGCAGTCAGCTTACGTAAAGATGTACCGTCTTGGAAACCCTACGGGACAATTTTATTTGGTCTTACAGGGTGGCTGTGAATTAGAATCAAGTCAAGAGCAAAGGGCTTTGGTTAATGGCTGATGAAGAGCCGGGGTGGTACAGTGGGTAAACTGGAAGGCTGCTAATAAAAACACTGGTGGAAGTGTAGCCAGAATGCTCCTTAGAAGCCAGGATGGCGGCTGTTTGTCTCACGTGGTGTGGACGTGTTATCAGGTAGACCAGTTCCTATAAAAGGGCTTCATGCTTGGGATAGTAGGGACCCCACCGGAGACAGATGGAGCCATTTTCTTCCAGGAAGGTGACATCCCTAGGGAACTGCCCCCATGAGGCAGTTCTCCTCCGTCTATAGGCGCTCTATGAATTAGGATCAATTTAATAAAAACAAATGTATTCTTGATTTAATAGCTGATGGCGGTGCTCCTCTTTTCTTAGTCATTTGAATAGCTTCTTTGGTAAAATCACGATGGATGGTTTGTTTTGTTGTTAATAATATTTTGTTGTGTTTTGGCGAATGTATATATATTCATACAGCCAATGAGGTGTCCACTTGGCAATTTTGGTTGGAGGGTAGTTAAAAATGTTCTGGAAAAAATTCTATAATTTTAATTCCATTTTCCCACAAACTTCCTGAAGTCCCCTTGTATAAAGTATTCAGTGACATTTTTTACATTTTTAAAAAATGAGTGAATATTCCCTTTCACTGCTTTCTGGTTGTTCGGTTTTCAGTACTCCAGTTTCCCTGCTTTGCCTCACCCCCACTCCCATCTTTGTATCATTGCATCTTTGCTTCTGAGTAATTTTTGACCTTCTGAGCTCATAAAGGTGTTTTCTATTTTGTTTTTTAGTGGAGCACCCTTGATCAGTATCTTTTGTTTTCCAAAATGTTATTTTGCTAGAAGGCTGCCTGAGGTGACAGTTTGTGAGCAAAGTTTAAAGAGCATCTTAGGGCAATTGTCTCAGAGAGTCCACCAGCCTCACTTGATCCAGTGAATCTGGACATTTTAAGATCGTGGGTTCGGTTCCTCCTTCTGGGCTTGGGTACATGAGGCTGTGGCTTGTGTAGAGTGTAATTTCTTCTCTGAGACTTTGGTCATCCTGGATGTTTCTGATTGATGTCCCAGTCATTCCCTCTAATCACCACTCTACTACCCTGTTTCCCCGAAAATAAGACAGTGTCTTATATTAATGTTTGCTCCCAAAGATGCGCTAGGTCTTATTTTCAGGGGATGTCTTATTTTTCCATGAAGAAGAATACAGGACACATTTATTGTTTATTGTTTTATTAAAAGAGACCGCACACTTCCTGTCTGCTCCAGCTGCGCTGCGGCCAACAGTGAGCTGCGCGGCGGCACCCACTGCTACGGTCCAGAGTCCAGAGTTACAGTAGCTTCGGGGGGCCTTATTCTCGGGGAGGTCTTATTTTGGGGGGATGCCTTATATTTCAGCGAGAGGCAAAACTGTAAGTAGGTCTTATTTGGGGGGGATGTCTTACTTTTGGGGAAACAGGGTAACAATAAGTAGAAACCTTGGATGTCCTTAGGCAGATTTGATGAAAATTTTATGATCAGCAATATCTTACATGTAAGTTCATATTTGTTGAGTACGTCTAAGTCCGCATTTGCTTTATGTGAAGTAGGTCTCATAATGCTCTTCTTGTCCCTTTCTACAAATGAAGAAACGGATGAAACGTACGCGTGGTTTCAGAGTATCAAGCAACTGGACTGCGAGCGAAAGCTTCCATCAACTGCAGGGTGTGCTTGAGCAGGATGCTGTCCTTTCTCCGTACTAGTCTGACGCAGGTGGAGGAGGAGTCACCTTATTCAAGATCAAGCTTTACATTGATCAACAAGTCTTGGCCCTCCTTCCAGCATATTCTATCTTGTCAAATACACGACTTCCGAGCTTGACATTTCAGTTATCTGTTAATCGTGTACCAGGGGTCACCTGTGTACAGGTGAACACCAGGTCTATTTTCCATGCAGTTAGCTGAGAGCAGACGCTGTCTAGTCGAATGGCACAGGCTATATTGTCTGCTAATTGAGCTTGCAGGACAATATCCTCCCAGCGGCCCCTGGGCCAGAGAAGGACCCCACAGTACTTCAACGCTCCCAGCTCCCTGTGTCCTGACAGGTACTTGGCTGGCCTCCCATTCCTGGAGGATGCTCAGACCGCAGAGGCTTCCCTGGAGGCTTCCCTCGCCTGACTGATTACAGTTCTGCAGAGACTTTCTTTAGGGGGCTACGTCTTGGCAGGGTGATTCGATTGCTGCTCTCCTATTGTTTGACCTCTTAGCCTCAAGTCTGCGATACCTTAGGGGTGAGAGAGTTGATGCTGTTGGGACTCTGTTGCTGCAAACATGGCTGATCTCTAGAAACTCACTGATTGGGCTGAGCTGAAGCAGGACAGGGCTTTCTTGCATGTCCCTGGAAGTCAGCGCCAGATAAGATAACCAGTGAGACCAGATGCTCCGGGTTCAAAGAAAGCACAGGGAGTCGACAAGCAATTCTTGGAGTGGGCAGACCCCATATGCTAATTGCTATAATTGCCATACAGTCCTCCCCACCCCTTTAAAAACCCACACCCTAGCTGCTGAGCACGACTTCCCTGATCTGTTGGCCTAGGTCACAGAACCTTGTCCGGGAGCTTCCCCCTAATAAAGCTACTTCTGTTTCTGCTCTTCCTTGTCCTGTCCGTTATGTCTGTCCATCTCCCTGGACCTCAGTTTCACCTTTACACTCACTACTGCTCCTCCATAGTCTACAAATAAATTCATACTGATTCGACCCCTAACGTTCCTCTGACCCTCCCTTCTCAGGGTCCAGTCACGTGGGAGGTATCCGTTTGGAGGCAATCATCACCATTCAGAGGCCCAAGAAAGCCGTGATGCCGCTGCACCAGCAGATGGAGCGCCGAGTGAGTTCTGTGTTACCGCTTCGTGGAGAAAAATGAGGGAGGCAGTCGTCTATGCAGAATTAATTCGCAGCCGGCAACACGGAGCCTTGCTTTCAAGTAGCAGTGTCCTCTACTGCAGATATCGAGCTGATTCCTGGGAGCTTGGATTAGGAGAAACTATGGTAAACACTGGAATCTCTGGCTGGTGCGTTCACCTGCTAATCAGGTTGGAAGTGTGAGCCCACACAGAGGCACCGCCGAAGAAAGGACTGGTCATCTACTTCCCCTTCTCCCCCCTCAAAAACAAACAAACAAAAACTTATGACACGCATAAGGTTGCAATGCTTATGCTAGATCCTAATCCACGTTTTCTTATTCCCAACGATCTCAGTGCAAGTCAGTCCGTCTATCTTGACACTCCTTTACCTGAGGACTATTTCCTATATTGTTCTGATGATATCGTTTAGGCCCGGGCCCTAAGATGCATTCATTCATTCATCTACCCTTCCATTCCTCTTTCTAGTCAGTGATCCATTTACAGAAACCCTTCTAGGCGGAGCTTCTCGAGCAGGGACATGCTCTTTAGAAGATTATGGTTTATTGAGGGAAACTGAAAAGTCAACATGTACCTACACCGATCATGCCCTGTAATCAATCGTGTTATTGCCTCGCCATGGCTGACGGACTTTTCAAATAGCCAGTAACTTACCTCCCCAATTTGAGGGTCAGGAACTATCTCATCCTATGGTGAGATACTTTTCGTATGCCCTACTACAGGGTCTGGGCTAAAGTTCCTAAGGAACCACTTTAGGAAAAAAATTTTAATACAAGCAGCACTGGGAAGAAACTTGCACTTTGCTGATTTCGGGAAGTTTTCACCCTTTCTTTTTTGCATGAAATAGTCTAGATGACTTTCTCGGAACACTGGAGCATTTGAACATTTGAAGAATCAAGGACCTTATACAGTTCATTCAAAATACTGACTCTGACTTGCAAATTATCTCGTCAGGCTTCACCTGGTACTTTGCAGTGCGTAGAGTTAAGATGCCTCGGAAGAACAACTGCTTTGCTACTCACTTTGACTCTCCACAGGTACTGAAGCAAATGACCTGTAGCTCCCTCTTCATGTTCTAGACCCAGGAGGCATGCATCTTTCAGTGTAGCTTCCCTTGGACCACTCATCTGAGCGCCCATCGAATAACCTGTGTAGCTGTTGACGCTTCATTGCACAACCTCCTAATAAAACATGCTTTTTCTTTCTCTGTTCCATTTGGAGTGGTTATTAATTAGGCTCATCATTTCAAGTCATAGAGGAGCTATTTGGGGGCAACATGAGTTCGGAATTTCTTCTACAAAAAAAGGAGAGTCCTGCTCCTAATAGTTTTTTACATAGTTCTCCTTCTCTTCCTAACTGAAATACAGACTTGCCGTGTCTACAGCTAAGCTTACCATATCTCCCAGGGTCCACAGGATGGAGGTGGGATGAGTGGTGTTGCATTGTGTGGATAATAGTCAATGGTGTGTTTACATTGTTGAAAATGTGTCGACATATGTGTACATGGAAAATGTGTCTATAAACCGTCACCTCATTCACAGTCAAAAACAAGCCTACTGCCCCAGCGTCAATTCCAACTCATAGTGGCCTTATGCAGGGTTTTCACGGCTGAAAATCTCTACAGGATCAGATGTTGTTAGACGCTGTTAGGTCAGTTCTGTCTCACAAAGAGCCTGTATATAACAGAACAAACACTGCCCTGTCCTGCACCATCATCCAGTGGTTCTTCCGTTAGACCCATTGTTGCAGCCACTGTATCAATCCATCTAATGGAAAGTTTCCTCTTTTTGGCTGTCGCTCTATTTCACCAGGTATGATGTCCTTTTCCAGGACTGATCTCCCTGGACAACA
Organism: Echinops telfairi; assembly: GCF_000313985.2. Classification (NCBI taxonomy): domain Eukaryota; kingdom Metazoa; phylum Chordata; class Mammalia; order Afrosoricida; family Tenrecidae; genus Echinops; species Echinops telfairi. Next base: position 4,844,882 of record NW_022103921.1, read on the forward strand.
TCTCCGGAGTACATGAGGTGAAGTCTCACCACCTTCACTTCTTTTTTTTTCTTTTTTCTTTTTCAACATTTTATTAGGGGCTCATACAACTGTTATCCCAATCCATATACACATCAATTGTGTAAAGCGCATTTGTACATCGTTTCTCAAAACATTTTCTCTCCATTTAAACCCCCGACATTGGGTCCTAATTTTTCCCCTCCCTCCCCGCTCCCCCCTCCCGCATGAACCCTTGATAGTTTATAAATGGGTATTTTGTCATATCTTGCCCTGTCCGATGTCTCCCTTCACCCACTTTTCGGTTGTCTGTCCCCCAGGGAGGAGGTCACACACAGTTCCATGTAATCGGTTCCCTCTTTCCTACCCATTCTCCCTTTACCCTCCCTGTTTTGCCACTCACACCACTGGTCCTATAGGGCTCATCCGTCCTGGCACCACCTTCACTTCTAAGGAGCATTCTGGCTGTCCTTCTTCCAAGACAGATTTTTTGTTGTTGTTCTTTTGGTAGTCCGTGGCACTTTAAATATTCAAATTTTCATAATTCAAATACATTGATTCTTCTCTGGCCTTCCTTATTCAGTGTCCAACGTTCACATGCATAAGAATCAATTGAAAAACACCATGGCAAACCTTAATCCTTAAAATGACATCCTAGCTCTTTAATACTTTAAAGAGATTGTGTGCCGCAGATTGACCCACTGCAATGAATCTTTTAATCTCTTGACTGCTGCTTCCAGGAACATTGATTGTGGATCCAAGCAAGTTAAAATCTTTGATAACTCAATCTTGTGTTTGACACGATGTTACCAATTAATCCGGTTGTAATAGCTTTGTGTTTCTCCATTAGAGCAGTTGGTGGGTTTGAACTGTCAGCCTTGCAGTTCCACTAATGAAAAATCCCGTTAAGAGTTTGAGTATAACTCCTCGACAGAGTTTTCAAGGTTATTTCTTCAGACGTTGATTATCAGAATGGTCTCTCAAGGTGCCTCTGGGTGGGTTTGAACCATTACCTTTTTGGTTAGTCATCAAGTTGTGTGATCCAGGTTCATCATTATGCAATAAATATGCTGAATTAATGAATAAGAGTTGGGTACAAGGTTTTCTTTCCATCTGAACTCACCAATTTTCTGCCGTTATATTTTCTTATTTACGTGGTGCTGCTGTAGCAGAAATATTACTTGTTGTTGTTGTTGTTGTTAGGCCCAGTCCAGTCAGTTCCAACTTACATACTTATAAACAACACAATGAAACACTGCCTGCTCTTGTGCCATCGTCACAATTATCCTTACGTTTGAGCCTGTTGTTGTCGTCTCTTTGTCAATCCGTCTTGTTGAGGGCCTACCTCCTTGTTTCCTGCCCCTCTCCTTTCCCAAGCATGACGTCTTTCCACCATTTGTCTGTCCATTTGTCACCCGGCAGTGGTTCATGTGTTGCTGTGATGCTGGAAGCCGTGCCACTGGTATTTCACCCAAAGGGAACAACTTTCAGCCGAGCTTCCAGCCTAAGAACAGACGATGAAGAAGGAACAGGTCGTTGATTTCCAAAGAAATAGTTACGGAAAACCTTAGGCGCAGACTCAAACATTGTCTGATACTGAGAACCTCACCAATAGAATCCGAACATTGTTCGAGATAGTGCCAGAAGAGGAACTCCTGAGCTCAGCAGGCCTCAAAATATGACTCAGGAAGAGCCGCCTTCTCATAGTAGGTCAACAATAATGACGTGAACAAACAAAGCCTGTGGGAGCAAAGCCTTCAGGACCTTCCTTTGCGAATGGAGCAAGACTCAGCATGAGAAACGATAGTGGAAAACGGGAATTAATCATTGGAACTTGGGAAGTATGAAGTAGGAATCTAGGAAAATTGGAAGTCTTCAAAAATGAGATGGAATGTAGACAGATTGATATCCGAGGTGTTAGGGGGCTGAAATGCGCTGGTACAGTGAACCCTCGCCACTTCGCGTTTCGACTTCCGCGGCTTCACTCTATCGCGGTTTTTGCGTAACAGCACATGCTCTGTCATTACTGCCACTGATTGGCTCATACTGTACACGCTTGATGCCATAAATAATATAATAAATAATAAATGATCATTGTAATGTCCAAAATGTTTCACTGTATTTTCCCTTTTTCGTTTAATAAATTGGGTAATACGAGTGTAATGGTGACTAAAGGGTGTTTTTTCATGTCCTCTATGCTCTAACTACGAAATATTTGCTTTACAAATAAGGAATCCTACTTCGCGGAATTTCATTTATCACGGTAGGGTCTAGAACCGATTAACCGCGATAAACGAGGGTTCACTGTATATAGATCCTGCTCTTTATATCATTAAAAAATGATTATGTCTAGGACCCACCCTACACTGATACAGCCTTATTAACATAGCAAATAAAATCTATTCCCCCAAAAGGGATTACCACCACAAGTATAGTGGTCCAACGTATATTTTTGATCCATACCAAACAACAAAACAGTCCAGCCAAATGGGCACCAGCCATCCCTGCCTTCTTTGATATTTGCTCTCTCTCTCAGTGTCCTACAGAACCTAGCCCCGCCCCTTTTCTCCTCTGTAACCAGTCTTTCTCCCTGTGGCCAGGCCACGCCCTGAGCCTATCAGTCTCTGAAGTGAAGGCCCAAGAGAAACGGTACACATTCCAAGTATTACCAGACATTTAAAAAGAGGATTAAAAAATCCACTTGAGAGAAACTAACAACAATGTCTGGGCTTCTGTTGCCTGGATGGGATCAGACATGGGCTATGCCCTTCCTTCGTGTTGGGACTAGAAGGTACATTTTGCACTCAGTCCCTGACCAACACCTTAGCATGCAAACAAGTCCAAAAGGAAGGATTTTAATGTGCATGCCAATGTCAGAATGTTTACTTGCCAAACAATGCTTGTGTTCTATCATTCTACCACTTTCCATCCTAACCCAGCATTAAGTGAATCATGGGCTTGATGTCCAAAGACTTAACGAATAACAGCTGAGACAGCTCCACATCCACAGGACGGAGGATCCCTTGGAAATGTAAAAGGCTTTTGTTGAAGAACATCACTATGCTCTGCCAGGGCCTCTCAAATACCTCTGGGGTTCTCTGCACAGCACACTGGCCCAGTAAGCACAATGTGTGCAAGCAAGTCTTGTAAATGGATGGCCTCATTGTTGAGAAAATGAAGCATTATGTGTCTCTCTGGTTGAAAAGAGATTTTTAAAAAAGCATGGATCAAACGGGGTAAAATGTGGCCAGCATCTGGCAAGGGTTTGCCGATGAAAACAAAAGGTCTTAACAACGAGATGGGCACGTGGTTTCAGATCTCCTTGGAGTGCAAATTTGGTCATTGGAAATTTTATATCAGGTGTTAGATTCACAAAATGATCGGGAAACTTTCTGGAAGCTCAATTGCTGAAGAGAGGGAGTCACAGAGTTCACAGCTGAACTGGAGCTGCCTGAAGGGAATCACTTAGGGGAAGTTTGCGGACCAGACTGGCTGAAGCCCAGCGTGTCTGAGAGCGTGAAGCGCTATGCAGGAAGAGGCCAGACCCAAGCCTGAGAGAATCGGGGAAGACAAAGAAACCACTGTTCTGCCTCACAAGTGCCAAGAAACCTCCTTTAACCTCATCCCTTTGCTCTGGCATTGAGCAATAAACTCATCCCTAGGCCTCTATTAGTATTTTAAAAAATCCAGCCAGCATCAGAATCAAAGAACATGAATTTGTATGTATTTGAAGTCAAATGGAAAAATTGGAAATAATAATGCTGTTGTTATCATGAAGGCAAAAAGGATCGGAGATTTAGTGCTTTTGAAATGCATCAGTTCTTCACTTGTTGGCACTTCTACGTTAATCCCTATGCCTTGTGTGCGATATGATGACTCATTTGCACACAGGGTCATGCAATACTTTCTGGGCACTGATAAATAATCAGAGACAAGATGAAGGCATCTTGGGACAAGTTTTACTAACTAAACTATATTGTTTAGCTCGTAAAGTGCTTTCCTAAACGAAAACACATCAGTAAACATTTACCAAGCCTCTATCTAGCATATGAAAAGATAACACATGAAATTAACCGAATTTGAAATGTAAGAAAATTTAAAAGAAGCTGGCAGTGTAAGGAATATAGTGTTTTTGATATTGCCTATGCACAGCTAGAGACAGGAAGTAAACTGACAGCCAAAAAAAGAAAGTTTTCTGGGAAAAGCTCCCTTAATATAGCCAAAGGAAATACTTGGATTTGAGAGCAAATAAAAGCTAAAAGGAATATAAAACTGACTTTCATAGTAAATGCTAGGTTATTCAGATAACTTCAATTAAAAAAACCTGAAAACTTAATATGTGTACTAAAGTCCGTGGGTGGTACACATTTTGCTCTTGACTACTAACCTGAAGGCTGGCAGTTCAAATCCATCCCACAGGGCCAGGGAGGAAAGGCCTGGCAATCTGCTTCCACGAAAAGTACAACCAAGAAAATCCCAAGGAACAGTTCTCGTCTATAATACATGAGGGTTGCCAGGCATTAGAATCGAATTAGCAGCAACTGGCTTGGTGTTTTGCATTTACCATATGGTAACTGCTGGTTATACAAAGCCAAAAAGACATGGTTAGGACTTCTAGTAAAACATAGCACCTTCAGCCGATGCACTACACAACCCTCTTCAACAAAGACATGGAGAAATCAGAGACAGAGGGAAAATCTAGGGGACCCGAATCTCTGAAGAATGGAAAAGAAGCGAGCTAAAAACCAGCAGAGAAACTCTGAGGGTGGAGTTCACATCAAGTGATCAAGAGGAGCAGCAAACTCTGCTGGTCCACACTGAGAAACAATTCCTGGAGCACTCAACTATGTGAAAGGTGGCCAATCTCTTGTTTCCCGCATCCACCAAGTGAAGAGAAAACACACACAAAACAACAGAATTCCATCTCCCTCACTTAGAGGATGGTTGCATTTCTGCCCCTCCCCACCCCCCCGCCACCCAACCAGGGCAGCATGTGCTGGCAGAAGGTGGGGCAAATCTAATGGGACCACCACTTAACATGGGAAGCAAACAAAAGAGATACTGAATTATATCATATTTCTCATGTCACCCTGGGGCTTGGAGGTGATGCAGACTCAGATTTCCACTCAGAATCATGGAAGCAGAGGCTGAAATCTACCCCTTGGCCACAGCTGCTGCACAGCTCCAGCCAAGCCTCAGAAGGGCAACAGTAGGCTGGGAATAAGAATAAAGCAGCTTCATGACCGGAGGACAAGATCCCCCCACCCCCGCTTCTTCTTATGTTTTATTGTTGGTGTCCCCTTCTTTGGGCTTGATAACAAAGACACAGGGGGGCATCCCTGGTGCCCACAACCCTTGATAATCATGGAGAACAGCCTTAGGAAGGGGTCCTTACAAAAAGGCAGTGTCCAGGTTGGGTTTAGGATTTGGGTGTTTGTTTGGATTTGTTTCCCTGTTCTTTTGTTGTTTGGATAAACCACAAGTGGTGAGACACAGGACAACAGGGATGGAGTCATTCACAACTTCCCCAACCTTCTGGTGACCAGAGAGGACATCCACACTCACGCTGGTGCACTCAAGGCTGTTGTTGTTTGGATAAACCACAAGTGGTGAGACACAGGACAACAGGGATGGAGTCATTCACAACTTCCCCAACCTTCTGGTGACCAGAGAGGACATCCACACTCACGCTGGTGCACTCAAGGTTGCAGTCCTGCGACAGACAGGTGGAATGAGCCCTGGAAAGGCACATACGGATGATCAGAAAGAGAAATAAGATGTCGATTCTTTGTGTGTGAGATGAGGGGTGGTTGTTAGCTTGGTCTTGTTGTTAGTGCGTGTGTTTGTGTTTTCCGTGTGTTTGCTATTATTTCTTTCTTGCTCCAACTGACAAGGTCAAGCCTCCTAACATTAGCCAGCCACCCTCTAAACTTCAACAGTCACACTATTAGACAAGGGCCACTGACCCCTCCATGATCACCTGATCAACAAAAAGAAAGAAAAACAATAAACAATGCAATGTCTTGACAACAATAGTTCATTTCTGTTCACATGAAGAAGCAGGATAGAGTAACAAAAATGAGTGACCACCGTACAGAATCAAAGGGCCCTCTTGAAGGAAAAAATACAACTACTGGAAAAATAATTCAGAAGAATAATTCCTAAGTACTTTAATAAATGGAGAAAAAGATCACGAGAGCAACAGAAGCACACCGTAGAAAAGGCTGTAGAAGAACTAAGGAAACGGTGACAAGAGAAACCTGACAAAATAAATGAAAAATTTGAAATTATACACAAATTCTAAATAGAAGACCAGAAGATTAATACTAAGATATTTCACAACACTTTGAAAGTTCAAAGCAATAGAGCTGAAGCAATGGAAAGCTGAATTGATGAACTGGAAGAAAAATCTCTCAATAGCAATGTATGAGAAAAATCAATAAAAAGAAAAAAATACGGGGAGGGTAAAAAATGAGGACCTGATTGGGGGGGCTTAAGTGGAGAGCAAGTGTTTTGAGAATGATGAGGGCAATGAATGTACAGATGTGCTTTACACAATTGATGTATGTATGGATTGTGATAAGAATTGTATGAGCCCCTAATAAAACGATTTTAAAAAGAAAAAATACAAAGAAAATATAAGAATTATGTGAAACACTTGAAATAATTCAAACCTCTTTAGTAGTCTAGAACAGGAAGAAACACAAAACTCCACAGAGTAATCCAAAAATTGCAAGAAGAAAAAACTTCCCTACCATCATACAAGAGGGAAAAATAACCATTCAAGGAGCTGAAAGAACACCACACAGAAAAACCCTAAAAGAAAATCACAAGAGATTGTATTCAAACTTTCCAATACAAAGGACAAGGAAAGAATCTTGAAAGCCACATGAAGAAAAACAAAAGTTATCTATGAAGGGGAATCAATCAGAATAAGCTCTGGAGGAGACCAAGGAAGCTTGGAAGGTGGAGGGCAGAGCCAGGGAGAGGGGGGTGGGGCCAAAGCGGGTGGGAGGCAGGGAGGGCTGGGGGCTGCGCTAAGGGGGCAGGGAAAAAAAGATTTTTTAAAAAAGAAGCTCTGATTTTTCAGCAGAAATCATTCAGGCAAGAAGGCAATGAAATAACATACATAAAACTATGAAAGAAAAAATCTACCAACCAAGAAACTTCTATCCAGCAAAATTATCCCTCAAACACAAGGAAGAAAAACATTTCTAAATAAGGATAAATTAAAGATATTTGTAAAAACAAGGCCAATCTTACAAAAATTAATAAGGAGGGGAATACTGTTGACAAAGAATAAACATCAGCAATCTTCACCAACAATCAGTACACAAAACACTACCGTGTAGAACAAATTACTTAAGGCAGTAGTCCAAGTAAAACAAAAACATGACTGAAAGTAGAGTCAAAGATATCATTCACAATAAAGAAAATTATTAAGTTCTAATGTAGAAATCAAGTGATTCACAAGAGAAACCAGACTGTCTAAACTTGGGACGAAAATAATAGTTAACAAGATAACTTCAAAAGAAAATGGGAAAAAAATTTCAAAAAAAGACGAGGGGGTGGGGGCGGGGGAATAAGCATAAAGATCTAGTAAACATTAAAATAAAAGCAAAGAAAAAAAATGCAAGTTAACTCAAAAACAACAACAACAACAACACTCCCTGCCATCAAATCCAATTTTGACTCATAGCTGAGTAGAACTGTCCCTTTGAGCTTCTGAGACTACAACTCTCTATGACAGTAGAAAGCTTCATCTTTCAAACTGCTGACCTTGCCATTAGCAGCCCAACATGCAACCCACTATCCTACACGGAAAATTACCGGAACGAAAGAAACTAAGAACACAACAGCAACAAACAAAAAAAGAGAGCAATATATTCAATTCATACCTAGCAAAACAGCGCTGAGTGTAAATGAATTAAATGCTCCAGTCAGAGGCACAGAATAACAATGTATAAGAAAACAGGACTCATCAAATATTGCTTACACGAAACACACCTTATACATAAAGATAAAATAAAAAACAAAGGATGAAGTGTTTCCTTCAACTGGAAATCCTTAAAGATAAAAATAAAAAACAAAGGATGGAAGAAATATATGAAGTCAATGGTAATTTTAAAAGCAGAGTGATATTAATTGCTGACGTACTGAACATCAAGGCAAAACCCATCATGATAGACCAAGAAAGGAATTATATAATGGTTAAAGGGACAATTGAACAAGATGACATAGCCATAATAAATATCTATACACCAATGAAAGATATTCAAAATACATCAATCAAATGCTTAGAGAGTTGAACAGAGACACAGATAACAACACACCACTTCAATACACCATTCTTGTGAAAGAACAGAACAAATGGGGAAAAAAAACACAGAACTTAATAACATAATTAATCAGCTTGATATATATTATATATACACACATGTATCTCTATCTACAGACAACTCAATATACTTTTTTTTCCATTTCACATGCAGAATTCTCCAGAATAGACCATATGCTGGGCCCCAAAACAAGGCCTAATACTTTTTAAAACAGTGAGATTGTTTTAGGCAGGTTTCTCTAGAGCAGTGGTTCTCAACCTTCCTAATATCACGACCCTTTAAGACAGTTCCTCATGCTGTGGTGACCCCAAACCATAAAATTATTTTTGTTGCTACTTTATCACTGTAATTTTGCTACTGTTATGAACTGTAATGTAAATATCTGGTATGCAGGATGTATTTTCATTGTTACAAATTGAACATAATTAAAGTATAGTGATTAAACAACCAATGCACAGAGTGGACCATATGGCTGATCCCACTACGAGACATGCCGTCCTTTGATGGCCCGGGGATCTAAGGGGGACAACACTGGAGACTCAGTGTTGGGACTGGCCCAGACTGACCCTGAGACACTGAGGCAAACCACTGAAAGCGTGCGGCAGAGCAACCGTGGGAGCAGAGGAGGGAGCCCCTGAGGG
>NW_022103921.1:4856299-4865936 GCF_000313985.2 Echinops telfairi
TGTTTTGAGAATGATGATGGCAACAAATGTACATATGTGCTTGACACAATGGATGGATGTATGGATTGTGATAAGACTTGTACGAGCCCCCAATAAAATGATTTTCCAAGCAAAATTTCCAAGCAAAATATTCCAAATATTCCCAAAAAAAATAAATTATTTTTAAATTCTCAAAAAATTATATTTAATTTATATTTCTATAAATTAATTTATATTCCAACAAATTTGATAACCTGGATGATACAGACAGATATCCATAAACATACCCTCTACCTAAATTAACACTACGGAAACTTAAAACTGGAAAAGATGCATAGCAAAAAAAAGAAATAGGCAAGGTTATCAAGAAGCCCCCAACCAACAAAAAAGCCCAGGTCTAGATGGCTTCACAGCAGACCAAGTATTCAGAGAAGAGCTGTCACCAATTCTACCTACACTACTGAATAACATAGACAGGGTCATAAACTCTCAAACGCATTCTGTGAAGCCAGTCTAACCCTTATAACAAAACCAGGCAAAGATGGAAGACTATAGACTAATATCCCTCATGGACTTAGATGCAAAACTGACCAGCAAAATTCTGGCCAGTAGAATTCAACAACATATTAAAAGAAGAAAAAAAAGAATACATCATGACCAAGTGGGGTTCATATCAGGCTTCACCACATAAACAAGATAAAGGATAAGAACCACATGATCGTACCAACGGATGCAGAAAAGGCACTTGACAATATCCAACACTCATTCCTAATAAAAGTACCAAATAAGATAAGAATAGAAGGGGGGGGGAAAGAATAGAAGGGAAATTCCTCAACACAATGAAGGCCATACATGAAAAAGGCATGGCCAATAGCATGCTGAATGGGAAGAAGCTGAAAACATTCCCCATTGAACATGTGAACCCCACAACCCCTTATCACCCCTCTTATTCAACGTTGTGCTGAATGTCTTAGCCAGAACCATGAGACAACAAGAAGAAATTAAAGGTGTATAATTGGGCAAACAAGAAGTGAAACTGTCAGTATTTGAAGATTATATGATTTTTATAGAGAGAGAATCCCAGGTCCCCAAAATAGGATGGTTGGAAAAAACGGAGGAAATTAGTAAAGTAGCAGAATACAAGATTAACAAGCAGAAATCAATTGGACTCCTATATTCAAGTGATGAGAGATCCAAAAAAGACACCAAGGAAACCACACCAGTCACAATAGCCACACGGAAGTTAAAATACCTAGCCATAACTCTAACCAAAGACACAAAAGATCCGTGCAAAGAAAACTACAGAACATTAATACAAGACACCAAAAGAGACCTACCCAAATGGGAGCATACCCCCTGTGCATGGATAGGAAGACTAAACTTGGTGAAGATGTCGATATTTCCTAAAGCCATCTACAAATTCAATGCAATCCCTACCTAAATCCCCACATCAGTCTTGAAAGAAAGGGAAGAACTATTTACCAACTTCATATAGAGAGGGAAAAAGCCCAGGATATGTAAAGAACTTTTCAAAAAGAAGAACAAAGTAGGTGGTCTTGCCCTACTGACCACAAAACCACACCCACCATCATCAAAACAGCTGGTACTGATGTAATGATAGATACCTAAGCCAATGGAACAGGACAGAAAACTCAGAAATAAAAGCATCCCTGTACAGACAACTGTTTTTCAACACTGGCCCAATAAACATTAAATGGGAAGGTATGTTAGTCCAGGTGGACTACAGAAACAAATCCAGGGAGACCCTTATGTATATAAGAAAAATGTTTATATACAAGAGCAATTGAATATTGAAAAAACATCCCAGCCCAGTCCAGATCAAGTTCATACATCTGATATTAGCCATATGCCCAATACCAATCAATAATGTCCTCTTCAGACTCATGAAACAAATGCAATGATGCCAAATGCAGAAAGATCACGGCCAGTAGGTGCAAAGTCTTGTGGATCCAGTGGTGGTAGAAGCATCTCAGTGCTGAAAGTGGTTTCCATGTGGCTCCTCCAGTTCCCAGGGCACAGGGTCTATCAGCATAGCACCATGTGTCTTGTCAGTAGAGCGTCTCTCAGGGAATGAGCAGAGAGCGAGTTGTCTTCCAAGTCAAGGAGGAAATGCAGGAGTTCCCAGAATTTTCAAGGGAAACCCATGCCCATACAGAGGCCTCATTGGCTATGACCGGGTTGACAGACTAGACTCCACCCCTTCACTCTTAATCCTCTCAAGTCCCAAATTGACACCAGATCATTGACTACCACAGAAGGGAATGCCCTTGTATTAGTCTGGGTACTTTGGAGAAACAAATCCACAGCGACTCACGTATAAGAGAGAGTTTTATGTAAAGAAAAGGTGCATCACGAAAACATCCCAACCCAATGCTGCCCAAGCCCACAAGTCCAACATTAACCCATTAACCCAACACCAGTCCACAAAGTCCTTCACCTCACAAAACAGAGGCAATGATGCCGACTGCAGGAGGAAAGCTGAGTCCGTGAATGTGTAAGCATCTCAGCACTGGCAAGGGTCTCCACACGGCTGCTCCAGCACCCAGGGCTGCATCGGGATAGATCCATGCGGCTTCTCCTTGGGGATGTCTTGGAGGAAGTCAATCTTGCAAGCTGAAGCAGGGAACTGCTAAGGCAGCTGCACCCGATACAACCATCACAAAGCAAGAGACCCAAGGACTAGAAAGGCCGAGGCTCACCACCCATTTATCCCTCCGCCTTTCAACCAGCACCACATGTGATTATTGGCCAGGCTGGCACAATTAAACTAACTCAGCCCTCTTCAATAAATGGTCATGGAAAACTGGATATCCATCTTCAAAATAAAACAGGGTCCGTACCTCATCCCATGCACAAAAATGAACTCAAGGTGGATTAGAGACCTAAGTATAAAACCCAGAGCTATCAGCATCATCAATGAGAAAATTGGAGCAAATCTAAGTGCCTAGTGCAGGGCATGCACAGGCTACCAGATATAACAAAAGAAGAACACATAGTGGAAGACAAAATAAATGAATGGGACCTGGAAAAAAATAAAACACCATGGCACTAGCAATTCTAGAAGGGTAGGGGGAAGGTGGAGAGGGGAGGGGAGGAAGGGGGAACTGATCACAATGATCGACACATAACCACACACACACACCCTCCAGTGGACAAACAACAGAAACCATGGGGGAAGGGAGACAGCAGTTGGCATAGGTATGGAAACAATAATTTATCATTTGTCAAGGGGTCATGAGGGTGGGGGGGAGGGAGGGAGAAATGAGGAGCTGAAACCTATGAAAGTGTGTAAGCCAGCTACTTCATTCCTTTATCTCTTCCTGCTCCATTTCGGATATCCAATTTCTAAATTGCCCAACTCTATCAACTCAGTACTCTGGAGAGCCAAGAAAGTTATTAATCTAAAAAAAAAAATCTTCATTCCAATTGCAATGCTTAGTATCTGGATCCATAAGCAAAATCGAGTCTAGAGAAAGTCATCCATCAAAACTACAGCAATATGCACCAACTGACAAGGTCAACATTTTTTCTCCTTTGTGGAGATTCTGGTCAACTCAGCCCCAGCCATCCACTAGGTCAAATGTGCACCAGTAGCTAGTTTCGGAGTTCACACACACATCCCTGCACTTTAGACCATCTGACCCCTTCACATATCACATACTTTCACTACCCCCTAGCCCCTTGGGGCTAGGTCATGTCCTTAGGCTCATGCCCAAGTAACTTTTTAAACTTCAGGCCACCGTTCCCACTTATGTCTCTTCTCCTCAGACAGGTTAGCAGGGACCAATGGGATATGTCCAAATACCCTGTCTCTTCACTGCTACAATTCCCCCACTTATATTCTACAAGTTGATCCTGGTGGTCACCATGATATCATGCTGTGGGCTCTTTAGCGCTCTTTAACCTTCAGTCCTCAAAGGGGGTCTTCTGTTATAGGCACAGATTTTTCCAGCCTAGGCACAGCCAAAGGCAAACTGTGTACTCAAATTTAAAAAGCTAAAGTCTCTTTTTTTTCTCCTCCTGAAAGTCTTTTCCTTCCAAGCTAAAAATCTATTCTCTCAATAGTTCTTGATGGGCATGAATTCTCATCAAATGCAAATGTCCTGACACTCAAGGCTTTGCTTGGAGTTCACCTTGTCCAAGTTCTCTTATGCCCCTTTAGCTTAAAAAATGGAGAGACATTTTGTATCTCTCCATGTTTCTTCTGGGCAATTTCCTACCTCTCCCCTTTTAGCAAACCCACTGAAGCCTAGATTGAAAGTGGGCTTACAAGCTCTCTTGAATCATAATTCCCAATATTAATTTCTATCACACATGTATGTGTAGTTTACAACACTATGTAGGAATGTATATAGTATAATCAGCTAAACACATAATCCTTTTAAAACATCCAAGGTGAATTTTTAAAAATAAAATACAAGCCTTTAATCACATAGATCAGCTTTTTAGCTTCTGTAAATTTATAAACAAAAACGGATACATAAGGCAATGTACTTTTAAAAACTAAAATGGCTTGGTTCCAAGTTTACCAAGGTGAATTTTTATCTTTTCTAGACTACTCGTTTGTATGCATATGACCTTGGGCCTCTGGCAGAAGGTCTCCAGCAGGCTTGGCACTGTATCAACCATTTTGCTGAAATGGTCTGGCTTTTGCCCTCATCCACCCTAGAAGCAGCCTTTCTCTCCTCAGTTTCGGTTTAAACCATCTAGCAACCAGAATCTCGCCTCCCATGCCCCTCCTTCTTTCACAAAACCCCACGCATCCCTGAGTCTGGAGCCATTGCAATGGACCCCACTCCAGAAGCTAACGGATTCCATGGCATGGAGTCATCCTGACCACACAAACGGGAAGGAGAATCCAATCCCACCCAAAACGTAGAGACCAAACATTCCTCCCACCTCTATCCTTACTCTGTGTTGCTCTAGGACCCTACTCCAAAGTGATAGGTTGGGGTTATATTGAGACAGCCCAGTGACACTCATATATCAAGCAACCAGGCCACAAAGCCACAGCATGGTTAAGCCCAGATGGACTCAAGTTCATGGGGCAGATGCTAAGCTACAGGTCCTCTTGACACATGGTTTCTAATCAACGAACCAGGAAACAGAAGAGTAAACCAGAGAAATACTGGTAGAGGCCAAGGGTCTTGGATCCAATATCAGTAAGCAATATGACAGGCCACGGGCAGCTTCCAGGGTCAGTAAACACAGGATCCAGGTAAGCAGGTAAAAGTAAAGAGAGCAAGTCTCCACATATCTATTTATAGATATGAAATAGGCCATACCCCCCATATCTATTTATAGATATGAAATAAGCCATAACCCCCCACATATCTATTTATAGATATGAAATAGACCATACCCCCAGCTATCTATTTATAGATATGAAATAGGCCATACCCCCCACATATCTATTTATAGATATGAAATAGACCATACCCCCCACATATCTATTTATAGACATCAAATAGGCCATACCTCCCACATATCTATTTATAGATATGAAATAGGCCATACCCCCCCAAGGAGACATCAGGCTGTGACCTGTATCTTATGGGAAAGGAATCACTGTCAAACTGAGGACCCTGGTCCAGCCAAGTTGACATAAAACCCAGCTATCACAGTCTATCCTTCGTCAACTTGGCACCTGTATGCATTTCTTTAGCCACAAACAATCTCCAAACAAGGGCAATAAGGAAATCATACATGTGCCTAACATGATCAAATTAACATGCGCACACAGGAAATACACTAACTCCATTTATATAACCAAAAAATATTTCCTAACCATTTCAATCTTGTTAATATTCACCTACACCTTAATGCTATAATTCTATCAACACCTCCCCCCCACCCTCTCTTCCCCAAGCCCATTAGAAAAAGCTGAAACTATTCAGGGGAGATCCTTTTTTGCTCCACTCATTTGTCACTAGAGACCCACAGGAACGTTTGTAAGCCAGCCACTTCATGCCTTTATCTACTCCACTTTGAATGTCCAGTTTCTACATCGCCTATCCTTATAAACTCAATACTCTGATTCTGTCTCATGATCTCCTTGCCTTGGGCCCTGGTCTCAGGAATTCTGTTACTGCCTTTGAGATAGTGCTCCTGCAGCCAAGGGAATGCCAAGCAAAACTGACCAGTCCCCAATGAGTGTGTCCTACATGCTATTTGCATAGTTCCACCCAACCATTCTGTGGGAATTAGAGAGACATGGACCCAAGAACCATATTGAGATTTCACTTCATCACAGAGTGCTAGCTCAATTCTTCAAACTATTTTCAATAAGTACCTCTTCCATACTAGTTATTCAATTTAACAACCGTCTTGAACATGAAGAAGACATTGTTTGGGAATATAGCTGTCTTACCTACCTCAAAGCAAAACAGAACTGAGGCTAGATTCCTCGGGAGGACTTCCTGAAGAAACTGTACCAAGAGATGATTATGTAATTTCCGCCAATGCTTAGCCTTTCGCTAAAAACTAAAGTTCTGCTTGAAGAAACAGAAGGCACAGGAGAACCAATTCCTGGCTTAGTCCACAGTCCTGGCTTTTAAGCCTTGGACCGGGAAACCCTGGTTGGTCCAGCAGATGGCGTAAGCGCCCGTAATTCCCCTCCAGGCCTCAAGAGGGCGCTCTAGCCAACAATCCTCTGACCCGGACCCCTCCGCCCGCCTCTACGACTCTTTCTTCCGCTTCCGGAGCATACGTCTGCTCGGACCTGCTTGAGTCTGATCTGGCTCCCGATCGTGGGGAGCATGGCAGCGTCTTCGGGTGCGGAGAAGGACAAGGAGCGGCCGGGCGGCAGCTCCGCCGCAGTCGGCGGTAACAGCACACGCGAGCGGCTCTTGTCTGCGCTGGAGGATCTGGAGGTCTTATCGAGGTAACGTCGCCAGGTGGGGCCGGGCCGGATCCGCGACCCTAAAGCCGGCCGGCCCTGCGGCTGCGCGCGTTCGGGGCTCGGCGGGGCCGGCAGTCTGGGAAACTCCGGTCTAGGCCAGGACAGTTCTTGTGCACCGATGTGCGTGGCTTTGGCCTTTGCAGCGTGTTGGACTCCGGAGCAGTTAGTAACGAGCGTGACTACGGAACCCCAAGACTGTTGGAACCGTGGCGGGCCTTTGAGATCTCGTCCGAACCCTGTAGTCCAGATACTCAAATTTAGGGGACACCGACAGGGGGGCCAGGAGTGAAAGGAGAGCCTGAAGCCGGTCCAGAGGAACCCTTTGCCAACGGAGGGAGACAGACGTTCACACTGGCCTGTTCTCATCGGGAATCCATGTCAGATGTCAGTCCCAGTTGCTTCGGAATAATGAGCTGCGAAAACCCGCTGGAATAAGTACTCATGATGGGCCGGCGGTATTGTAAGTTCTTTGGATGGCTAGGGCCCAGCGTATGTGGCACGAAACAAACAAAAAGCAACAACAAACACTTAACGTTCAGTGGCGTCGAATCCATTCCGACTCGTTGCGACCCTGGCATTGGGGTGCTAACCCCAAGGTCGGCCGTTTGAAACCTCCAGCTGCCCCCACGGAGAACGAGGAGACTGTACTCCCCTAAAGCTTTAGAGCCCACAGGGCAGTGTGTTCTGCGCCCTATAGAGTGACTAGGAGGGTGTGGCAGAGGTAGGAACACCCAGAGGTGGGTCTTAATGTTCACATTCGGTTGCCCTTGATGTTAATCAGTCTGGTTGAGACACCTCACATGGTTGTCAAAGTTGGACTGGTTCACCCTTCTAACAATGCTGTCTGCCCACCTCTGTACCCCGCTGTCAAGTCATTAATGGACCGTTAGCAGCCAACCTCCCTCACCAGTGCTCCACGATCCAACACGGCTTTTATTCGCTTACCTCTGGTTTCATGTATGCCTTTCCGAGTTTGTCTTGTCGCCTGCATGAGAATTTAAGTGACTGTGCACTTTTTTTTTTAATAGGTGAGCTTATTTATTCAAGGCTCTATTTTATTTTTGACTGGACGCCAGAGGTGGAAGCCCCCAGCGAGGACAGCCTCCTTCTCTTGGCAATCTGTTCCAGCCGTTTCTCTTTGGCCTCCTTCATTCTCTTGGCCGAAAGCTTGGCTTATTCGGCGGCCTCCTCCTTGTTCTCGGTGCGCTGCTTCTTCAGGACAAGGCGCCGGCGCTTGTGCTGGAGGACGTGTGGAGTCACAAGACGCTGAATCTTGGGCGCTTTGGTCCTGGGTTTCTTGCCTTCTTTGTTCAGGGGCTTTCTCCCAACATACTGGCGGATGTCATCTTCTTGAGAGAGATTGAAGAGCTTGCGGATTCTGCTGGCTTTTGTGGGCCCCAGGCGACAAGGCACAGTTGTGTCAGTCAGTCCTGAGATCTCTTTCTCCCCTTTCTTTACAGTAACCAAGTTGAGAAGGCTCAGATTGGCATCCACAATGCAGCCCCGGACAGATTTGCGCTTCCTCTCCCCAGTTCTCCTTGGTCTGTAGCAGGAGTGCCCCTTCCTCAGCAGTAGGCGGACAGGGCCGTGGGTCAAGACACCTTGCTTCATGGGAAAGCCTTGCTTGTCATTCCCACCGCTGATGCGGACAACATAGCCTTTCCATTCATTGCCCAGTGCCTCGTGGGCGACTTCCGCGGCCTTTCGCTTCTCATAAAAGGTACAAAATTTACGTTCATCGTCCACTTCGATGAGTTTCTGGCAGCCAGGGGCTGGGAAGGAGATGTTCAGCTTCATGGTGAAGCAGCCGACCCGCACCGAGACACCACGGAAAAGAGAGGCCTCCGTGCACTTCTATAACGCAAGCATCTAGCACGGTGCCTAGTAAGTACGTTGTGGGCGGGCACTCGGTACGTATTGAAGGATGAGTTAATAAGGACGTTTCATCGCTATAGCTTGATTGTCAGCTAGTTCTTTTTGGCACAGTGACCCTGACTATTCTTCCCATAGTTTGAAAATATGCTGAGCTCGTTAGCACTTTTGCTTTTTGAAATCTAGGCGTTTGCACATTCATTATAGTATTTTATTTTTTCTTCGAGAGCTACCCTTTGAAATTTTCTGTTCTATTGGCTCTGTTACTCCAAGGTTAAGAGCAAGTTTCAGGATCTCTTCTAATGTACATTCTGGTCTTTTCTTCCCTGTCTTTTTCATGACCTTTTGTTTTCTTCATGTAGTTCCTTGTTAGTCTTAATCGGGAAGCTTCCACAGAAGCCTGTGCAGCATCATAGCATCAGACAGCCCATCACTGATGGCTGGTCCCCATGAAGCCAGGTAGGTAGGGAAACAGGTTTAAGCTAGGCCATCCTCAAATGAGTCTTGTTCCAAAGTTTGCTTCTTTAAGTCGGTTTAGTACGTAAATCAGAATGGTCCGGTTTGGTTCATTTCTACAATCAGTAGAATGTCGTGTACCTTTCTGTGCATAAAAAGCATTAAATACTTCCAGATGCCTAAAAACATTTACCGTATATACTCGTGTATAAACCGAGTTTTTTCAGCACATTTTTTTCCATCGTTTTCTTGGGGGCTCATACAACTCTTATCACAATCCATACATACATCAGTTGTGTAAAGCACATTTGTGCATTCATTGCCCTCATCATTCTTGAAACATTTGCTCTCCACCTAAGCCCCTGGCATCAGCTCTTCCTTTTTTCCCCTCCCTCCCCGCTCCCCCCT
>NW_022103921.1:4867047-4909371 GCF_000313985.2 Echinops telfairi
GTCCCGTTGTTTTCTCCTCCAGATTGTTCATGCAGCCTATCTTATTTAGACACACTTCCGGAGATAATAACATGCACAAAAACAAGACAGAGCAAAACCAAGCAACAATATACAACAAAGCAACAACAACAACAAACCAATGACAAAAAGCAAAACAAAACACAACAAGAAAGAAAAGTTTAAGGACTGTTCGTTGGCCTTTAGGAGTGTTTTCCAGTCTGTTGGGGCCTGGCCCCTTCAGCATTCCCTGGGGACCTCGCCACTCCGTTCCCTTACTGTTCTGTTGCACCCCCTTGGTGTTTTGCCTCAGTGTGGCGGGATCAAATCGGGCGCAATTCCCGGGTCAGTGAGGGACCATGTCTCATAGTGGGGCAGGCCATGTGGTCCTCTCTGTGGACTGGCTGCTGTAATCGGGTACATCAGTCCTCAAAGCCTGGTGGGCCAGGATGTGAGCGCATTTTTTTAATGCAGTTCTTGGTGCTAAAATTAGGTGCCTTGGCTGATATTCTGGTCGGTTTATCATTGAGTATATAGGTAACATAATAATACAGTAATAATAATGTTTTGATGTTCTTGATGCAAAGTACCACCCATTTGCTATTGCAAATCCATGTTTATATCTTGAATTTTTAATGGGTTGAATAGAGTTTGGTATGTAACTATAGGTTGTTTGTAAGTCATATTCATTCGTTCCTCGTGAACTACTTGTACTGTATTTGTAAAAGTAGTTTCTTTTGTGTTGTGTTTTTTTAGGGAACTTATAGAAATGCTGGCTATTTCAAGAAACCAGAAGCTATTACAGCCTGGAGAGGAAAACCAGGTAAATTGTTTCTTAAGAAATTAAAAACAGCCCACTTTGCAGACTCCACCACCTGAATGTGTAGTCTTGTCTGGCCCTTTTGCATCCAGCCATGGTCAACCCTACTGTGTTTTTCGACCTAACTGTCAGCAGCGAGCCTCTTGGCCGCGTCTCTCAAAATCTGTTTGCAGACAAAGGTCCAAAGACCGCAAGAAACTTGGCGGCGCACTGAGCACCGGGGAGAAAGGCTTTGGTGATAAAGGCTCCTGCTCTCACAGAATCCTTCCAGGGCTTATGTGCCGGGGCGGGCCTTCACACGCCATCACTGCACTGGTGGCAAGTCCATCCACGGAGAGAAATGTGAGGATGAGAACTTCATCCTGACATCCTGTCCAGGGCACATGCGGGCCCGATATGAACGGTCCCGTGTTTTAGCTGCCCGCTCAGACGAATGGTTGGATGGAAGCACGTGGTCTTTGGTTGGGTGGAGAAAGGCACGAGCACTGTGGAAGCCACAGGGCGTTTTGGGTCCAGGAATGGCGAGACCAGCAAGAGGCTCACCATTGATGCCTGTGGACAACTCTAATAATTAGATCTGGGTTTCCATGTTTTAGCTTAAGCACCAGACTGTGCTGTGTAGCTTTGGAAGTCACCCTTCCATTCCCCGTGTGTTGCAGTGTCGCTCCATCTTGTGCTCCCACTCCAGTTCTTGGGGGTTCCTACTTATGCCCCCCAAGTCCAGCTGGAAAGCAGAGTTTATTATTATGATATAAAATCTAAACAATAACAAAAAGAAGTTAAAAATAAAACATAACTATGTAAACTTTCTGCTTACTTTAGAAAAGGAAGTTTGAGAACTTCCCAAATTATTAATTAACTGTAAAGGTTTAGCAGTATTTTCTTTTGTGGGTTATATATTTATTGATGTTTGTCTTCTGAACTCAACAAAAGCTTATTAAATGGAAATTAAAACTATAGGACAAAAAACCAAATGCTCTCATAAACGCAGCTCTTCAAAGAAGACACAAGATTGAAAAAAGGTAGGACAGGATCTGATAAACTACTGGTCCCAGGCCCGATCCCATACCTCGCTAGTTTTACCTGTGGTATAGTTCTTAGGCAGAGAATATGATAGACTGTCAATGGAGAAATGTTGGGGTACGTTTATTCCTTAGGAATTAATCTTCATAGGGAAAAGGTCAGATATGGCCCTAAATATGTATAATGATGTTAACTTTAGGGTTTTTTTGGTGTGTGGGGAAAAAGACAAGTGTAGCCCTTTGAATGTTCTGTTGCCTGATTTGTTCAAATATTTGACAGATCCTGGAGTTGTTAATTCACAGAGATGGGGAATTTCAAGAACTAATGAAATTGGCACTTAATCAGGGAAAAATCCATCACGAAATGCAAGTTTTAGAGAAAGAAGTCGAGAAGAGAGACAACGATATTCAGCAACTACAGAAACAGCTAAAGGAGGCAGAGCAGATACTAGTAAGTTGATAGAGGCTCATACGTTCTTAAGGTGGAAACGGGCATTTCGTTTGTTTCTGAAAAATAGATCTGAGGTTAGCCTTTTGAAATAGGAGAAAACTTGCACTTTCTAAATCTAAAAATGGCAACCAGGCATTGTGTATTCTTTTCCTTTTCCCCCTAAATTTGTTTTAAGTTCGTCTGCCTAAACTAAGCACCACGTTTGAAGCACAATTACCAATGAATATTTAACTCTAATTACAAAAATGGGGGGTTTTATTTCATATTTTGGTTTCATATATTTCTGTTAATAAAAGGCTATTTTCCATCTTACAAAAGTACTTTGAAATTAATTAAAATATGTAGTAGTTGTAAATTGATTAAAATTCACACTAATATATTTACTCTTCCATCCGAAGCAAAGTGAGAGTTGGAGAGATGGGAGAGACCATTTTTCTGTTGTTGTTGTGCTGCTGTTTCAAATAGACAATTTATTCGTCATTATCTGCCCAGCCTTTTTACTACTTACTCAGCTAATTACTGTGTGGTGATAATGCAGGAACAGCTGGTTTGGTTATCACAGGCCAGACATGGCTGCATCCTACCCCAGTGAACATCTTTGAGGCGGTGTTAAAATGGGCTGGGGGTGGGGGTGAGTAGGAAGAAGCCTGAGCAGCTCAAAGTAAATGAACTCCCTGTACTAAAAAAACAAGTATACGAGGGCTTCACAGAGTTAAGGGGGAATTTAAAATTACCCAGTCAACGGAAATGGACATAAAGTCCTTAATAAGAGATAATTTCATTATGTAAATGATAGCAGCCAACATCTATTGAATGTTCGTATACTAAGCCTTGTGCTTTTCACTTTTAATGTGTCAGGGGCTCAAGTGGAAAGCAAATGTTTTGAGAATAATGAGGGCAACAAATGTACAAATGCGATTGACACAATGGATATATATATATATGGATTGTGATAAGAGTTATACAAGCCCCCAATAAAATGATTTCTAATAAATAAATGTGTTGCCTTAATCTTCATAGCAATGACCTAAGTGCCATTAACCATTTTATGATGCTAAAGTTAAGACTTAAAATACATGATGAACTTGCCCATAGGGGCTAAAAAGTGGAGATAGAATTTAAACCTACCATATATACTTGTGTATAAGCCAAGTTTTTCAGCACATTTTTTAAATGCCGTTTTTATGGTAAACTTAGGTGCCTTGGCTGATATTCAGGTCGACTTATACTCGAGTATATACAGTAGGTATCTCTGGCTTTGCATTCTTAACTGCAGTATAGTAATTGAGGGTGTTCATGTACTTTATTAGTTTTTTTAACCCTCTTGTGTGTGAGAGTATTGGGTGGGGGTGGAGGATAAGGTAATATTTTCCCTATAGCTTTCATTACATCAAGTATAATGTCTAAATGAATATCTGTCCAAGAATATATCTTTTAAATTGGGAGGCTGGAGGATAACTTACGGTATTTTATTCTATCCATTGTCTCAAACTTTGGAAGCAAGTGCAGGAATGGAATTATTTTGGAATGGTATATAGTCTAGCACTTGTCTGCACATTTATAATAGAAGACAAAGAACAAATGTTATCATATACACCAAATTATACTTCTCATTGTTTCTAACAACTGATTTATTTATTTATTTTATTATGTATATATTTTTTACAACTGATTTGTAAATGAAGACTGATTCTATGAATATATTTCTGTGATTAACTGCAACTATGATAAATAATCGTATCCAGTAGTATTTCAAAACATTTCAAATAAAGTATGGGGGTTCACAGTTTTATGTTGTTCCTGTGGTGTAGATTATTAAATGGATTAGGTCAGAACCTCAAAAGAATAAACCGTGTTTCTTCTTAATGTTTAAATTAGGCAACAGCTGTTTACCAAGCGAAAGAAAAACTCAAATCAATAGAAAAGGCGAGAAAAGGTCAGTATCACAGGACAACTGGCCAGCTTGAAAAACTAGAGTTTGGTTGCAGTAACCTGATGTGCGTGTTACTGGAGATCGCGACTCTCCAGAGTGCTCCCCAGGAAGGGAGTGCGCCTGGAGAAGGGCATCGGGCTTGGTGGAGGTTCGTGGAATAGAGGAAGCCTCAACCAGAAGGGCTGCCACAGTGGCTGCCACAGTGGGCGCAGACATAGCAGTTGTGAAGATGGCAACTTTTTTATGGGGCTGCTGGGATTCGATTACCCCTAGCCGCCACGACTATGTTTAGCACTGCTAGGGATTATTCAGGAGGTAGAAGTATCACATCCTTTCCTAGAATATAAGAAGCAATAATAGAAAGCAGGTTATGGCTATGTACAATAATTATTTTTAAATTATCAAGTTAATATTAGAAGGGAAAGAAAAGTAAAAGCCGGGGAAACAAGTGGGATTTAAGCTGCATGTTGAAAGACGGCAGACAGAAGAAAAGCATCCATTGGACAACTACAGTGGCACTAGAACATCGTAATGTCTGAGTATCTGTATAGCTTAGGATGTATGCACAATTCCTGGTACAGAGCCCAGTGTGCCTTCCAATCCAGCTGTCCTATTATGCTCTAAATAAAGGTACCTATTGCAGACCTTTGCATTTTTATATCAAAGTCCAAGTTATAATTAAAACTGATTCATCGCTCTTAATAATTCATAAATATAATTTACATAAAATCATCTTGGACTTACTATCTCACTTGACCTGTCGTGGTTTCTCCCTCGAGTATCTTCCAACTCCCAGTGTCCCTGTGTCGAATTTTCTAAGACCACTATTGATGGGGATAGACAGTTTCAATGGGGTTGAACCACTGACATTGCAGTTAGCAATCTAATGCTAAGCCTGCAACACCAGGCCTTACGTTTCTTTGACAACCTGCTTTTTGATTGTTTTATACTAAGAAACAGCTAATGTTCCCCTGGAAGATGGCTTGGCTTCGGTGGCAGGAAACAAATTTTCATGAGTGGTTACTAAGCAAACTTACCCTTGTTCTGCTTTGTTTTTAGCCTTCAAAAGTTTATACAGGCACATATGTATACATTGCTTTGTTCCATTGAAGCCACCTCTAAAGTTTATAAAGTGAGAGC
Organism: Echinops telfairi; assembly: GCF_000313985.2. NCBI lineage: Eukaryota > Metazoa > Chordata > Mammalia > Afrosoricida > Tenrecidae > Echinops > Echinops telfairi. Next base: position 4,872,411 of record NW_022103921.1, read on the forward strand.
TGTTCTCATTTCTCAGAGATAAACTACTGTTAATATTTGGTGTGTGTCCTTGCAGATTTATTCTAGCTTTATCATTATATATAACAATGCAATTACATGTATTTAAATTTACCATTTTTCATCTAATGACTGTTTTGTCTTTCTACTGATGTCTACGTAAAGCTATGTTAGGCCCCTGCTATTGATCTATCTGCTCTTTTTTCCATTGATTATCTTATTTTTAGGTAGTTTAAAAGTTATGTAATATGATATAAACACTTACAAACATGAATGTTTGCTGTACTAAACTGTAATTTTACTTTCTACTTCCTCAGGTGCTATCTCATCTGAAGAAATCATTAAATATGCACATAGGATTAGTGCAAGTAATGCAGTGTGTGCCCCACTGACCTGGGTTCCAGGTAACAATACTTCTGTTTTATTCTAGTATGTGTGGTTTTGATCATTCTTAGGAGACTGTATTCAACAATAGGAAATACTGGATATACTTGAATATAAGCTGACCCAACTATCAGCCAAGGCACCTAATTTTACCACAAAAACTGCATTAAAAATGTGCTGAAAAACTCGGCTTGTACACGAGTATATACGGTGAATTACTTATCTTTGGAAACATCTACTATAGACTACTACGACACATTATTATGAGTAATAGTGTAGACCATGAGTTTTATAAATTTGGTTTTCTACAAAGCCATTGCCACTAGTTACCTCATTTCACTTTTCAAACAGTTAATGTTAACAAACTGTTTCTGTTAGAAGCAGAAAAGAAATGAATTTAATTGAGTGTGCCAGCTTGCTTTGAAGCCGTGCCCTGTGAAAGTACCCAGAGCGTCGTTGGGCATCAGGTGGAACCACCGGTCGCCTGTGATTAGTAGTCCGATGCCTCGCCCACCAGGACTTCTGTTTCTAGAATGTCTGGTGTGTTTTCTACAAAGTCTAGTGTGACCATTTTTCCATTATCTGTTGGTCACATACGTCGTACTGGTTTTTGTTTTTAATTTTGGTCACATGCTATCTTGAACTCGCAGAAAGGATCGGTTAAGCTGGTTACTACATACTATAGATCTCATCAAGACAATTCTCTGCATAGCAATGTGTGTCAGATTGTGGTGACATGCATTAGACAGAACTTTGAACTGGTCGTGTAATAGTCACGGGTCAGGAGACAGTTGTGCAAGAACAAAGGAACACCGCACGGTTTAAGATCAAGAAAGGGACCCGCTCACCATGCTTCTTCAGCCCGTGCTGAGCAGATCGTCAGAAAAGCTGGCTCACGGGAAGCCGCAGGCGGCATCAGGATTGGAGGAAGGGTGACTGGCAACCTGCAGTGTGCAGGTGACAGAATCGTGCTTGCGCAGAGTGAGAACTTGAAGCACTTGCTGATGGAGATCAAGGATTGCAGCCTCCAGGATGGATTAGGACTCAATAGGAAGAAGACCAAAATCCTCCCAACTGGGCCAGTGGGTAGCATCATGCTACACGGAGAAAAGATCGTTTTCGAGGATTTTGTCTTTCTTGGATCCAGTCAGTGCTCATGGGAGCAGCAGTCACGGGATCAAAGGCTGTAGTACAGTGCTGCACAAGACCTCGTTAGAGAACTGAAAAGCCAAGATGTTCCTTTGAGGACGAAGGTGCGCCTGACCCCACCATGGGATTCTCCATCGCATCATTAGTTGGACATTGAATAAGGAAGACAAGAAGAATCAGTGCTTTCGAATTACAGTGCTGCTGAAGAAGAGTGAAAGTTCTTACCCTGGGCTGCTGAAAGCAGGCCAGCGTGCTCTGTAGAAGCAAGATTAATTTACGTACTTTGGGCATAGTATCAGGAGATCACTAGTTCCCGGAGAAGACATGCTTGGTAAAGTAGAGGGGCAGTGATGGAGTGGAAGGTCCTCAATGAGACTGTCTCACACATGGCTTTAATAATGGATCAGGCACAAGAACCTTTGTGCGGATGGTGCAGGCCTGGGTAGTTTCTGTTGTGCAGAGGGTTGCTATTGGTCAGGACTCAATCAGTGTCACTTAACAACAACATAATCATTATTCTAGTAATCAAAGTGATCAATTCCGTCTGCAGTAGAATGCACACAACAACCAATGCCATAGGGTAACCGATTGAAGATACCTAAAGGGGAGACATTATTCTAGTAATCAAAATGATCAATTCCGTCTGCAGTAGAATGCACACAGCAACCAATGCCACAGGGTAACCGATTGAAAATACCTAAAGGGAGAGAAGCAGACACAGGACGTCGTGGTTGCTACCAAGTAGTGTTCTGCACAATTTTCTGACATCCAGTTCTCCTCTTAGTGCAGCTAGACGTACTAGCAATAATAGGAACTTTCCTTGTGGGACTTGAAGGTAATCAACAGTTATTTTATGATATGATACTACCTTAGGAAGAGTTTCTTAAGATTTTGAGCCATTGTAGCAGGTACATTGAAAATGGGTTCTTCAAAGTGAGTAGCACCATAATTGGGTAGGGATGCCCTTGACAGTCCGTTTTTCAGGTATTTGGTTATGTGAGTTGGGTAAATAAATGTCTCTTATTCCAATTAAAAGTTTTCAGATGACTAGTCTAATCTAGCAGTGGCGCTCTGTTGATGTAGGGGGTGATGCATTGGCCTGCTAACTGCAAGGTTCTCTGTTCGAAACCACCAGCTGCTCTGCAGGAGAAGAGAAAGCTTTCTACTCTTGTGAAGAGTTATAGTCCAGGAAACTCCCAGGAACAGTTTTACCTTGTCCTACAGGGTCACTGTGAGTTGGAGGAAACTGGATAGCAGTGAATCTAATCTGTGCTTTCAGTATAAAAGTGGATATTCAAAGACATTCCTAACAGGCTAGAACAAATTAGTTTCCTGTATAGAAGTTTATACCCATTTTGTGTCATGATATTACTTGCAATCCCCTCAGTCTAACAGCACTGCACCCACTTCCTTGAGTTCTCCATTTCTAGTTGCCGATCTTTCCTGCCCCTTTCTGCCATTTGAACTTTGGTTCTGGAGCAATGCTACCCATTTGGTCTCATATGGTTGGCATGTTCTGAAAGGCATGTTCCTCACAGGTAATCTCTGGTTGTGGGTTCAGTTCCAGGTTTGAAGGGTGTCTCAGAGCCATAGTCATGGGAGTTCCACCAGTCTCTTGCCAGACCAGTAAGGCTAGTTTGCTTCTACATTTACTCCCTCTGTCTAGGAGACTGTTGTGATCTGGGTGAGAACAGTCAGGAGTGGAAGCTGGGCGACATCGGTTGTTCTGCCCTCAGGGAAGCAGGTGTTGTGCTTTGTGTGGTGTTTTGGACTAGTTTTATCCTTGGGTCTTTGATTTTCTTCACTCTTTGCTCTGCATGAGAAGAGTGAAAATTATTTTCTAAGGGGGTAAGAAATGCTGAACCCACTAAACCAGATAACATGGTGTGCAGGACCAACAGTGCTTCTGTTGGAGGAAAACTGTTGCGGATGTGACTAAAATGTGGTTGTGACGTTCCCTTGAATAAGAAACCCCTCCTAGACCAGGGAAATAGGGACACCAGCGACATGTTTGTTCTCTCAGGGAGAGGGAAGTCACTACTGTATCTTGGTGGCAGCTGGAGAAGGCGTCATAGTTGTGTACTCAGTTCATTTTCTGTGGCTGGGTTATCATTACCACTACTGTATGTTACAGAAGGCCAACATTAGCTCTACTGTACATTAGAAAAAGAAGCAAAAGTCAAATTGGAAATCATAATGGCCCACCATTCCTCTGGAAATGGTCATGCTCTTGCATTCCTAAATCTAGTTTTTTAGATTTATGTGACTTTTTGGGTTTCATTTTGTTGAGGTACTGTAATAACACTTGTTTTATTAATTTGCGAGTTGTGAGTTTTCATTAAACACCTCTTTTGGGCCAACAGTGGGCAACAGATTTGCTGTTTCTTTTTGTTTGTTTTGCTGGAATATCTGCAGATAATTAAGTGATAGCGAGAAATATTACCAAAGAGTGGATCTAAAACTGACCATGTTTTAATCAGGCCAAAAATGCTATTTCAATTTTTTTTCCCACTCATTATTAAACGTGAATATTACTGGCTCCCAGTACTCCACTGGAAAGTTACAGAAATTAATCTCTCCATGACAGATTAAGGTGGTTGTTAGAAAAAGGTGTTCATTTAGATAACCCTTCTGATAAGTATTCCATTTTTTCCTATCTCCTATATTCCTTCAAAGCATCATTATATTTTACTCAGAAAATGCAGTTAAAAGAATCAAGATCATTATAATTTTCTTAATGAGCACTCAGAAAAGAAATAAGGCATATATTTTTATAAATTAATATCTTATGCTCTGGATAAAACTTGATAAAATTAGCTCTATATTCCAAAATTGAAAATGTAGCTTGATTTTTTTTTTCAACGTGCATCATGGAGATGTAATATTTCGAAGATGACATTATGCTTGCTTGTATATAACAGAATTTTAAGGAGTCATGATTCTTTTAGGGGACCCACGGAGACCATACCCGACAGATTTAGAGATGAGAAGTGGATTGCTGGGCCAGATGAACAACCCTTCCACGAATGGTGTGAATGGACATTTACCAGGAGATGCCCTGGCGGCAGGCAGATTGCCAGGTAATGTTGAAGCAGGTTTTCAAAAGACCAAGGCTTTTCAGACGTGAACATGGTGGGGCGGGCAGCATGACACATCAAACAAGTGTGAGGTTCCAAACTAAGGGCTTCAGACTGGTTGAACCCCTGGCGGAAAATTTTCATTTCCATCCCAGGTATATGGAACTAGAATTTACACTCCTAATCAGCACCCAAGTCAACAAAATGAACTAATGTAGCTTTTTTAAAAATTAAATACGTTTATTTGGTGCTCTTACATCACTTATCACAATCCATACATTCACCCAGTGTGTTAAGCACATTCATTTACACATATGCTGCCATCATCCTTTTCAAAGCATTCTCTTCCCACTTGAGCCCGATATCATCTCCCCATTTCTTCCCCCTCCCTCCCCAACCCACGCTCCCTCATGAACCCTTGATATGTTACAGGTTATTATTTTCATATCTTACATCATCTTCTATTACCCCTGATCCACTTTTCCATTGTTTATCTCCCTGAGTGGGGGTTATAGGTTGATCCTTAGGATCGATTCCCACTTTCTCCCCACACCCTCCCCTAATCCTTCTGGTATCTCTACTCTCATTGTTGGCCCTGAGGGGTTTATCTATCCTGGATTCCCTGTGTTGCGGGCTCTTATCTGTAGCGGTGTGCATGTTCTGGTCTAATCCGATTTGTAAGGTAGAATTGAGGTCATGATAGTGAGGGGAAGGAAGCACCAAAGAACTAGAGGAAAGTTGTGTGTTTCATCGGTGCTATACTGCACCCTGACTGGCTCAGCTCTTCCCTGTGACCCCTCTGTGAGGGGATGTCCAATTGTCTACAGATGGCATTGGGTCTCCACTCCATGCCCCCCACCCTTCACATTGAGTATGATTTTGTTCTGGGTCTTAGATGCCTGGTACCTGATCCCATCGACACCTCATGATACACAGGCTGGTGTGCTTCTTCTATGTGGGCTTTGTTGCTTCTCAGCTGGATGGCTGGTTGTTTATCTTCAAGCCTTCAAGACCCCAGACACTGTATCTTTCAATAGCCGGGCACCATCAGCTTTCTTCACCACATTTGCTTATGTACCCATTTTGTCTTCAGCGATTGTGTCGGGAAGGTGAGCATCACAGAATGCTGGATTGTTAGAAAGTGTTCTTGTGTTGAGGGAGTACTCGAGTCGCGGCCCAATGTCCATCTGCAACCTTAATTCTTAACATATAGATATGAGTACATAGTTCTATTCCTCTCTCATTATATATATATTAACATATGTACATATGCCTGTATTTAGACCTCTATAAATATCCTTTGCCTCCTGGTTCTTTCCTCTATTTCCTTTTACGTTCCTCTTGTCCCACCATCATGTTCAGCCTTCATTCGGGTTTAGTAATTCCTCGCTGCTACATTGCCCTTGATTAAGCCCCACTAGGCATCCTACACCCTTCTCTCCATTGATTTTAGTTCACTTGTTGTTCTCTTGTCCCTGGCTTGATTTCCCACCCCCACCCCCTTCCTTTCTCCCACCTCCCCTTTTCCCATATCCCCCCAGAACCATTGGTCCTGTTCTCTTCATCTCTCAATTATCATCCCGCCTATCTTATGTAGAAAGACATGCAGCTACATTAATAAATGCAAAAACCTGGCAAAGCCAAATAAAATAACAAAGTCAAGACCAACAAAGCAATAACAATAACAAACAGAAAGCCACTGACAAACATGGAAAGGCCTATAAATAGCTCAAGGTCTGTTTTCTGGCCTTTACGAATGTTTCCCACTTGAGTCTGATGGGGTGCCACACTCTGTCTCCAAAGTCTCTTTTTGGTATTCCCTGGGCATTTAATCACTTTGCTCCCCTAGCCTGCCCTTTGTGTTTCACCCCAGCGTGATGGGGTCTGATTGTGCAGTTCCCATCCGTGTCTCCAGTATTGTCCCCCACAGTGCTACGGTTTAGTGAGGGTGTCATGTCTCGTGGTGGGGCTGGGCCTATATGGTCCTCTCTGTGCGTTGTCTTCTCCGAGCAGGAATATCATCCTCAGGGCTTGGTGGGCCAGGGTGTGCTCCCCTCCCTTTCCATCCCTTTTTGTTTCTCCCATGCGCTCTAATCAGATGCACCCCTTTCCCCAAGCTGTAGCCCCAGTTCTGTCCTCTGAAGTGCATTCTTCTCAGGAGGGGAGGGGCTGGAGGGTGTCCACATAGTTGGGACTGGGGCCAGTACTGCAGACCTCTTCATTGGTCCTTGGTACATGCCGGTATGTTGCATTCACCTCTTGGCGCATCAGGTTGAAGCCCGGTCTCTCCCTCTCCTGTGGAGATATAAACAGTCCCCTCCTCTTGGGTGAGTTAGTGCCCTGCTCCTCCTCTACCCATGTCTTTTTATTTCCCCCTCTTATTAGTTGGTTGCCGAATGTATCCCTGGATTGCGTTTGGCCCCTGCCATACCCCTGCTAGACTTCACCCCAAGGATGTATGTATATAGTAGATTTTCCCCTACGCACTGTTTTTTTGTTTTTTTTTTAAAGCTTACCTCAGTGGACTAATGCCCTTTTGTGCATGGTTTACTTCACTTAGCATGATTTCCTCCACTTCTTCCCATGTGGCAATGTGCTTCATGCATTCGTAACTGCTTTTTAGGGATGCACAGTACTCCATTGTATGCATGTACCACAGCTGTTTGATCCATTCGTGTTGATGGAAATGGATCAAAATTTGGCTTGTTTCCAACTCCGTGTATTTGTGAACTGTGCCGTGATGAACATTGGAGCACAGACGTCTGGCTGTGGTTTGTATCTTGCCTCTTCTGGGTATATGCCCAGTAGGAGATTTCTGGGTCTTATGGTAGCTCAATTTCCATCTGTTATAGATATCACCAAATCGATTTCCATAATGTCTGTACGTACCTACAGATCCACTAGCCGTGGATCTGTCCACTAGCCGTGGATCTGTATGTGCTAAAATTTACTCTGGTTGGACTTGGGTCCCAGCATGTGGTTTACCTTTGAGTATGTGCCATTTGGGCATTTGGGTGGAAAGCTGTGAAGATATCAGGTCAGGTCATCCAGTTGTACTGTTTAGATCTGTAGCCTCCTTGTTAAGTTTCTTTCCCTGTGATCTGCCATTTCCTGAGAGTGGTGTATTAAAGTCACCTACTACAATTGTTGCGCCTGTGATTTTTTTCCATCTTTTGGAGTGTTTACTTTATCAATTTCACAGGTCTCTCGTTGGTCAGGTATATATTTATTATGCTCACTGGTCCTTGGTCTCCCGTCCCTTGAGAAGTATATAATGCCCCTCTTTGTCTCGTGATGGCTGTACCTGGAGCAATTTTGTCAGTTATTCAGTTAGGATTGCTACCCCTGCTTTGTATGCATTGCCATTTGCTTGTTATATTTCTCTCCAGCCGTTACTTCTCAACCGGTTTTTGTCTGCAAGCTTGAGATGTGTCTCCTGTACGCAGCACATCGATGGGTTGCTTTCTGTTAGCCTCCGCCTTTTAATTCCTGAGTTCAGTCCACTGATACTCAGTGTTACCTGTGGACCTTGTGATGTCATGGTGTATCTTTTTGTTGGGTGTTTTCCTACCAGCCTATCTCATCAGTTTGTGTTGTGTGTGTGGTTCACTCTGGTCTTCTGACCACTATTGAGCTAACGCTGTCTTGGGGGCTCTTTTCTCTGTGTCGCCCTTTGAGTGGAGTTGTACAGTGTCACGGTCTCTTATTTGCGCTTCGTGTTGGTTCATCTTCTGCCCATCCTGGGTCAACAAGGATCTTTTTAGGGCTGGGTTTCTTTTTGTGTGTTCTTTGAGTTTTTCCTTGTCTGAGAAGACTCTTGGTTCTCCATCTATCTTAATAGATCATTTGGCCGGGTATAGTATTCTTGGGTTTGCGTTATTTTCCTTCAAATTTTGGAATATGTTACTCCACTCCCTCCTCTGCGTATCTGCTGATAGGTCTGAACATATTCTTATTTGGGTACCTCTATAAGTGACTATTTGTTTTTCCCTAGCTGCTCTTAGGATTTTCTCCTTTTTCTCATAGTTGGATAATTTAACTATTAAGTGTCTCAAGGACTCTTTTTTTTAAATCCTTTTATTAGGGGCATGTACAACTCATCACAATCCATACATCCATCCATTTTGTGGTTGACTTCTTGGGATTCTGTCTGGCTGGTGTTCTCTCGGCTTCCTGAATGGTTGCCTGATTTCCATTTATTAAACTGGGAAGGTTTTCCTCGAGTACCCCTTGCTATTTTCCTTGTTGACTTCTTTGTCGTGTCTTGTTCTGGTAGTCCAGTTATTCTCATGTCTTCCTCTTCACACCATCAGGCATGGCTCTCGGGTTTTCTTCCGTTTCTCTGTCTTACTTGACTGCGTTTGCCTGTTTGTTGAAGTCTGCCTTGTTATCCTCTAGGTCACTGGTGTAGTTCTCTGCCTCCTCAAGTTTGTTGGCAAAGTCTGTTCATTTGCTACTGGATTTTGTTATTTAATCCCTTAGGTCTTGTATTTCTCTTTGGTGCGTTGCCTCTACCTCCTTTAATTTCAGCCTTTTTTGGTATTGCTTCCCTCATCCTACATTTGACTTTAAGCAGCCTTCTGGAAATTTCTGTTGCAGGTCAATGTCTGCTCTTCTGTGTATATCGATCGCTAAGTTAATGACTACTTCTGGCATTGTCTTCTGTTTCTTCTGCTTTTTCATTAAGACTGTTGGGGCTGGTTACTGTTTACATGTTGTTTTAGAGGGGCCTGGTGTGATCTTCCAGCGTCAAAGAGCACTGGGCTCTCTTGGACTCGTATGAGTGCTTCTTTCAACTACCTGCAGGTAGCTGTACTGGGGGGGGCGGGGGGGGGGTCAGGCTACTGCTGTTGCTTCCTGTGAGTTCACTCCCTAGCCAACCAGTATTGTTATTGGAATGTGAGTTGGATAGTCCTTTCACGAGACACTGGTAGGGTGGTTGTGGACCCACAAGGATGGCCTTTCACTAGCTGATCTCCCAGGAAGCCGTAGTGGTGTGTCTCTTGGGGCTTGGAGCACCTCCGATGGCATGTGGTGATTCCCTCTGTAAAGGGAGTGCCTCTTAGGGCGGGTGGGTGTGCCCTCCTTGGTGTAGAGCCCTGGATGGCAGGCGGAATTACCCTAGTCAGAGAGGTCACCATGGAGGTTGGACAAATGTTCCTGCAGGAGCGTGGAGCACCACAACTAGCAGGCAGGAGTTTCCCTAGTCACTTGCAGGGCCTTGGGGTGTGGGTGGATGTTCCCCCAGCCGTTTGAAGACCAGCCACTTGGGATTTTGTGGAGGGCGGGCATGATTTCCCCAGCTACATGTAAAGCCAACAATTGCCGGCGGGAGCTCCCCCAGCTGGGCCGTCAAGAGTTGCCCTAGGTAGAGGGGAGTGGCCTGAAGGCCAGTAGTGGCTTGTGAGCGGAAGGAGAGGGAGAAGAGAAGAGAGAAAGGATAAAACAAAGACAAGAGCAAAAATTGAAAACAAACACACACAGAAAAACACCAAAATAACAAAAACAAGAGTCCAAAAAAAGAAAACAACAGAAAAGAAAAACCGAATCTGCTAACACTGCAGCAGGAAAGAGAGAAGAGATAGAAGACGAAAATAAAAGACAAAGCAGAAATAGAAAAGAAAGAAAAAATAGATAAAGAGATTACTGAGCCCCATGCCATGCATGCGTAGCACTGCCTCATGTCATGTACAGCACTGCCATAGGAGGCGGGCTGGAGCTCTCTCCACTGCGTGGGTGAAGGTGCCCTAGGCAAAGAGGGTAGTGGGCTGGAACCCAGCAGTGGTATGTGGAAGGAAAGAGGGAGGGGAGAGAAACAAAAGAAAAGAGAGAGAAAAGAATGAAAAGGGGGGAAAGCCCACGACTGTGCTTGCTAAGATTGACTGTTGTAGAAAAAGAAGAAAAAAATAAAGAGTAAAGAGATAGGTGATCCTTTATTGCTTGAACGTGGGGCCGGAGGGGTTTAAGCCCTGCCCCCTGGTAGCAGGTTGTTGTAGGCCCCACCAGTACAGGGCAGAATTGCCCTACTTGGTAAGATCACTGTAGAGGCCAGACGAAGGTTTCTTGAGCAGCTGGAGCGCTGCAGAGGGCTGTCGCAGCTGCCTTGTGTGGTGTGCAGCATGCCCACCGAGGGCAGGCTGGAGTTCCCCCTGCTGTTTGGGCGGGGCTACCCTATTTGGAGGGTAGTGGCCCAGAAGTCAGGAGTGGCGAGTGGAAGGAAAGAGGGAGAGAAGAGGAAAAAGAGAAAAAAACAAAACAGAACTGGGCACGCTGAGACCGACTGCAGTGGGAAAGCTAGAAGGGCCGGAGAAGAAGAAGAATAGTAAGGCGATAGCTGAGGCCTGATCTATTGCCTGACCGTGGGGCTGGAGGAGTTCCAACCCTGCCTGAAGGTAGTGGGGTGGGTTGCCTGCTTGGTGTAGGGTCCCACAGATGCTGGGTGGAATGACCCTTGAAGGCAAGATTGAAGCCGTGTTGAGTGCTGGAAACCACTGGTATAGCGGCCTTGTGCCGTATGCTGCACTGCAGCAGAGGCGGGGAGTTCCCTCCCTACAGGCGGGGGATCCCCAGCTGAGTGTAGGGTCACTGAGGGTAGACAGTAGCGCCTTCCCCCAGCCCCCCACCCTGGTTTGGCTTGTGGAGTTGCCCTAGCTTGTGCCAAGACCGCTGATACCCCTATAGCTCAGTTTGTTTGCTTTCCCCCTGGCCCACTGGAATTGAATTAAATTGGCCCCCGGCTCTGGGTATGTACTCAGTGAGGTACACTGAAACAGGCTTGCTCCAGATGGTCTTTGTTATGTTGAAAACCTCTGGGCGCCGTAGGAACCTCTGGCATTCCTTCACATTGGCTCCCTTATTATGCTAATGTATGTCAAAAGACTTGTTCTACCAGTTTGTCTTGGAGTTAAACAATGAGCCCCCATACAGAGAAAATATTTTTTCTTTTTTATATGGGACTTATGGGGTGCCCTGATTTCGGGGCTGTCACACTGACCCCCAAATCTCTGGTTACCCGCACCAACCCTGTCCCCCTGGGCTATAGCGTAGGGAGCTCTGATGTGGGGTCCTGTGCCTAGCTTTCAGGGGTTCTCCTGGAGTCTGGGAGTATGACCCCTTTTGGACGTCAGCCTCGGGAAATCGCCACTCACTGCTGGACTAGGGCGCTGGTAGCTGCTTTGTCTGGAGCCCACAAGCCCAGTCCCACGAACTTGAGAGTATTTCAGTGCATTTTCAGTTTGCTTTGTGAGTGAAAATTTTTAAAAAGCAGGGTTCAGGACAGACCCTAGTACCCTGAATCTAATTGTATGACTCCCCCTCCCAGTCTCCTTCACCGTACCTTCTAATTTTCTGTTTTGGCAGCAGGAGCTCTAGGCAGGTAAATCTAACTGGATGCCATCTTCTTCTATCTCCCTCTAAAATAGCTTTTTAAAGACTTTAAAATGATTTACAAAGTAGAATTTTTTTGTGTGAGCTTTAATCTTCCTAGTTTTCCATCTAAAAACTCCAAACTCACTGCCATCGAGTCAGTGCTGACTCATAGCCACCCCCTAAGGGATTCTGAGACTTTATAACTATTTAAAAATCAATGAAGTGAAATTAGAACAGACCCAAATTTTTAAATTTTGGGGTGAAGTAGAATGATAATGGGTTTTTATCTAATCATTCAAGCTGTCATTCAAATCGTCATGTTGGTCCCGTATAGTTCTTCAAAGAACATGAGGCTCAAGGCAGAATTTTTATTAGTTCAGATGATCTTCCCCATCCTTTTCTTTGATTATATTACATTATATGTATGGCCCAGTAAGGAGATAGAGCCACACCAGTTGTCTGAACAAGGAAAATGTAAAGAATTCCTAACTGGTAGTAAGCTATTAACTACTGCTATAAGAACAGCAGATTGTGGTGTAGCCTCTACATCTATAAGGCAGAGATCCCAAGGAAGGGACAGATTTAAGAGTCTCCTTCCTACCCCTCCCCAAAGCTGACACTCGGATTTCAGTGAGCGCCCATGCTGAGGTTCCCTGAATGACGGGTAAGATAATCTACCACAGGCCAGGGCTAGCAAGCAGAAAACTACCTCCTGGGGTCGTTTTATGGGAAACTGCCTTTCTGGGGTGCTTGAGAAGCTTACAAGAAGTCTCCCCGACACTGCCACAGAAACTCTAGGGTGGGGGTGCAGGGAGGGGTCGTAGAAGCACCACTTGGTAGTCCTGCACACTGGAACCAGTAAAAGCAATGCATTCCCTATGCAGATTACCTCTTTGACTGACATAAAGTTAACACCGCCCAGTCTCTGGCAAAGGAGCATGCTTTCAGGGTCTGGTTCTGCTACCTCACAGCAGGGGCAGGGGTGAATTTGAAGCCTACAGGCTTGGGAACTGGCACACGTGACCTAGTTAGTACCATACGGATTTCTCTTGGTGTTTTTGAAATCTTCCTTCTTTTAGACGTGAACTACATGTTCATGCACCCTCCTGCCTTTCTTCCAAAATGTGGGCGCTTACTGTGTCTTGGGTGCTTCTTTCTAGGACATGTCGATGCACTGCTAATCAACTTTTTTTAAGTCAAAATCATTTACGATAGCAATTCCTCTTATCTTTTAAGAAATTATTCAAATCTGATAGTTGATGATCATCATGACAGATATTATCTACTTAAAAGCTAACATAAAATGACCTAATATATGTGAAGATAATATATATGCCAGTACTTGACACATTTGATTAGCAATTGAACAGCTTACAAGAGAAAACTGTAATGATGAGAAGAAACTGATAGCGTCTACTCAGTACCTACAACATCACACTTTTACTTAATTTGATCTGTATTATTTTTTCCAACTGTGTATTTTGATGTCAAGCCTTAAAAACTGTTGATTTCAAATTATTTGCGTGGATCAGAAAGGTTCTCATGCACATCTTTGTTCTCTGTAGACGTCCTTGCTCCTCAGTACCCCTGGCAGTCCAGTGAGCTGTCCATGAATATGCCGCCGCCAAACCACAGCACTGATTTCTTGTTGGAACCGCCTGGGCACAATAAAGAAAATGAAGATGACGTCGAGGTCATGTCAACAGACTCCTCAAGCAGTAGTAGTGATTCTGATTAAAATTAACATAAAAGACAAACATTGCACAGAAATAAATTCTGTGGAACTGTTCCTTAAATAGCAGAGGGCTATCAGCTGTAAACCGCTAGGGATAGCCAGTTAATGGCTACTGGGAAGTCTTACAACCTACTAAGATCATAGGGGACTTTGTGGTGTTTTTCTAAGTGAAAATCTTAATCCAGGTAAGCACTGGTGAGGAGTAATCAGCATTTCCTATTGAGGGAACAGCACATCTACTCGGGTCACTGCTTGCTTCCCCTGCTCCGTGCCAGGTGTGCTGGCAGCACTGCGCGCAGACTTGAGGAAATGGTTTCTTGTACATAGTCAACATGGAACTCTAGAAAGGCATTAAAACACAGCAGTGATGACAATGTCAGATAAAAACCTTTCTTTGAAAGTGAAGGCTTATTTATTTGCTTTTGTTTCAGGAAAATTGTCCTGGTGTTTCTGTTTGTAATTGTAATTTTGTAAATAACTTTTGTTAAATATACCTTCATGTAAGGAAATAATTTCTGTAAATCTAGTTACATTTTATACATACTGAAGCAGAATTCTAGACTGGGAATAAACATGATGAAAGAAATGGTTGTATCCTCACAAAAATATGTTTCTTGGCGTCCCATACTCTTTAAAGGAAATAAAATGATGTATGTCATAACTGAAAAACTCATCACAGTAATATTTAAGGACACAAATTATATGTAAGGTATTAGAATGGAAAGCATCTAGCAGCCTCCTATCCTCCTCTTGTGGCCTCCCAGAAGAATTCACTTTAACAACCTTAACTTCTGAGGGTTAAGCTACATGTTGAAGTGTGTCGATGCCACTAGTATTTGGTTTCTCCGTGTCAGGCCTATTGTGTTTCACACAGGAGCCCTGGAGGCACCGCGCGGAAGCACTTAGCTGCTAACTGAAGGCCTGGCAGTACAAGCCCACCAGCTATTCTGTCTGTGGGAGAGAGACGTGACATCCTTTCTCAGAAGGTGTACAGCTTTGTAAGCACTGCAGTAGACTTTCTACTCTGTTCCACAAGGCCACTGTGAGCAGGAAGTGAAAACGAGCTGGTTTCTCTGGGTCTCGTAACGAAGGCACAAAGAATACAACCTCTGATATTTCCTAAGATGCTGCTGTGGAAGATAAACTGAAGAATTGCTACTGGGATTTCAGTTCATAAGAGAACTATCCCAAGACAGCACACGCATACCTTTCTGCTATCAGTGGATGGCTCCATAAAGTCCTCTCAGTAGTATATTTGTCTAAGTCTCATTAGGATGTCTTGTAAAAAATAGTCCAATCAAGACTGGATTTTTTTTTTAACATTTTATTAGGGGCTGATACAACTGTTATCCCAATCCATACACACATCAATTGTGTAAAGTGCATTTGTACATCGTTTCTCAAAACATTTTCTCTCCATTTAAACCCCCGACATTAGGTCCTCATTGTTTCCCTCCCTCCCTGCTCCCCCCTCCCGCATGAGCCCCTGACAGTTTATAAATGGGTATTTTGTCATATCTTGCCCTGTCTGACGTCTCCCTTCACCCACTTTTCGGTTGTCTGTCCCCCAGGGAGGAGGTCACACACAGTTCCGTGTAATTGGTTCCCTCTTTCCTACCCATTCTCCCTTTACCCTCCCTGTTTTGCCACTCAAACTGGATTTTAAGGGCATCTGCTGGGCCAGTTAAGTTCAAGGCTCAGAAGGTATGGTCACTCTGGGGGACTCCAGAGGAATAGACTGGATGTATTTTCTCAAAGGACATGGCAAGCATGGGCTTTGGAAGCTTAAGAAAATGGACATTACATTGGTGACCAAAAGCTCAGAAAAAAAGCTGAGGAATTTATTCCATTTTGACAATGCCCCTTTTCTTTCAAAGGTAGCAAGAGCTATCTTAAGAGAATGTTGCTGGGAAGCTGTGTACTCCACCTTGTAATTCGAATCTATCCCTTTAGACATCTTTTTGTTCCAGTGACATAGAAAGGAACATGATTTGAGTCCCCTGTGAAGGCCAAAACTCCTTTGACATGTGCATTTAAATATGTGGAATTCTTCAGAGAAAGGTTCAAGACAATGCTAACCTTCAGACCTGTGCTGACCTAGATGGATATGTTCACATTTTACGGCTCAAAGTTTCCTGGTTTCGTAGGAATAATTTTACTTAGACCAGAACGAGTTCTGTATTGCTGCTGTAACGAACTACCACAAGCTTGGCCGCATAAATCAAGCACATTATAGTTCTGGTGACTGGTCTTGCTGTCATGAATACACTGGAAAGTGGACTATAGCAGGATGTAGCTAGGTTAAAATCTAACACCTTACCATTTGATCTCCCTATTGACCCATTTTAAAGTTCTAGTTTTTAATATTTCCTGCTTGCTTTTGATTGAGGGCTTTATTTTGCACTACTGTTAGCTTTTTGTGTCTTTGTATGTTTGGGGTATACGAAATCCAGATGGGTGAATCTATGCAGACAGTAACTGGATGACTGGTTTGGGGGGCAGAGGAGGCGAGGGGAACTGGGGAACTCATCAGTAGTACCACAAAGAACATGTTTTAAATTGATTGGGTGATCACAACTCTTCTTGATGTGATTGAACTATTGAATTATATATGAGTTAAGTCCTAATAAAACTTTAAAAAGATTATTAAGCTCTGAAGGGTCTAAGTCCCCAAATACTTTTCTTGGGTTAAAAGGAAGTGGGCTGGGCTGCATGCCATCCTGGAGGGTTTCCCAAGATTGAAGCGGTGGTTCTCAACCTTCCGAATGCTACTTCAGAACTAATTTTGCTACTGTGATGGATCGTCATGCAAATATCTGATATGCAGGATGTATTTTCATTGTTACAAATTGAACATAATTAAAGCATAGTGATTAATTACAAAAACAGTATATATATATATTTGTGAAATATTTATTTCTAATTACAAATAAATGAAATTTTGTCTTGAAGCATGGTGTAGCATGGGTAACAGTCTTAATGCTGGGTACTTATATGTGGGCTTATCTGCATGAGTGGTGTCTTGGTTCCTAAGACCATTGGAAATGTGTTTTTTGATGGTCTTAGGTGGCTCCTGTGAAAGGGTCATTCGACCCACAGGTTGAGAACCGCTGTTCTAGAGGCTGGCTGCATGCTTTGATGTGTGTCACATCTACTTTTGTTGTTGTTGTTTAATTTCTTTGCTGTAGGGAATATACAGACTCCTTTCCATTTTGAAAGCCAGCCATGGCCAATTTTCTCACTCGGATGCTCTGCCGCCCACTTTGCTAATCGACTTGGTTCACTTGTAGCCTTGCTCTCCCTGTCCCTCAGCAAGGCTCCAGGGATCTGTTGATCTGTGCGGTAGCACGGACACAAACAGCTCCATGCTCGTGGTGACACCAGCAGCCAAAAAGACCATCCTCAGAATCCTGCCGTTGGGTAGCTTATCTGGCACTTCCCTGGAAAACCTCCTTCTCAAACGTTCATTTCTATTCCACGTGGCCTAGAGTTCATTCAGTACTTGGTATCCCCGGTCAAGTTAGTGAAATAATAAGTGGCAACTGTTTAACTTGGATGGCAAGTGCGTCCAACATGAACCTGACCAGAAGCTTTTTAAAAATGAACACCTAAGTAATAAAATATGCATAACGGGTTTTGAAAAGTTCCATAATATTCTTGGGACTCTAGAAGGATATGTGCATGTTCAGGGCTCTGTGTGCCCATGAAATCACCCGAGAAGGCCCGAACACCTCACCTCCAGCTGGCTTACAAGCTCTGCAGAACAAGTGAAGAAAAGGTGAAGCGAAGAAAATTGCAAACTGCCTGCCAGGGCACTCATTAAAAGTAAACTCCAGAATCCTTGACAAAGGCCAGGAGAACCTTGACTGGTTTTAAGCGTTTATGGAAATCTCTGTCCAATTATTACCCAACGTTATGCTAAGCAGCAGACACCTCAGGGGTCACACATAACAGTCATGGATGACTAGTATATAGAAAATATACTAGGGAATCTACTGGAAAAAAATTATTAGAATACCTGAATTCAGCAAGGTTGCTCATATGTAAGTTCAAGTTGAAGGTGAAGAAAATGAAAACAAGACCCAAGTATGACCTTGAGTCTATCTCACCTGAGTTTTGAGAGCATGTCAAGAACAGGTTCAATGCATTAAACACTAATGACAGCACACTGCATGGGCTGTGGGAGGGCATCAACAACATCATGAGGAGAGCCAAAGTCATGAAAGAAGCTCAAAAGGAATGTTATAAGAAACTCTTGAATTTGCTCTTCATCGTTTACGGGGTGGAAAGGGGGCACCCTCCCCAAAATTGATTTTTTTTTTTCAAAGCTTATACTTAAATTTTTATGTATAACAATCTTATCACCTTCAAAGTGCTCTCCATGACACTTAATACATTTGTCCAATCTGTGATTTCATTCTTGGAGACGTTTTTCAAACTCATCTGTTTGGATGACTGAGAGCACCTCCCTTGTTTTTTCTTCACCTCTTCTGTGTCATCAAATCGCTGTCCTTTCTTGTCCCTTTCCATTCACGTAAATAAAAAGAAGTCTCATGGAGCGAGGTCAGGTGAGTAAGGTACTTGGGGCAAGAGAGGCATGCTGGTTTTTGCCGAAAACTGGCGCGCCGAGATGGCTGCATGAGCACTGTCGTGGTGGCACAACCAGTCAGCCCCCGTCTGCCACAAATCAGGCCTTTTTGTCGCACTGCTATGCAGTCTCTTCAGAACCCATAAATAGAAAGCTTGATTAACAGTCTGACCTGGTGGAACAAACTCCAAATGCACTATTCCCCTCACATCAAGAAAACAAATTAGTATTTTGGGTTTTTTGGGGGGGGTACCCCCTCTTAGGCAAATAGAAAAAAGGATGACAATAAGCTGAATAAAAAGTTCATAGGGTAACTTGTATTTTACTGCTTATGCAAAGGCATTGGACTGTGCAGCCCATAACAAACTATGGGTAACCTTGAGAAGAATGTGAATTCCAAAACACTTCATTGTGTTCATGAGGAACTTGTACATGTCTGCACTTGTGCAAACAGAACAAGAGTGTATTGCATGTTTTAAATCAAGAAAAGTGTGTCCCGGGGTAGTATCACCGACTTATTCAATCTGTCTGCTGATCAAATCATCAGAGAAGCTGGATTATCTGAACAAGAATGTGACTTCAGGACTGGAGCAAGGCTTATTAACAACCTGAGATATGCAAATGACACAAACCTGCTTGCTGAAAGTGAGGAGGACTTGAAGCATGTACTGATGCAGGATTGCAGCCTTCAACATGGATTATGACTTAATGTAAACAAGACCCAAATCTCCACAACTGGACCGATAGGTAACATCATGATGAGTGGAGGAAACAATGAAGTTGTCCAAGATTTCGTCTGGTTTAGAGTGATCATTCTCATGGAAGCAGCAGTCAAGCGATCAGAAGATGCACGGCACTGGGTAAGTCTGCTGAGCAGGCCTCTTTGGAGTGTTGACAGGCAGGGGTGTTACTTTGGGGACTGAAGGATGCCCGGCCCATGCGGTGGTCTTTCCAATTGCCTCATATGCATGTGAAAGTTCTACATTGGATAAGGGAGACCATAGAGGAATCAATGAGGGCACCTAACAAGAGTAAATTGCATTTGAATTGTGGGGCTGTCGAAGAATAATGAAAGTACATGGACAACCAGAAAAACAAACAAATCTGTCTAGGGAGAAGTACAGTCAGAATGCTCCTTAGAAGCAAGGAAGGTGACACTTCAGTCATGTGCTTTGGTCACATTTTCAGGTGAGACAGTCCCTGGAGAAGGACAACATACTTGGTAGACTCTCACACTGCCATCAAGTCAATATTGACTCACAGGGACCCCCGCCCTGTTGGTTTTCGAGACTATAACTGCTTATGGGAGTAGAAAGCCCAGCCTTTCACCCTCACAGCTGCTGGTGGTTTCGAACTGCTGACCATGTGGATCACAGCCTAATCTGTAACCATTATGCCACCAGGGCTCCTGTTGGTAAAGTAGAGGGCCAGCACAAAAAAAGAGGAAGCCCTCAACAAGATGGATTGACACAATGGCTGTACTAAAAGGCTCAAACATGACAATCGGGAGGATGCCACAGGATAAGGTAATACTGCGTTCTGTTGTACACAGGGTTGTTATGAGTCGGAACCAGCTTGATGGCATCTAACAATAGTTGGCCTGACATAATTCACAAAGTGAAGCTCTTAGTTTTCCCCATCCAGAAGAGTGATGGAAATGAGCACAATCGGTCCTAATGGATTAATGGACCTGTACATAGACATCCGTCTCCGCAGTGTTGAGACCAGGAGAATTAGGTAAGACCAACTGTTCTAAAAAGGGTCGGTTAGAAGGTGTTGGGTAGAGTGCGAGAAAAATGTGGAAAACATAAAAGAGACCAGGTTGACTGGTAGGACAGAGACAGGTGGGAGACGACCTAAAACTAGGGTCCTAAGTCATTCTTCAGGCCTGGAACTGAACTCACCCCTGTTGTAATCAACCACTGACGATCCAAAGGGCAGCATTTACCCAAAGACAAGGCTCAGAGGGTTGGTAAAAAAGAAAAAATGGAAACAGGAAACACAGGGGAGAGTGGACTAAGTGAGGGGACCGCACAGGATGAGGTGAGACAAAATGGATGTGACTTGCTGAACGTCAAACTTAGGACTTGGTCTATAAATCTTCACCTCGCTCACAATATTTAGAAGAAATTCAGTATGAATATGTTGGGAAACAACTTAGGGAGAAAAATATTTGTCTTTAAGTGACGAATTTCCCATGAAAAAAATAATGTTTTTAGGTTAGTACCTTGAAGAATTTATGGCATAAATTAGTATCCTCGTGAAACCCTGGGAATGTATTCATTTTATCTCATGGTTTGAAAGCTGTCACTGTGTACTTGGAGGTAACAGAGTTGATTTTTCACTCGAGTAACTCAATATGGCAGACAGGCATTGCTCACGGGATTTCCTCTGCTGTCATTGTGACAGGAACAGATGCCAACCTCTCAGTCACTAACCGAGCCCTAACTCCTGTGCTACCAGGGCTCCTTACCTTCATACAAATCAGTACAAAATAAACTGATTTTAATGGCATACCAATAGACCTACCTCGTCACTACACAGTGTCTATTATGCAGTGAGTAAAATGAAATACTCTAAGAAAAAGATGTCGGAGTAAGTCCGTCAAGTAAGAGAAAGAAGGGAAACGGGAAAAAATGGAGCAAATAAGGCAAACTATTGGTACTTGTTGAATCTGGATTCATGCACGAAAGTTCACTGTACAGTTTTCTACTTCTGGTGTGTTTCAAAAGTTCCATGTTAAAAATATATTATTTGTTTTCCACCACTATATTTTCACTCCCACGTGTTATTTTAAAATGCCAAATAATGGGACAAATGGAGCTTTGATCTAAGAAAAGCTGACTTTGATTCAGCCGCAGCCGGCAAATAGGCGAGTGACAGTCACGGGGCTTCTGTCTTTGAACACAGTTGAGATACAGGCCGTCCGAGAGACTGGATCAACTGGCCGTTACATACGTAACGGATCATTAGTGGAGTTTGCTCTTTGTAATTTTAGATTCCGTTTGATGTGTGCATTAGCATGCTGAGGCCCTGTGTATAACCAAGGGTTAAGAATGAGTACACTGGTTTTGTCTTGACATCGCCCTCATTACAATGACATCTGAAAGGAACATGATTTTCTGTGGGAACGCTTGACTTTCTGGCAACGAACGTGTCATCAGCTCAAGGTGAAACTGTATTCAAACAGATTCCTCACACCGACAGTGTTTGGGGAGCTGTGTCAGCGGGAAAATTGATAATACCCTGTTTCCCCGAAAATAAGACAGTGTCTGATATTCATGTTTGCTTCCAAAGATGCGCTAGGTCTTATTTTCAGGGGGTGTCTTATTTTTCCATGAAGACGAATACAGTACACATTGATTGTTTATTGTTTGATTAAGTAGGACCTTGCACTTCCTGTCTGCTCCGGCTGTGCTGTGGCCAACAGTGAGCTGCGTGGCAGCGTCCACCACTACGGTCCAGAGTCCAGAGTTACGGTAGCTGTGGGGGGGCTTCTTTGCAAGGTCTTATTTTCGGGGGATGTCTTACTTTCGGGGAAACAGGGTAGTGCAACAGGCATATCCCCCAGAGGGGTGATGGACATTGCTGTACTTCTTTGTTTATATGAGTTTTTGCTTTCCTGCTTGTAGTTTGCTTTTTTTGTGATTTTGGTTCTTTTCTTTTCTTTCCTTTCAGGATGTGTGCGCTCTGGTTTTTTGGTTGCTGATTTGCTTATGGCTGTTATGGATGCAGTTGATATTATAAGACAGTCAACCCATACGCAAGCAAATAATACAAATGCAGACAGCAGTAAGCATTATAAAGAAGCAAAATATAGGGAACTGTGTTCCAAATTCAACTTATTTTAATACGTTTGCTTTCCAAACTGAGGTAAGAATACCTCCCAAGGATTATGGTAAGGTCAGAGGGTTTTCAAATCAATAAATGTATGAATATAAATTGAAAGATATATGGCAAAACAATTTTATAGTCTGATATGTGGCCCCAACATAAAGTTTTATCCAAAATTAGTGTACAGTGAACCCTCGTTTATTGCGGTTCATCGGTTCTAGACCCTACTGTGATAAATGAAATTCCGCGAAGTAGGATTCCTTATTTGTAAATCAAATATTTTCGTAGTTAGAGCATAGAGGACATGAAAAAACACCGTTTAGTCACCATGACACTCGTATGACCCAATTTATTAAACGAAAAAGGGAAAATACAGTAAACCATTTTGGACGTTACAATGATCATTTATTATTTATTATATTATTTATGGCATCAAGCGTGTACAGTATGAGCCAATCAGTGGGGGTAATGACAGAGCATGCGCTGTTACGCAAAAACCGTGATAGAGTGAAGCCGCGAAGTGGCGAGGGTTCACTGTAACTTTTAA
Source organism: Echinops telfairi (assembly GCF_000313985.2). Taxonomy (NCBI): domain Eukaryota; kingdom Metazoa; phylum Chordata; class Mammalia; order Afrosoricida; family Tenrecidae; genus Echinops; species Echinops telfairi. The sequence goes on from NW_022103921.1 coordinate 4,895,090, forward strand.
ATGGAAAACAAAAACTGTCGTGCTTGGGTTGCTACATTTTCTACTGCAAAGCTACTTCTTTGACCCGAGAATGCTTAAAGTACAATCTGAGGCTCACCGACACAGTACTTACGTGCAGCAAGCATGAGCACAGAAATTCCATCTGAAGAAATGGTACCAATGCTACACAAACCATTCCAGAAGACAGAAAACGATGGCAAACTGCCAAGCTCCTTTTATGACGTGAACATAATTCTGATATGAAAACCAGGGAAAGGGGTACCGATGACAAGGATCTACATGTGACCTCCTCCCTGGGGGACGGACAACCGAAAAGTGGGTGAAGGGAGATGTCGGGCAGTGTAAGATATGACAGAATACCAATTTATAAACTATCAAGGGTTCATGAAGGAGGGGAGCAGGGAGGGAGGGGGTAAAATGAGCTGATGCCAGGGGCTTAAGTGGAGAGCATATGTTTTGAGAATTATGAGGGCAATGAATGTACAAATGCGCTTTACACAATTGATGTGTGTATGGATTGTGATAAGAGTTGTATGAGCCCCTAAGAAAATGATTTTTTAAAAAAGAAAGAAAACTGCAACACCTCAAATGAGAAAAAGATGAACAGACAACATAAATAGTTCACCAAAGAAGATATAAAGTAATCAATAAAAATGAAGAAATGTTTGTGATCACTAATTAAGAGAAGCTAATCAAAGCAACAATGAGATACCTCATATACCTCATACTTGCATTGATAACAAAATTCAACAAAACAAAGTAAAAAATGCTGGAGAAGGTGTGGAGAGACGGGCGCCCTCACACATTGCTGGTGGGTCTGCATGGCAGTTCCTCAAACAACTGGAATGGAAGTGCCAAGACGGGCCAGCAACCCCTTTTCTGGGTGTACACCCTAAAGTAGAACCAAAGCACAGTCAGATATAGGCACGCCCCCATTGATGGCAGCCTTGTTCACAAAAGCAAGACGATGGAAGCAACCTAAATGCCTACCAGTGGAAGAATGGATAAGCGTTGGTGCATACACACAATAGAATATTATGCATCACTAAAGAATGATGATGAAACTGTGAAGCACCTCCTGGCATGGAACCTTGTGCTGCGTCAAGTCAGTCACCCACAAAACGACAAATAATGTATGAGACCACTGTTAGCAAAAGAAAACCCAGACAACACATTTCTTACTAAAAGAAACAAACTTTGATGGTTGCATGGGGGAGTGGGGAGAGGGGAGAGGGAAAGTGAAGCGATAGGTGAGAGGGCAGATAGGTGTCAAGAAACCAGGGGGTAACCAACATTTCCCCCCAAAGCTATGTATTTAATTTTTTTACAAAACAACCTTATCACCTTCAAAGTACTCTTCATTACACTTAATACATTTGTTAAATCTGTGATTCCATTCATTGAAACATTTTTCAAACTCATCTATTTGGATGGCTGACAGCACCTCCCTTTTTTTTAACTTCTCTTCTATGTCATCAAATGACTGCCCTTTCATGTCCCTCTTCATTCGCACAAACAAAAAGAAGTTGCATGGAGCGAGGTCAGGTGAGTAAGGTGCGTGGGGCAAAAGAGGCATGCTGGGTTTTGCCAACAACTGGTGCACGGAGATGGCTGTGTGAACAAGTGCCTCTACATTCACTCCACTCAATTCCTTTTCCAACCAAGGTAGGCTTTCTACACTCAAAGAGTTCCAGTCCCCTCTCTACTATGTGACAGCAGGGTTTTGTTTTGTTTTTTAGAAAAGCTTTTACGTGCATTTTTATTGTGATAAATATGTATGCAACAAACTATGTAATAGTTCAGGAATCTTTACATGATCGTTACAATATGTTCAGCATACTGTTCAACCTCCATCCCGCCCAGTCCTATCATTGCCCTTGCCATATGCTCAGCGTCCAAATAAATCCTATCAGTGTCCCCTGAACATAGGATTTCGTTTTGATGAAATTTAAATAGTGATATTGTTACCTTGTCAAGTCTGCTGTAAGATTCCATTGAAGTGGTCCCAATGTGGACGACAACAGGCACCGGTACCCTCTAGTCACTTACAGCACAAGCTCGTTCCACATGAAGGGGGTTAAACTCGTGCGGAGCATAATGGCCAAATTTGTTAAACTTCAAAATGTCCTTAAAATGTTTTTTCTTTCCTTTTTTTTTGTTTTTGAGGTTACACAACATTGTGAGTTTATTGAAAACCACTGGGTTTACAATGATGTTTCATATTGTTGGATTTTACCACACTAGAAAAGAATACAATCTATTAACTTAGTTTACTTTTCTACCAGATTTTAATTTGTCTTTCTAGCTTACTCCACATTATAATTCATCTAGAGTTTGAAATTTTTTTATTAGTTGGGATTTAATACATAAAACATGTCACTCCATATTTCAAACATGGCAAGTAGAATTGTACAATTGCTACCACAATCCGTTTCCAACTATTCTTTTTCTACCTGGACTCCTTGACATTGTCTCCCTTTTACCTTACCTCCACCACTGTATGACTCCCCTCGAGCCCCTTATTCTACTTCCTGTCCCTGCAGGTTTATCAATCCCGGGCTTCAGATAGGAATACAGAAAAGCATATAACAGTTTCAAGAAGGTGACCTACGTTGACAGAACATCTCTACCATGAACGAACAAAAACCAAAACAACAATACAAACCCAAACTACAGCAAAATGTGGAAACCAGATCCAGTCCAGCCTGCATCACAGGGGCATCTGCTGAAAACGTCTCAACTGTTCAGGTCAGGTTTGTGCCTTTGATTTTCTATACTCCTCTCTCGCCAGCATTCTGGGTAGTGACCACTTTCCTCCCCTCCCTCAATTTCAGATAGGAGTTCTCTGCAGGCTTATTTCCTATGTCGTTCCACAAACGACTCTCGGGCTCCCAATGTCATTCATTACCTTCTGCACATTGTAGTCCACAATTTAGAGTCTGATACTGATCCCTCCTTTGACTTCGGGTTGTGTTTTTTTGAGACGGTAGCCATTAACTGCATGTCCTGGGATCACCAGGACCTGCCTTCCTCTAAAATATGCATTGAAACATGTGCCTGTACCCTGCACAAATACAGGTGTATGTGACAGGGTTGACCCGTAATGTACTTATGCGTACCAGTCACACATGTGCAGAGAGCAGCTACAGTGAACCCTCGCCACTTCGCACTTCGACTTCCGCGGCTTCACTCTATCGCGGTTTTTGCGTAACAGCATGCACTGCCTACACCCGCTCCTTCAGAGGAAAAAGACGGCGACCCACCTGTAGAGTACATCCCTTAAGTCATTTCATAGGCTATTGATTACAGTATTTGTAAGAACTATGTATAATAATACTGTATGTGAAATATGTAATACTGTAAACTGGATGCCATAAATAATATAATAAATAATAAATGATAAAAAAAAAAAAAAAGAAACATGTGCCTGTAAGGATGATCCTATTTGGAGGCAGGGTTTTATTTGTTATGTCAATTACGTCCTAAACGTAATTACTTTGCAGTTATAAAAAGAGCAGAATACAGAGAGACATATATACAGGGAAAGACAGAAGCCATGTGAGGAGCTTCTACAAGCCAAGGGGCCAAGCTCAGAGCTGCCAAGAAAGGACTCTTGTCCAGAGTCAGTGCCTCATTTGGACATTTCAGAACTGTGAAGACACAATTTCCATTCTTAAGTGTCCAGCCCGATAAGCTGTATGTTACAGCACCCCCTAGAGGATGGAGACAGTCACTAAGCATAGTCAGACACAGGACAACGGCCCCAAGTCTTCAGGAAGGAGCCTTCTCCGTCATTCTCGATCCAAGAATCTGAGCACCTCGTGCCCCTCGGGCCTTTCAGATACAAGTGAAAACAATCTAACAATTAAAATATAATAATTAGTCGATACGACAAAGATAGGAAAGATTAATAAATAAAACGGATTCCTTTTTATGAGTATTATGGAGAACTGGATGCGGGGGGAGGAGGTGGGACTTTCATAGTTACCTGATACCTGTTGACTTTGTATTTATATGAGGGGGCTTCAAAAAGATAATGGAAAAAGTCCACTTTTTAAAAGTTCACTTTTCGGGGATGGACAACAGAAAAGTGGGTAACGGGAGACATCGGACAGTATAAAACATGAAAAAAAAATGTATAACATCAAGGGTTCATGAGGGAGTAGGGTGGGGGAGGGAGGAGAAAAAATGAGGAGCTGATACCAAGGGGTGAAGTAGAAAGCACATGTTTTGAGAATGATGAGGGCAACAAATGTACAAATGTGCTTGACATGATGGATGTTTGTATGGACTGTGATGAGTTGTACAAGCCCCCAATAAAGCGATTTAAACAAACAAAAAAAATAATAATGAAATAAAATTTCACTTTTCCATGAACTTTTTGAACCCCTCTCGTATATACAGTATATACAGTGCAACAAGCCCTTCATCCAAAACCTTTGGCTTTAAATATATTTCAGAATACTTTTGCATTTTATTAAGTTGGTAGAATGTATACACCATACATCATATAATCCACCCAGGGCAATCTGAAATAAAACACCAAAACCCAACCCAACCCAGGGCCGTCACGACTGCGACTCACAGTGAGACGACAGAGACGTTTCCACGAGTCTGTAAATCTTTATGGAAGCAGACAATCTCCACTTTCTCCCAAGAAGCAGCTGGTGGATTTGAATAACCAACCTCTTATGGTAGCAGTTCAAAGCTTAACCGACAGTGTCGCGTACAAATGAACTGCATTGCAATTCCTTTAGCTGCTTAGGATATGCACACGCCGTAGCCAGCATCTGCACTACTAGGTGTGTCCAACGGAGATGACTACTCATGAGCATCAAAACAAGTGCAAAGCTGTCCACCGCTTTATTTGCCATCACCCAAACTCCTCCCGGCTCAGGGAGTCAATCAGAGACCGGGAGGGCTCCCTAATGTCCTGCCCTGTTTGCTCTACTTGTAAGACTATCACCATTACAATACCAAGCAAGTATTTGAAAGTCAGAGACGTGGCAAAGCACTCAACATGATAAATCCCATATCAGGAACACTGTGTCAACATCTGAGTTAGGATCTCTCCGTGGATTGAAACGCTAAGGCAAATTCTGCTGGTCCTGACTCCATGCAAGCTAATCAGGACCAAATGCACAACCAGAGCTGACAGCAATATGGAAAGTAGATTTACACAGTCTCATTATTTGTCACACATTAAATAAAGCTCAATGACACAACCCCCAAAACGTTTTACAATTATTGGCTGAAAAAGTAGTCGTTATTTGAGAGGCTGTAAATAAAGTAGCAATTCAAATGGAACTTTTTAGGCACGGCAGCGAAAATTTGAAAGACAGATCGGTTGGATTCTCTAGCTAGATAACCTGTTTCCCTGAAAGTAAGACATCCCCCGAAAATAAGACCTACTTACAGTTTTGCCTCTCGCTGAAATATAAGGCATCCCCCAAAAAATAAGACCTCCCTGAAAATAAGGCCCCCTGAAGTTACTGTAACTCTGGACTCTGGACCTTAGTGGTGGGCACTGCCGTGCAGGCTCACTGTTGGCTGCAGCGCAGCCGGAGCAGACAGGAAGTGCGATGTCTCTTTTAATAAAACAATGTGTACCGTATTCTTCTTCATGAAAAAATAAGACATCCCCTAAAAATAAGACCTAGTGCATCTTTGGGAGCAAAAAATAATATAAGACACTGTCTTATTTTCAGGGAAACAGTAGTATTGTGCCTTTTGGAAACACTGAAGAATCCTTTTGGCCACTTACCTATCGATGGTTTCCTTTGTATCCTACCAGGTGATCCAGGTCTTCTCTTAAAGGATCGTAGCCTTGTTCCTTTAAACAACGGAGTGCCCAGAAAAGCTGGTCCCCTGGAGGGAATTCATCCCAGGGAACCCACTCCCAACCTGGAAAAGGAAGAAACCCAATCTACTTACTGAGCTGAAAGGGAACAAAGGGTAGAATTTGCTATGCTAACCCACGAGTAGACACTCACTGAATTTAAAAATGATTTGTTACTAACAAAACAAATTGCAATCGTGAGGCGGTGCATTAGCTTGAGAATGAAATCATATACGGTACTCAGAACAAAGATCTCAAGATCTTAAAGATCATTTAAAACGTGCTGGTATTGGAACATGACGTCAACTTTACAAAGGCCACACAGGCCGTGGTAAAATTCTGATTTGGTATCATTCAGTGTGTATTGAAATAGTTACCAAAGACACACACACACGTGTCCTTGGGTAGTGCAAGGGGTTAAGCGCCAGACTACTTGCTGCAGAATTTGGCAGTTCCAACCCACCCAGGAGTCCGGCGCTCGAATTCTGAGAGGACACAACCCTGAAAACTCTATGGGGCACTTCTCCTCCGCACGCAGGAGGTTGCCGTGAGTTGTCACCAACTTGACAGTAACCAACAACAACAAACACCACACACGCATACACGTACGCCTTTAAATTATACACGCTATGCTCGCCCACAAAATGCATTTTTATATCGTTCTCTTACTTTCATTTTTCTCAGGTTCAACGTTCTTTGGTTCTGAACCATGAGTCAAGTCCACCTCTCCTTTCATCAGTATAGTGACATAATGGTAGTTTTCTTTCTCAATGAAGGAGTTCACGACCGAGGCAAAGCGCACGTTTTTCAGGTAAAGCGCTGCTTCTTCCAAGGTTTCCCTTTGAGCACATTCTTCCCAGCTTTCACTGGAAAACAGAAACACACCAGACAACAGAAACTGTATTCAATTCTATGTAGATACCCAGCCCTCCCTTTCAAGCTTCTAGCTTGAAATTCTTAGCTAGAAACTTCTGGGGTAAAGCAAAACGTGCCAGCCCTGGTTCATGCTTCAAAACAACGCACCGACCTTACCTATGGCACGCCATCCTCTATCTTTCTATCTGCTTCTCTGAAGAGCAAAAGGACTGCATATCGAGCACAGAGATGGCTGATGGAGCCCATTCCACACGACTTGGCTTGCCTTGAGACTGCAACCGGGAGGCGATTCAGTTCGGTCTCAGTAAAGGGGAAGACTGTGGTGACCACTGGGCTAACTCTTCTTACATGGTGTGTCTCAACCCCACAAAGAGGTTCGAGAAAATTGGCAGCACTTAACGGGTTCTGAATGTGCAGTGACCAAGAATTAAAACTCAAACCCACTATGAATCCAAGGTGATTGGAGCAGTGCTTGCCCATGTTACAAAATCCTCAGGTGAACGGGGTTGGGAGTGGGAAAAGTTTCAGCCCAGAACTAAATGTAGGTTTCAGTTCCCACTCTTTGATTTTTTACCTAAATAACTGGGACAAGTACAAGAGGATATTACTTTCTCATGGGGTTGCTATGGGTGTCACAAGATGTAGAATGTGTATTTCTGTGGTCTCAAATTTTTCCATTTAAGCTCCAAAACTGAGTACAGTAAGCACCTCTACATTCTTACACATACAACAAAATAGCACACAGATGTGCCCTGAGCTCAAGGAAGTCGCCCAGCCAATGTAGACCAGATTACCCTGTGACTCACTCCACCCAGTCTGCTTACAAGCCTTCTTTGAGAGAGAGGAAAGTTCTGAATTTTCAGCACCCTGTAGGAATGCCTGCTTCCTTTCCTCTCTCTGAGAGCCCAACTCTGTGCCCAAGCCAAGGGAGGGGCCTTCCAAGCGAATCGGTGATAGAGATAAGGCATGTCAGCAAAAAAGGGACACTGGTGTGTCATTCCCCTTGAGGTACAGGAATCCAAGGTCTGCCCAGGGCATCAGAGCAGAGGTGGAAAACGTCGGAAACGCGTCCCTGGGAGTCTGGGGATACATGTGAATGAGGGCTGACGCTTACTTAACTCCCAGGGAGGTAGGAGCTGTCTACAGTAGCTGGTGATGGCACAGTAAAGGAACAGGCAGCATTGAAGCCTCATTTCCAAGGCCAGCTTTCCTGTGGCCACAAGGATGCAACAGGATGGCATTGTAATCTAGCAGGAGCTCCAGCAGAAAGAAGCTGCAGATGCTATGCAAGCATTAGGAGGGAGGGGTGGAGGTATTACTAAAGGCCAGGGAACTGTGCCACATGGGGATTTCTTAGGAACCCGTAAACAGGTCCTAAGCAGAGGGTACTCAATGGATGAATCATAGCAGTCCCAGTCATGTAAAAATCTGTCCCCTCCCCTAACACACAGAAGGAACTGGAGGACCAGCAGAAGGGGAAGGGAAGCCATAAAGCACGAACGCGCACCTCCGTTCCCCACTGCAGGAAAGACATCATAGAGAAGTCTGGCTAGTGCTCATCAAGGATCAGTAAGTACAGCGTGTGTCTCTCTGGACAACTGAGTTCTTACTACTTGCTTATGTGAAAACTATAAGCTCATTACAGCTCTAATTTTGAAGAGCATTCCATCCACATGTACTCAAAGATCAGAAGAATTTCCTATTTTCTAAAGCACAAAGTCTGATTAAAAGGTTCGAATGAAGTTTTTACTTCTAATCACTGATTGATAGAGGTAAAGAAGAGGGGGGGAAAACCTCTGTAATCGGGTTTTCAAGGTTGTAAATCCGAACGGGAGTAGATAGCTTCATGTTTTTCCTCAGAGTGGCTAGTGGGCTTGAACTGTCCACCTTGCCATTGAAAGCTCTATGGAGCAACAGTTCCACTCTAACACATGCGTGGGGTGGGCAACTCACAATGAATGTGATAGCGACTGGTTTGGTGGTAAGAGAGACAAGGAGGCTTCACAAAGTTCATGGTTAAATTCTGTTCCTTTTAATTCCATGTGTCCATGAACTTTCTGGAGCCCCCTCGTTCGTATCAAACTAATTTGATGTCCGATAGTATGTCTGAAATTTCCTTGAAAATGTTCCTGTAAATAAAGTGTGTTTTGGAGTAGGGGTGGGGGGTATGAGGTAGTACAGGTGTCAGGGTACAAAAGAAACCCCAAATCGCAAAGTTTAACGTAAGGAGAACATGTATTAAGCCTTCAACAGGAAAAAGCAAGAGAAAGACACATATACATCATCTGGATGAGGAAGATCGTTAGCACAAGGCCGTAATGGCGTCCAAGGGTATGCTCCGATCCAGTGACTTCAAAAGCACAGGGGGGGGCAAACTGTCACAAGCATAACTGGTAGAAAATCAATATATCAGTTACAGGAAGGACTAGAGAAGTGGGACCAGGACCATGAGTGGCTCACATACGTTATGTTGGAAGAGCTTACAAGATGGGTTCAGGATGACTCTTGATCATGAGCCCCTTTGAAGACAACTCATTGCCATGAGTCAAACCTGGTTCAAAGCGACCCTAGCACCCGCAGTTCTAAGGAAGGCACATCCAGGCAAAGTCCCTAAACACTAAGCTCCTTCTCCCTGGACAAGCTGGAGTGACAGCAATCTACTCTTTCTTGCACTCTGAGGCAAAGCTATTCACGTATCTGGTTAGTATACGTGCTGCCGAAGCGAGCACTCACGTATCTGGTTAATGGGTGTAAGGAACTCAAAGGATGTTGAATTTTATGTTGACACATAAGTGGAATTTGGGGCCTCCACTGTAAACTATATAGCCTTCAGCAAATTCGGTACTCAGAAATTTAAACTCTAATACACAAATGAAGGAAACACGTGGGTGATGGGTACAAGAGAATTTATTGATCATTTTCTCTGCTTTTATGTTTGTTGGGAATTTTTTAATAATAAAGGGGGGAAAGTGCCAAGTCTGAATGCTTTCGCTGGTTTTTAAGCGTATTCTCAGAATCCACTTATTAGCACACCTTCAGTCTGTCTTCACCCCTTAGCTAACTTTTGTCAGTCTGGCATGTCATCAAATCACAGAATGCTACAGTAGAATGGGAACTTGGGAGAACATTGCATTTAAAGATGAAGAAACTCCCAATAAAATGATTTACAATAAATAAAGATGAAGAAACTAAATTCCTGAGATCCACAAGCCCCCTTTGCGGCCTTTCCTCTTGGCTCCCACCTCCTTCCATTCTTCACAAAACCTCCCTTCCTGGAACCTGGAGCTAAGAAGAGGTGGCACGAAGTGCGCCTGAGACGGAATCCTATTAGAACTGGTTGAAATCGCTGCAGCTTGGCGGCACACTTACCTTCCCGAGAAACACAAGGCCCCTCACTGGCCTTGCCACTACCGTTTCCCCCATTTTAAATCAGTCCTAAATACGCAAATGGTTTCCCTCCAGAAATCCGATGGACACTATATAAAACTTCCCTGTTAGACACTGTATAAAAAACGAAAGTTGCCCCCTGTCGGGGTAACTGGACCTGAGAATTGTCCTTCAGAGTCTATGGGCTGCACACCCACTATTTTGACATGTAAAAGCCACTAAAACGGAAAGTCACAGATTACATGTGGAAGGGTTGTCGTGCAATTAATTTAGGAAGTCAGATGTATCTATTAAATACGTGTTCATGTAGTTAAATCTCATGGAAACCCAGTATCACCACTCTCAGCACTGGTCCTGAAGGGATCATCCAGCCTGGATTCCCTGTGTTTCCAGTTCCTATCTGTACCAGTGTCCATCCTCCAGTCCAGCCGGATTTGTAAGGTAGAACTGGGAGGGTGTACGGAGGGTGGGTTGGAAAGGGGGAACCTATTACAAGGATCTGCATGTGGATCTGCATGTGACCTCTTCCCTGGGGGATGGACAGCAGAAAAGTGGGTGAAGGGAGACGTCGGACAGTGCAAGATAGGGCAAAATTATGATTTATAAATTATCAAGGGTTCATGAGAAGGGGGGGTGGGGAGGGAGGGTAAAAATGAGGAGCTGATGCCAGGGGCTTAAGTGGAGAGCAAATGTTTTGAGAATAATGAGGGCAATGAATGTACAAATGTGCTTTACACAATGGATGTTAAGTATGGATTGTGATAAGAGTTGCCCCTAATAAAACGATTAAAAAAAAAATTTCTCCTGGAAACCATGGCTCTCCGCCCCAACTTTTTATTGTGAATCGGGTGGAGGCTCCGGGTACGTGCTTTCATTGACAAAGCTCCTTAAGCACTAAGGGGGAAAAAACATCTCACGAAGCAACTCGGGAGCTCCGGGGCAGGATGCGCGCCCGCCCAACAGACCACACCGACCAAGGACCCCGGCACGCTCCCTCCAGGCCGGATCCTGCAGCGGCCTGCAGACCCAGGGCCCCAACAGCGGACACGCGCGAGAACAGACGCGAAGACTCGCGAGAACAGACGCGAAGACGCGCACGTACACACGCACAGCTGACGCTTGTCTTTCCTACGTCAGTTCCGTTTCCCCGGGGGTTGGCCCGGCGACTCACCCGAACTCCAAGTGACCCCCCGGAAGTTGGAAACGGCCGGCTCCAAGCGACCCTTTTCTCTTTCCCAGGAGGACGCAACGAGGATGCTCGCTGCTCGTCACCACCACGCCGACTCCCACTCCGGGGCGCCCGCCCCGGCGCTCTGCGCCGGCGGCCATTGCGCCGTGGGACCCGCCGGGCCGCGGCCGGAAGTGACGTTGTTCCCACCCCCTGCCAATCTCTGCACGAGGCGGCGCTAGCGATGTCGATCAAACTGGCACCTCGGCCCCGCCCACCGGCTCGGCTCCCCTGTTCCTCTAGCTGGGCCGCGGCCGGAAGTGACGTTAGTCCCACCCCCTGCCAATCACTGCACGAGGCGGAGCTAACGCTGTCGATCAGGCCGCGAGCAACAAGGTCAGCAGTTTGAATCCACCAACGGTTCCGTGGAATCGCGATTGATGTATGTGTGGATTGCGATAAGAGTCATATGAGCCCCTAATGGAAGGATTAAAAAACAAACAAAAACAAAATATAAAGCCATGCAAGAGGGTATGTTTAACTTCCCAATGGCTTACATCTAAAACTGCACAAACTTGAAGATGTGGTCTCGATCGTGGACAAGCCCCCAAATGTGACATTGTTTTGCAGGGGAATGTCAAGTTCTGCTGCCATCACCAAGGTTATCTTCCTTAGATCTTCTAGCAAGTTTCACCCCAGAAGCTTTCCCCGGCTTCAGAGATCAGCCACACATAAGCACACACATTCACACTGCAGCAGGAGAGCTAAGCAAAAGTCTCATTTTCACGTAGAATAGATACATCAAGGAGCAAAGCAGGTCCCCTTGAAACTCTGAGAAGGAGCCCTTCTTACTTTCAAAGGCGCGGTCAGAGGGGTAGAGGTTGCCGGTCTGCCGATGATCCTATGCCTTTCTAATGCGTTTGCTTCGTTAGTTCTGAGCTAGGTCTCTGGCATGGTTTCTTTCAAATGTGTCTCAGGCTGTAGCTCCAAATGAGGACGTCAGGGCCTTCACCCAGGCTGGTGCCAAGTTCAAGGCCTGATCCCGTAATCCGTTGTTCCCTTAGCAGGCAGATGCCCCTGTTCTCATCTAGCACCCAGAACAGTGGCGAATCCACGGTTGTTCATTGCTGTGGAGTAATTCCCACTCACCGGGAACCCACGCACAAGAGAGTGACACACAGCCCAACTGTGCACTATTTATACGGCCAATTGTAGATTGGATCCATCGGGTTTCACTGGCTGATTTTCAGTAGTAGATTACCAGGCTTACTGGAGATCCCCTTGCAGAGGGGTCTCAGAGAGGAGATGAGCCAGTCAGGGTGTGATGTAACAACGATGAAAAATACAACTTTCCTCTAGTTCCTAAATGTTTCCTCCCCGCTCCCACTACCATGACTCGAATTCTTCCTTGCAAGTCTGGCTAGACCAGAGGATGTACACTGGTACAGATAGGAACTGAAAATACAGGGAATCCAGGACGGATGATCCCTACAGGACCAGTGGTGTGAGTGGCGAAACAGGGAGGGTAGAGGGAGAGTGGGTAGGAAAGAGGGAACCGATTACAAGGAACTATATGTGACCTCCTTCCTGGGGGACAGACAACAGAAAAGTGGGTGAAGGGAGACGTCGGATAGGGCAAGATATGACAAAATAACAATTTATAAACTATCAAGGGCTCATGAGGGAGGGGGGAGCGGGGAGGGAGGGGAAAAATGAGGACCTAATGCCGGGGGTTTAAGTGGAGAGAAAATGTTTTGAGAATGAATGTACAAATGCGCTTTACACAATTGATGTGTGTATAGATCGCGATAACAGTTGTATGAGCCCCTAATAAAATGTTTAAGAAAAAAAAAGATTACCAGGCCTTTCTTCCTCGGTTGTCTTAGTCTGAAAGCTCTGAGGAAAACGATTCCGCATCATAGCAGCAGAAACTCTCTACTAACAGACCATCCGTGGGAGTATGACCAGCCCAGAGCAGGAATCAAACCCGGATCTCCAAAACGAGAGGCAAGGATTCTACCAGTAAAATATCACAGCATCTTCATGACTAACACAGGATATTGGTGTTAGGAGCCCTCATGTCGGTTCTGACCTGTAGTGACCCTATGCACGACAGCGCAACACTACCTGGTCCTGGGCCACCCTCTCAAACATACCTAGGCTTGAGCTCCTGGCTGCAGCCACTGTGTCATGCCATGCCATGCAGGACCTTCTTCTCCATTCCTGACACATAAGAACCCTGTCCATGAGTACGTCAATAAATCTCTCTCCTCAGTACCAGTGCAACAGCATTAAAAAGCAAACTAGAAAAAATTTTTCCTGAAATTCTTATGTTGTATGTAAAAAGTTGGCACGATTCCATACAAAATACAAATGGTTATAAAAAGAAAGTACCCTAACTTGATATTTATGAGTTTTATTAGAATGTTGTAGGGAGGTCTTGGTCTAGTTCTTATCCTCAATTGCTAATCTTCTTGGGAGAAAGAATTCAGACAAGACATACAAAATGTAGCAAAGCATAAGAAAGTTTTGTTGAAAGTTCATCAAAGCATAGAAAAGTTTTAGTAAGCTGATGGACATTCAAACGGAAAGCTCAGGAGAGAAGTCCCAGCTCAGGGTCCCCTTTTATAGTCCCCCCCCCTTTCCTCAATCCCCAGAATGTGTGCTGCTCTCGAAGTTCAAGAAGTTTTATTTGGGGGTGTTTTGCTGGTCAATTTTGACATGTTCTCAGTGTTTATTTATTTGTTTGTTTCCCTTTGGGATTGTTTAATTAGTCACCTTTTCATTCCCAGTATTGAGCTCCCTTTCTCCTCCTCCCATTGGCTGTAAACTGTATAACCCCCTAACGATAGAGGCGTTAATCAGTGTGTACACTAATAAGGACCTTGTGCACCCTACTCCCTTCAGTTGAACAGGGTATGTTAGTCATTACTTTTGCACTAGAACCCAGCAGAACTTTTTTTAAAAATTGTTTTATTAGGGGCTCATACGACTCTTATCACAATCCATACA
>NW_022103921.1:4909639-4925696 GCF_000313985.2 Echinops telfairi
GTTCCCTCTTTCCAACCCACTCTCCCTCTACCCTCCCTGTTTCACCACTCACACCACTGGTCCTGTAGGGCTCATCCTTCCTGGGTTCCCTGTATTTCCAGTCCCTATCTGTACCAGTGTACATCCTCTGGTCTAGCTAGACTTGCAAGGTAGAATTCGTATCATGATAGTGGGGGTGGGGAAGAAGCAGAGGAAAGTTGTATTTTTCATCGTTGCTTCGTCGCACCCTGACTGGCTTGTCTCCTCCCCGAGACCCCTCCAGCAGAACTTCTTCCCCCCACATCTCCTTCCTTGTTTATCCAGATTTCCCTGCTGACAGGTGGGGCACCCAGGCACCAGGGACCCACAGCTGTCCAATTCAGAATTTTACTAGACTTTGTACCCCAGCCTCCCTCCCTATCATATAGAAATATTTTACACTCAGTGGAGCAGCTGCTGGAATTCTTCCAAAGTGGCTTTCTTAGTTAGCTCCTCCTTTTCCTTTGTCGGGTACTCTTTTAGTAACCTAGCTTAACACAAGGAACTACATATTATTTCAAATTGCCTTTAACCCCTGCTAGCAGTGAGCTCCGCTTCTCTTCCCCCTCCTGACTGTCCAGACAAGACCTGGACTCTTCCGAGATGTCTCCAAATTCTGCCTGCCCGATTAGTAAGAAATGTATGCTATCCTGTAAGACCTTGAATGAGCACCAGCAGCTGTGCTGTTTCCCCCAATTCCGTTATGCTGTCATCCTGATAAGAATGTAACGGCTAAGCCCCCTATTTTGAAGTATAAAAAGTGTGGAGTTCCTTTGTCCTTTCTCGAGAGGTTTCCAGGTGCTAACCTACTCTCGGTCCAGCTGATTAATAAAGGCTCTCATTAATAATATACTGTAGTGGTGTGGTTGGGAGGGACACCTGCTTAAGGCCCCAGTTTCACAGCACTCTAGTGGCACACCCAGGAACTGCAGGTATGACCTCATGGCATCTAGCTCTCTCTGCTGATTTTGTTTCCTAGACGGATAATGCTGTCCCCAAGGGATTGGCGCTACACTAATTGGGATAGATTTGAACTGGAGATGCTGGAGAAACCGAAGCTGGTCTGGTTCTGCAATACCATCGGGCTCCGGACATTCTAGGTGATGGGGATTCCTGGCCGAAGAACGGCACACTTTCACTTCCAACCCTGATTCAGCTAGAATATTTCTGTGGGAGGAGTTCCCTTATGTGAGAGCTTTTTTCCTGTTAAGGAACAGTAAAGACCTTCGTTCACAGTGTACCCACGACCCACTAAGGGGCCCTGAAGTTGAAGGCTACTCTACACCCCAGCCTAGCCACACCACCCTCAGACCCTGAACCTGCAGATGCTGGGGAAGCAGGTGACCCTGCCAGCGTTCTGCCCTTAGTAGAGACAACTGGGGAGTTTGGTCCCCAGGCAATTCTCAGACCTTTCACCCAATTAAATTCAGGCAGATTAAAAGTGATCTGGGAAGTTACTCTGACAAACCTGAACAGTACATAGAGCTTCCAGCGTCTCACCCTAGCCCAGCGGTTCTCAACGTGTGGGTCATGACCCCTTTGGGGGTCGAAAAACCCTTTCACAGGGGTCGCCCGATTCATAACAGTAACAAAATTACAGTGATGAAGTAGCAGCGAAAATAATTTTATGGTTGGGGGGGGTCACCACAACCTGAGGAACTATATTAAGGGTCGTGGCATTAGAAAGGTGTGGGGGAAGCCAGTCCCCCACAACTACTCGTGGGTTCAGTAAGCGCAATTGTACGGTTGAGATCTATAGATTATAATAAAGTCATAGAGAATGAGAGATAGGAGAGAGTAAAATAAAGAAGTCAGACACATTTCACGGTAGCATGCTCACCTCCTGGATGGCCACGATCTCCACAGCCAGTTCCGTGCACAGCATGGGCCGAGAGGGCAGGGGAGAGAGCAGGAGCCGGGAAGAGCTTTATTGCTAACCACACACAGGTAACCACACACATCACAGGAAGGGGCTGTACAATAGGCAATACAAGCAATAGGAGGGGAACATACAATGGTCATTGGCGTAACAGGAAGGGGATGAGTTCGAGGTGTAATTGGAAAGGAGGGACTAGGGGTATGCATATGACAAGAAGGGTGGCGGACCCTAGGCTCATGATGGCGGCCTAACCTTGGTCACCCACTTGGATCAGTGGGCTTGACCTCCCTGGGCTCTCCTTCAGGGAAACAATCTACTACTATCCTTATCAGAAGGGAGTAAGCCCTACTTGTTGTGGGATCAACAATGGTGTCTGATTGCTCTGGATGGCTGATAACCCTTAGGGAGAATAATCCCTGACCTACTTCTGTTGACCTCCAAGTGTGTAGTCATTCACCATGTGTAGCAAGCAGCTAAGTTTGGCATACGTTTGGGGAGACGACTTGGGAGAAATCTTTCTGTTTCCCACAGGAAGGTTGAGAACCACTGCCCTAGCCTATGACTTAACTTGGAAGGATGTAATGGTCATACTGGGACAGACTATGACAGACTTTGAGAAAGAACCAGTGCCCAAAGGTACTAGGAAGTTTGCAGAGGGTTTACATGTGGTGAATGATAAGTACCCGATAGGAGAAACTGTTAGATCTCTCTGGAGCTAGATATACCTCGGTCCTTGGCTCCGTGCGAGAAAGAATTCACACCGAAGCCTGGTTCGTGATCCAAGTGAGTTTTATGAGCGTTAGAAGCAGTTTCAGTTTTACACAGGCACCCATAGGACTCCTCCCGAACATGCAGCCTGCCTGGAAGTTGCTCGCAGAGTCTCGCAAAAGTGTCCCAAGGTTCTCCCAAAGTTCTCTTGGTTGACTCCGGGCTCCTGCCTTTTCAAGGATTTCTCAGGCAGGCGTGGTGGACGACCCCATTGGCTGAATTGAATCCACCTGGCTTAGGTGGGCCAATCCTGGTTCAGCGCCCACCCATGCCTACCGGTGGGAAACCTGAACCTCTGAGCATATGCAGTGTGCCACTCCTTTGTTTCCATAGCTTGACCCTCTTGGCATGTGTTAACGGACATCCCCCAGCCCTAGGCTAGCCTACATAACAAAACAACTGTGCCTATTACTGACCCTGCTTGGGATTATAATGATCCCAAGGATGGGTGCGCACGTGAAGATGTTCTGGTGTGTATCACCAGTGGACTGAAGTCAGGTAGGTAAAAGGTCATTAATTATGCCAAAGTGACAGCCATTCACCAGTGGCCTGAGGAAAGCCCCATAGACTTCTTAGAGCGGCTAAAAGAGGCCCTGAGGAATCACAGGGCTGTACTCATCAATTCCTACCAAGTGTGCCAACCCCAGCATCACCAGCTCCTGGTTCCCTCTAATCTCATCTATTGTGAGCCCTGGGTGGACAACTCCTTCCAACAGAGTAGGAAGGGTGTGGACCCAAAGGCCCACATTGTGCCCCCTCTTCGCCAGCAGGAAGCAGCGAGAGATGTCATCACCCAGGACCCCAAAGATTTGGATCCAGACTCCTTCAGTAGGGAGATGTTAGGTAGCAAGAAACAGGGGCAGGAGGTACTCCCTCTCCATGCCTGAAGGCCCCTACAAGCAGTCAGAGCATCAGGAAAGCCCTCAGCCAGCCATAAAGACTACCTGGGCTGTGCCAATTCAAGCCGCAGCCAGATGGGTGGTACACCTGGGCAGCCCAAACTAGGCGCAGGTGGGCTTAAGTTAGCCAACCGGGTTAACCAATACCTTCGACCACACCCCCCAGACAGAGGCCTGAAATACCTTGACTGTGAGACACCCCCCACCCCCCACCCCTGCCCCTTCTTCTTGGCCCTTTGGCTCCAGTTCTATGCTTGCTCGGCCATGTAGTGGTCTCTTGTGTGGGTGTGCAGTCCCACAAGGTTGCCCATGTTCAGTGATTGTAAAACATGAAACTTCTTCCGTCCTTTATAAAAACCCACTTGGATCACAAACCATGCTTTGGAGTGAATTCTTTCTTGTGTAAAGCCAAGAACTGAGGTATTTCCCACCTGGGAAATCTAACAGTCACATGAATACTTATCAATACACTCTTTGAATAAGGCAGGAGTAATATAACAAGACAAGGGTGTCTTGTGTGTTACAAACTTGGACATGTCCTTTACACACCCTGAACATGAGAAAACAGGTCAGTGCTTCTCCTTTTCACATACACGAGTATACAAAACGGTTTACATTCTTGTTATTCAAATACATGCTGACTTATTATCACAATGCTGTGTGGGTACTCCCATGCTAAAGTTCCCAATGTTCCCACCTATGTTGTGATATTATGGGGTCTAGGCCCACAGTTAAACAGGGTTCCTGTGGAAAGATGGCACAATTATAGAAAAAAGGAGAGAGAAAATCGGAGCACAGGGGATTAATCTCCAATATCCAGAGAAGAGTCTTAAGTTTATTCAACAATGGGGTTTTATAGAAAGGAGGCCTGCAAGCCTCTTGTTAATACGTACACAATAGAATGGGCAATTGTTAATCTTAGATAGCCTGAACTCTCTAAGGGAACACTTCAGGTGACGTACCAGCTACTCCAGAGACAAAGGTGTAGATCACTCCTTAAGAATAGAGATGACATTGGATTTATGGATTTGACCTTGACAGGGCTGGGATGTTTTCTCAATATATAATTGTTCTTTTCTATAAAGCTCTCTCTTACACACACATGAGTAGCTCTGCATTTGTTTCTCTGGTCAACCTGGACTAATGCAAATATGTTTTGCTTCTATTCAATAAATGCCTTTCAAAATTCCTCAAAACAGTAGTTCTCCAAACATTACGTGAAGGAAAAGGAGGAATGTACGGAAAAGTCACTGTGCACATACATAGTACACAGGGGTGGGGAAATCCAGGCCGTCTAGCCTTCAGAGGACAGCACTGAAGCAACAGCTCAGGGTGAGGGGTACATTTTCTCAGAACACACGGGAACAAACTGAGAGGGAAGGAGAGAGCGAGAGAGAGTGGAACACATCCTGGCCCACCAAGCCCCGAGGACGATATTCCGGCTTGGAGCAGCCAATGCACAGAGCAGACAATAGGGCCGGCCCCACCAAGAAACATGACATCCCTTCCTGACCCATAATGCTATGGGGGAAAACACTGGGGACACCGTGTTGGAATTGTGCCCAATCTGACTCCACCACACCTGGGCAAAACAGGAAGGGAATGCAATAGAGCGGCAAGAGGGGTGAAGCAATGAAGTTCCTGAGGAATCCCAAAAATAGACTTTTGGGGAGCGGCGTGGTATCTCATCAGACTCAACTGGAAAACACTCATAATAGGTCAACAGAAAGACCTGGAACTATTTATAAGCTTTTCTGTTTTGTTGTTGTTTTGTTTTTGTCATTGTTTTTGCATGTCTGTCTAGATAAGCAGGATAAATCATCAGGAAGAGAAAACAACAGGACTGACATGCTTCCAGGGGCACATGGGAGAGGGGGAGGCAGGGGAAAGAAAGGCGGGAGCCAACAAACCCAGAGACAAGGGAACAATAAGTGATCTAAAATCGATGGCAAGGAGGGTGTAGGATGCCTGGTGGGGCTTCATCAAGTGCAGTTTTGCCAAGAGGAATTAATGAAAGCCAAATGAAGGTCGAACATGATAGTGAGACAAGAGGAAAGTAAAAGGAAATAGAGGAAAGAACTAGGAGGCAAAGGACATTTACAGAGGTCCAAATACAGGAATGTACATATGTAAATATATTTATATATAATAAAAGGGAAATTGATCTATGTACATAGATTTATATGTCAAGTATTAAGTTAACAGTTGGACATTAAGCCGCTACTCAAGCACTCCCTCAATGCAAGAACACTTTGTTCTAATAACCTGGCATTCTGTGATGCTCACCTTCTTGACACGATCACTGAAGACAAAATGGGTGCATAATCAAATGTGGTGAAGAAAGCTGATGGTGCCAGTTATCAAAAGATAAAGTATCTGGGGTCTTAAAGGCTTGAAGATAAACAAGGTGCTGTCTAGCTGAGAAGCAACGAAGCCCACATGGAAGAAGCACACCAGCCTGTGTGATCATGAGATGTTGATGGGAGCAGGTGTCAGGCATCAAAAGACCCAGAACAAATCAATCAATGCTAACGAGGGGAAGGGCAAAGGGTGGAGTGGAGACCCAAAGCCCCTCCGTAGACAATTGGACATCCCCTCACACAAGGGTCAGAAGGAAGGGATGAGCCAGTCAGGGTGCAGTATACCACCAATGAAACATACAACATTCCTCTAGTTCTTTAATGCTCCCCCACCCCCCACCCAACTCTGCCACTCTCATGACCCCAATTCTACCTTACCAATCTGGCTAGACCAGAGCATATACACTGGTACAGATAAGAGCTCGCAACACAGGGAATCCAGGGCAGATAAACCCCTTTGGACCAATAATGAGAATAGCGATACCAGGAGGGTCAGGGTAAGGTGGGGGGGTGAAAGGGGGAACTGATAACAATGATCAACGTAGTACCCCCCCACCCCAGGGGGACAAATGACAGAAAAGTGGGTGAAGGGAGACAGCAGTCAGTGTAAGATATGGAAATAATAACAATTTATAAATGATCAAGGGTTCATGAGGGAGGAAGGGTGGGGGGGAGGGGGGAAAATGAGGAACTGATACCAAGGGCTAAAGTAAAAAGAAAATGTTTTGAACTGATGATGGCAACATATGTACAAATGTGCTCGACACAATGATGGGTGTATGGATTGTGATAAGAGTTGGCAGCCCCCAATAAAATGATTAAATACAATTTTTTTTAAAAAGAAGCAGGCCCTCCTTTATTATCCTGGGAAAATCTAGTACAGTGAACCCTCGCCACTTCGCGCTTCGACTTCCGCGGCTTCACTCTATCGCGGTTTTTGCGTAACAGCGCCCACTGCCTACACCTGCTCCTTCAGAGGAGTAAGACGGCGACCCACCTGTAGAGTACATCCCTTAAGTCATTTCATAGGCTATTGATTACAGTATTTGTAAGAACTATGTATAATAATACTGTATGTGAAATATGTAATACTGTAAACTAGATGCCGTAAATAATATAATAAATAATAAATGATAATTGTAATGTCCAAAATGTTTTACTGTACTTTCCATTTTTCGTTTAATAAATTGGGTAATATGAGTGTCATGGTGACTAAAGGGTGTTTTTTCATGTCCTCTATGCTCTAACTACGAAAATATTTGATTTACAAATAAGGAATCCTACTTCGCAGAATTTCATTTATCACGGTAGGGTCTAGAACCGATGAACCGCGATAAACGAGGGTTCACTGTACTATGATAGTTGTAATCTAGTAATAAACAGTTATATGATGGAAAGAGGCAATCAAAGAACTAGAACCCAATTCCTCTTTCCTTTGTCTACAGTTGGCTCTCAGGAGACCGATTTGGAAGAGAACATTTTTCTGTACCCGAATCTATTCCTTTACCCCATTCTGTCCTGGGCAACTCTGTGTCAATGGACACCTCAATTCTTAGAACTACCAAAGTAATCCCCTCACTCAGGTCTGAACGTATTCAATTTCTAGTTCCTCAAGCTTCCTGTCTTTCCTTGTGTTTGATCGTTGAAGGCACATATAACTCAAGAACCCACCTTGTGGTTCTTTTTAATATTGCAGAACATATATCGTGGCAGATTTACACATTTCACTCACAACAACTCAGATGCGTAAAAAAAAAAGTCTTTTTGTCAAAAAGTCTGGCCTTTCCCTCAAAACTCCTCTGTAGTTGGCACATGGATTTGTGCAGAATTTATTGAATGTCAGTCTCACTCAAAACTCAGTCCACTGCAATAATTTGATCTGAAACTCACTCACTGTCAACAAGTAATTCTGACTGATAGCGACCCAGTTGACTAGGGTAGGATCGCTCTTGTGTGTTTCTGAAATTTTACATCATCTTTAAGGGAGTAAAAAGCCCCATCTTTCTCCCATGTAGTGACTGGTGGGTTCTATATGTTGGCCTTGCGGTTCGGAACCCGACACACAGTCGTCCACCACCAGGGCTCCTAACTAATTTAATCAGTCCCTTTAAATTATGCTTCGTCTGCTTTGATTTCCCCAGCTGGTCTCTCAGGCAGCCTTACCCTTTTGCATGGTCACCTACGATGTCCCCGATGAGTGAAGTCAATGTATGCGGTTATGCCCAATGTTAACAGTTGGGACCTTTAACCAGATGGGCTGGATGTAGTGCCTGGAGATCAGAAAAGTCCACAGGGAACTAAGGGTTTCTAAACAAAACAAAACGAGTGCTCTCCCCTCAGCCCGAACAGATCATGTTACCAAGGTCATTTGGGCCCGTGGACTCTGTGAGGTGACCTTGCCAAGCCTCAAATGGGCATTTTGGCTAGCCTGGGACTAGCTTAGGGCAGGATCTAAGAATTTTTCTCTGCCTTCAGTTTTGTCCTTGCTGATTAAATATGCCTTCCTTCTCCTAAAGAACACAGAGAAGAACTGAGATTAATATCTGGATATGCCACTCACCTCTTTCTTTTCCAATTTCTACTATCTTCAATGCTAAACGAGAATGCAATGCCCCTTATTAAAAAACAAAACAAAACAACAAAACTATGAAGAATACCAAGACAGCAACAACAGAGAATAAAACTAGATGTCCTATTGTTTTTCAGACAAATAATTGTTGGTTTATAGAATAACGATTACTTCTGAGTAATGCAGGAGCCCTGGTAACATAGTGGTTATGCAACTGGGCATCCAAGCCTGAAGTCAGCAGTTAGAAACCACCAGTGGGAGAGAAATGAGACTTTCTACTCCAGTAAAGAGTTACAGTCTCAGAAACCCACAGAGACAGCTCTACCCTGCCTTGTAGGGTCACCGCGAGTCAGAATTAACTCAATGGCAATGAGTTTGGTTTTGTTTCCGGTGAGCAGCAATTTGCTCATTCAAATAATTGACTGTAAGAACCGAAATAACCAATAGCTACCAAAAGAAGAGACGGAAGTTCAAGGAGGGGCAGAGAACGCAGATCAAGGAAAGCAACATCGGCAGAATGGAAATAACGAGAATGGACTGAAATTGTAACCAGTGGCACAGAACAGTTTGTATAAAAATTAGTCAAAGAAAACCTAATTTGCTAGAACTCTCAGAAAACCCTCCCACAACCATCTGTCTTTGTGAACGGGATAAGCTCTCTCCACGGTGTCCTCCTCACAGTGCCTGACCCACAAAATGGAGCTGTTTATAGTTCATCAGGGAAGTGGTTTGTTGTACAGTGTTCGATAACAGAAACAATGCTATTATGGAATAAGATACTATCTTTCTCCAATGTTAATCGCTGTATGTGTTTAGTTAGTGAAATGAAAGAGGATGAAAACAATTTGTCGCCACCACTAAAATGTTAAACTACGGTACAATCTAAGTGACATTTGGAAGCATGATGCTACCCTGTTTCCCCCAAAATAAGACCTACTTACAGTTTTGCCTCTCGCCGAAATATAAGGCATCCCCCGAAAATAAGACCTCCCTGAAAATAAGCCCCCCCGAAGCTACCGTAACTCTGGACCGTAGCAGCAGGCACCACCGCGCAGCTCACTATTGGCCACAGCGCAGCCGGAGCAGACAGGAGGTGCGAGGTCTCTTTTAATAAAACAATAAGCAATAAATGTGTACCGTATTCTTCTTCATGGAAAAATAAGACATCCCCTGAAAATAAGACCTAGTGCATCTTTGGGAGCAAAAATTAATATGACCCTGTCTTATTTGGGGGGAAACAGGGTAAGTAAAAGGAGCCAATCATAAAAGACCGAGTGGTCTATGTGATAGTTTTGTGGGCCAGGATTCTCAGTGATTTTGCAGTTAAGACCTAGTAATCCCCCATAATGTAATCTATCACAGTGTAATCACTTCTGTTCAATCAACTAAAAGGAAGTTTCATCAGGAATGTGGCCTGCCTCTCGTAGAAGTGAATGCTGTAGAAAATCTTGCTGATTTACCGGCTCTGAATGCAGCACCTGGCTTAGTCTCTGACCTCTGATTCTTGGGTCTTGAGCCAGGGGTCTGCTGTGTTGCCTGTCTATCTTGGGAGTCGTCAGCAGCCTGCTATCTGACCTGCTGGATTTCAACTCATTTGCCTTTGCAGTCATTTGGTCATCTTCCTACTGATCTTGTGTTCATCAGCTACCACAGCTATGTGGTTTAGGAGATGCTTCCAGGCTAGCATCTCACCCACAAACGTGAAATGCCCCCAGACTTGGGACATTCCGAGAGAGGGTAAAAGAACTACCCCACTACTAATCAAATATGGGAAATGTGACATATTGGGGGAGCTAGTCTGTTCACTAAACTCCCAACTGTAGCAGCGCCCCTGTGTAGGAAAAAAAATTCCTTTTAAATTTAATCAGTAAGGATGATCTAATTCAGCAAGTTTAGGCAAACAAAATGTTCTGGGCAAGCAAGGTCATTTTAGATAAACAATGGACCCTGGTACTTTAGGGAGTGATAGGCCCCAAATAGCATCCTGTTCCCTGTGAACCATGACTCCTTTGTCCCGTTGCTTGAAGTCGTTTGTTTACTGTAAGTGACCTGTTGAACATTCCCTTGATTTGCCATGAAGTTTAGGGTATATAACCTGCTTCTGTCAAGTGCTTGCATAAAATAACCTTAGAATTCCTTGAATCGACTCGGTCTCTGTCTTTGGCTAAAACAGTGACAAACATCCTGGACCTTATCTGCCAGCAACACTTCTACAAGTGTGTGGGCCATTTTCTTGAAATCAATCTCTATCTATCTATCTATCTATCTATCTATCTATCTATCTATCTATCTATCTATCTATCTATCAACCATCTATCTATCTATCTATCTATCTATCTATCTATCTATCTATCTATATCAATCACTGGTTTTTCTTCTCTTGAGAACCCAGGATAAGACAGTGCAAGTTTCCATTTAAGCAGAAATATGCAGAATAGACAAATGCATAGAGACAGAAAGTAGACTGTGGTTTCCTAAGGGTGGGAGCATGAGGTTGGGAGACAATAGGGAGTGATTGCTAATGGGTGTAGGGCTTAACTTTAGGGTGATGACAATTTTCTCAATTGATTATAGTGACAGTTGCACAATGCTGAATATACTAAAATCTTTTAATTGTACATTTTAAATGAGTGACCCATATAGTATATGAATTATATCTCAATAAAGCTATTGTGTGACGCCTGGGATAACAGGTAAGAAATGAACATTGAAATGCTTTCCCGAAGTCTATAGTATGTTCTAAAGAGCCCAGGTAGTTACATGGTTAAATAATATCAGACTTATGGCTTTGGACTGGACTGGGTTGGGGTGTTTTCTCAATGTTCTATTCTTCTTGTATATAAACCTCTCTCTTATATACATATGTGTGTTTGTGAATTTGTTTTCTAGTCTACCAGGACTAACACAGTGCATAAGGATCTTCTGTTCATAGGGTCATTGATTAGCCCATGACACCAATTTTATAACACTGTTGAGAGAGGGAGATTGAACCAGCGTAGGCTAACTACATATCGCGATACCTGAATTAGTCACATGTACAGAATAAATCCTTACGTGACTGGACACTACACAAATAATGGGAGCTGGTTGTCAGGCAAAATTCACAATCATATTCACTGACAATGTCAACCAGAGGTCTGCCAGAATAATACATATCTTAAGTATGTAGAGCAAGTAGAGCATTGTGTACGGAATCAATGCTGGTCTGCCTACCAACAGTTCAAGACTCTTGGAGGAGCTGCCTTCTGTTTCTTCACACTATAGGTCGTTTCAGTCGTACGTCCTCAGGTTACAAGTGTGTTTGATTAGGGTCTAGTTCACCTAGTGGAATTTCCACACCAGATCTCTCTGGGATGGCTTTGGGAGCATGTTGTGTGCCTTGAAGATTCAACAATGTCCCTGTGTTCTTTGGCGCTTGGCCTGGGTCCCCAGGGGGTCATCATTGTTTTTCAATGATGCGAAATATTCCATTGCATGACTATACCAGGGTTTGTTTATCCATTTCTCTATAGTCAGGTTTTTTAAAAATTGTGTCCATCTTTTTGCTACTATAGAATTTGTTGAATTACATAGATGTGCTGATGTCTGTCCATGTTGTGTTCTGTACTACTTTCTTTTTTTAAAAATCATTTTATTGGGGCTCATACAATTCATCACACTACATAGATCAATTGTGTAAAGCACATCTATACATTTGTTGCCCTCATCATTCCCAAAATTCGCTTTCCTCTTGGGTTCCTGGAATCAGCTCATTTTCCTTTTTTCCCCTCCCCCTGTGTTCTGTATTTCTTTATGGTATATCCCAAGTGAGACATTGCAGGATTATTCATGTCTTATGCCATTTTTAAACTGTTATTCATATTTTTCTCATTAAGGTATTGCAGTTTCATATAGATTTTTGAAATCATCTCCTCCTGCTTGGTTTTGATATATCATTGCTATGTTCCCAAACTGTGGTGTAGTAGTCCGGGTACTTTAGAGAACATGCATGTGAAAGTTGAACATTGAAGAAGGAAGAGTGAAGAGAAATCAGTGCATTTGAACTGTGGTGCTGGAAAAGAATATTGAAAGTAACACGGACGGCTCAAAGGACAACCTCTTTGTTTTCGAAGAACAGCCAGAGTGCTCCTTAGAAGCCAGGATGGTGATACTTTCTCCTGACAGGTTGTCAGGAGAGACCAGTCCCTGGAGAAGGACATCATGCTAGATAAAGTCGAGGGGCAGCAACAAAGACGAAGGCCCTCAAGGAGATGGATTAACACAGTGGCTGTAATAACGAGCTCAAGCGTAGAAACAATTGAGAATAGTGCACATCCAGGCAGTGTTCAGCTCTCTTGTCACTGTTCCTCATTATGGGTTGGAACCAACTCAAGGACACTGTCAAAAGCAACAACATTTACTGAGTCTCCAGAGAAGGCGAGACAGACAAAATCCCTGTGCTCATGTTCTAATAAAATTGTGTTTTTACTGATTGCTTTATTGAAGTACTTGTTAAAGGTAGAAATATGATGATTTCTTTTTTGTAACTTGCTTGTCGGTGGATAGCCATCATGGGGTCAGTTCCAATTCACCGTGATTCTGCACGACAGAACGAAGCACTGTGGGGTCCTTCTGAAAGCCCTACGGTTATTACCAACTCATGTAATTTTCACCTTCTGAAGGAGCAGCGTTATTATCCTTATTTTACCAATGAAGACACTGAGAGACAGCAAGTTAAGTAACTTGCCCGGGGTCACGTGGCGTTTTAGTGGTGAAGCTGAGATCTTAGGCCAAGATTAGTATTAGTATTAGATTAGCTGCATTAGTAGCTCACAATCTTCATCACTATTACACTACACTATATTATACTATTTCTGAGAGTCCTCAATTGGATGAAAGGTCTAGTTTAGCTCGGGTGCATGATCAACATTATCTAGCAGATGGTTCCAGTTGACACATGCACAGGCTTGTTTCAAACATATTATTAAGAGGTCCCTGTGATCAATGGATGATTGTAGACAAGTTGTCTGAGTGTTGTGAGGATGTGTTCAAAAGAGATCCAACCAAAACAGTGGCTTCTGTGGAGATCTGTTGGGACGGTTAAGTTCAAGGCAGCGAGGTGGGTTCAGAAGGTCATCGCAACTGTGTTTTGGGGTTCCAAAGGAGCCATTTGGATAGATTTTTCTCCAAAGACACAGGATGATCATGGAGGCTCCTTGTGGAGACGTTTGAGGAAAATGAAAACCACTTCGGTGAGAAAAAGGCCAGGAAAAGTGTGCTGAGGGATTTATTTATGTATTTTATGGCATCCATGCATTCGCTCATTCTTCAAGGGTGGCAAGGGCTGTCCTTTGTGAAGTTTGCTTTAAAATCTTAACCCAACTACTGCACAGCCCTGATTTTGTCTTTTCTTTTAGTTCCTCAAACTCAAAGAATATTTAAAAGATACATGTTTTGAGACCCTCAAGAATGCCAAAACTCATAAAATGTTTAAAAAAAAAGAATGCCAAAACTACTGTTTTGCCGTAATGAAAATCGAAGAGCACAGACCAATTCAGGGAAGGGTTAGGAGGTTGGAAACCTCACCTGGCCTTCAGAAGTGTATAGACCTAGATGGGAGACAGGTGGATAAAGAATAGCTTCATCTTTTAAAATTTTGTTTAATAAAGGTTTCTATGTTTTTGTGGCAATACTTTTGGACTTACCCTCACACTGTACCTGACAACTTGCAAATCTTTCATAGTATCATGCAATCTAGCACCCTTGCTTGAGAAAGGACAATATGCTTGTACTCTATTGCAGTGAACACCGTCATGTTTGAAATACGTGATAAAGGAAGTTGTAAAATTCTTGAAGGTAATAGTTCTTAAATTAGATGAGCACAAATGAACACTAGTTGCTTACTTAATATGGCCTTTCTAACCACCATGCCTTGTGATGTATTATAAATTCTGGTTTCTATTCCTGTGATTATCCCATTTCAGAAGGAGTTCTTTTATTTTTCTTCTTTTAATCGTTTTATTAGGGGCTCATACAACTCTTATCACAATCCATACATACACCAACTGTGTAAAGCACAATTGTACATTCATTGAACTCATCATTCTCAAAACATTTGCTCTCCACTTAAACCCCTGGCATCAGGTCCTCAGTTTTTCCCCTCCCTCCTCGCTCCCCCCTCCCTCATGAACCCTTGAGTTCTGGGTACAGAATTATGATGGGATTATAGTCTGAGGCTCCACCTTACTCTAGGGTGTGACCGCAGGTCACACCTTGGGGTGATCGTCTGCTGAAAGGCAAAACCACACCTCCAGATAGGACTGAGTCATCTCAGAAGCAGAAACATACAGAGCAATCCTGGACCATCAGAAGAGCCACGATTGCTCGAGATTACATCTAGCACGCTCGAGATTTCAGTGGAAAGTTGCTGAAGCCGATGGACCCAGAGGCTGTGGCAAGAAGACCATGGGGCTGAGCACAGGAGCTCGGCCAAGACCAGTGGTCAAGGTGTGGAGACTGAGACAGAGCAGAGGAGCAGCACTGACCTATGAGACTGCAAGGCAGGTCAGTGGGAAAGCTTTCTGGCCCACAAAGGCAGAGGCTCAGGGACTTCTGACGTGGTTGAGAGGCTGAGGACCAGAGAGACTTGGCTGAGCAGAAGCCCTGCGGTGGACCAAGGACTAGCCCTACTGCTTAGCAATTCTGACCTGTGGTAACCTGCACCTTCCCGAATAAATCAACCAGACCTGCTTGCCGTCAAGTGGATGCCCACTCGTAGGGACCTTATAGGACAGGGTAGAATTGCTCCTGTGGGTTTCTGAGACTGGGACTCTTTCCTGGAGTCGAGTTTCCCCGAACTTCCCTAAGACCCCCTCATAATTGTGAATTTTGTCTGTGAGTTTGGTGTGGCCATTGCAATGAATTACTGAAGCCAGCAGAGCAGCAGAGTGTTGGGGGAGGAATTGTCGGTGTCAGGCTAGGTAAAGAAATAGGGAGGCCGCTTTACGGTTGGATTCTCCTCCTTTGTAGCCATTTGTGGATCCCATGCCATTTCTCAACTAACAACAGAGTTGTTTTGTAAAATCTTCCTATCTTGAATCACTACAGTATTAGATTCATTATTATTAGTAACTGAGCAGAAGCCTTGCTTGATCTCTCTCCATTCTCTTTATTTACTACTTCATTTGCAAAGGAGTTATTGATACGGGGTCGCAAATACTTAATAACCACACGATTGTAGCTAAACACTAGAAAACTTGAAAAGAAATCAGCATCTACAGAAATACCTCTCAAAAAAACCCCCATTGCCATAGAGTTGGTGCTGACTCTTAGTGCCCCAATAGGACAAGGTAGAACTGCCCTTGGGTTTACGACACTATAACTCTTTTAAAAAAAAAATCTTTTTTTTTGGTGAAAGTTTCTATTGTTTTTTCTTTTCTTTTCTTTTTTAAAACATTTTATTAGGGGCTCATACAACTGTTATCGCAATGCATACACACATCAATTGTGTAAAGCGCATTTGTACATCATTCTCAAAACATTTTCTCTCCACTTAAACCCCCGACATTAGGTCCTCATTTTTCCC
>NW_022103921.1:4926560-4928862 GCF_000313985.2 Echinops telfairi
CCCTCCCTCATGAACCCTTGATAACTTATAAATTATTATTATTTTGTCATATCTTACAGCATCTGACGTCTCCCTTCACCCTCTTCTCCGCTGTCCGTATCCCAGGGAGGAGGTTATATGTAGATCCTTATAATTTCTCCCTCACCTTCCCTCCACCCTCTCCCTATCGCCATTATCTCCACTGGTCCTGAGGGGATCATCTGTCCTGGATTCCCTGTGCTTCCAGTTCCTATCTGTACCAGTGTACATCCCTCAGTCCAGCTGGATTTGTAAGGTAGAATTGGGATCATGATAGTTCAGGGTTTGGAAGCATTCAAGAACTAGAGGAAAACTATATGTTTTATCATTGCTACACTGCATCCTGACTGGCTTGTCTCCTCCCTGCAGCCCTTCTGTAAGGGGATGTCCAGTTGCCCACAGATGGACCCTGGGTCCCCACTCTGCACTCCCCCTCATTCACAATGATATGATTTTTTTTAATGGTCTTTGATGCCTGTTACCTGATCCCTTTGATGCCTTGTCATCTCACAGGCTGATGTGCTTCTTCCATATGGGCTTTGTTGCTTCTGAGCTACATGGCCACTTTTTTTACCTTCAAGCCTTTAAAACCCCAGATGCTCTATCTTTTGATAGCCGAGCTCCATCAGCTTTCTTCACCACATTTGCCTATGCACCCATTTGTCTTCAGCCATTGTATCGGGGAGATGAGCACACAATGATATGATTTTTTGTTCTTTGATGCCTGATAATGGATCCCTTCGGCACCTCGTGATCATGCAGGCTGGTGTGCTTCTTCCATGTGGGCTTTGTTGCTTCTCAGCTAGATGGCCCCTTGTTGATCTTCCAGCCTATAACTCTTAATGGGAGTAGAAAGTTCCAGCTTCTCCCCTTGAGCAACTGAGGGTTTCGAACTGCCGACAGCAGGGAAAACAAGAGCACGGCATTCATTGTGATTGGGTAAGAACTTTAGCTCTGACTGGAGCACTTTATTGCTTTTAAGTGCCACTGACTTGATTTTGACTCATAGTGGCCCGATACACGATAGAAAGAAACACTGCTGGTCTTGTGCCACCCTCACAAGTGCTACCTTTGAGGTCAGTGTTGTCAGCCATTGTGCCAATCCATCTCACCGACGGTCTTCTTTTTCTATTAGCTTTGGGCTATGTTGATTCATGCAAGCTGTTTATGAAAAATGTTTTGGGGAGTGAGGCAGTGAGTGAGTGAGTGAGTGAGGCAGTGAGAGAGTGAGGCAGGGAGTGAGTGAGACAGTGAGTGAGTGAGTGAGTCAGTGAGAGAGTGAGACAGTGAGTGAGTGAGTGTGAGTGAGAGTGAGACAGTGAGTGAGTGTGAGTGAGAGTGAGACAGTGAGTGAGAGTGAGACAGTGAGTGAGTGGGACAGTGAATGAGTGAGACAGTGAGTGAGTGAGTGAGACAGTGAGTGAGTGAGAGTGAGTCAGTGAGTGAGAGTGAGACAGTGAGTGAGAGAGTGAGACAGTGAGTGAGAGTGAGACAGTGAGTGAGGCAGTCATGAGTGAGACAGTGAGTGAGTGAGACAGTGAGTGAGAGTGAGACAGTGAGTGAGTGAGACAGTGAGTGAGTGAGAGTGAGTGAGACAGTGAGTGAGTGAGAGTGAGTCAGTGAGTGAGAGTGAGACAGTGAGTGAGAAAAAAAAATGAAAAGAAAAATGTTTTGGTTGTTGTGTGCTTCCACAGAGAGTGAGTGATACCCTCCCCTTGGGGTGAGGGCGCTGGATCCATGCGGGGAGGTGGGGGGGGGGGGCTGCAAAAAGGAGATGTTTACATTTTACCCTGGAGGTAACGATTTTTTGTCCTGAGCAATTCCCCCCTCCCCCCTGAAAAGGGGCAGCAGGCCCAGTAAGTTTGGGAACCTATGAACTCCGGGAAATATTTTAATTGAAAAATAATACATTCCTGCTGAAACAAGACACGAAATTTAATAGTCATTTGGGTATCACCTCATTTGAGAGTGTCACGGGGGGAGGGCAACTCCCCAACTCTCACCCCTCCCCGCCCCCCTCCCCCCGCACCCCACCAGTGACATCACTGGTGGAAAGCTTGCGCTGTGCAAGCCAATGCCGGGTTCGAGCTCCCTGCAAGCTTGGCGTCTGGCACCCGCAGAGTTAATGCAGAGCCCCGCCCCCGAGGGGGCGTGCCCGGGGCGGGGTCTCCTCCCGCGTCTCTGCGCAGGCGCGCAGCGCGGCGGGGACAGGGTCGGACGCAGACATGGCGGCCTGCGTGTTGTACAGCCGGCAGTTGGCCGCCGCCGGCCTTCGGGGCCCGGG
>NW_022103921.1:4929221-4939837 GCF_000313985.2 Echinops telfairi
TCCAGGGCCCTGCTAGGTGCCCTTGGTGCGCACTCTGCGTCCCCTGGGAGCTGCCCTGGCAGTGCCTTCCGAGCACCCGCACCGCTGGCTCACTTGCCTTTTTCGGCCGAGGCCGGGCCACGGCTCTCCTCCCCTAGTGGGCAGGCACTGCTCGGCGTGAGAGTGGGAATTCCATGCTTTCCAGCGCTCGAAGTGGGGGGAGTTGGGGTACTCATCTTTGGGATCACTTCCTTTTTGCATAGACCTTGTTGCATAGAAATAGCCACACGCTCGCTCGCACCCACCCCGTCTCCTTCTCAGTGTTGTACATGTCAAATATTTCTAGGCAGCATTGGTGAAAGTGGGACTAGGAGACCAAGCCCACCGCCGTCCGTTCCGTTCCAAAGCAGAGTTGTAATGCCAGAGCTGTCTTCCAGGGCTGCTCGGTCACCTCTTCTGGAACTTAGGGATGGGCCTCACCTGCCAAGGTGCGCTCCCAGGGAGTCTTGGGAGGAGGGCCGCTGAAGTCTCCCTGAAATTGCAGCTTTGAGGCTGTGAATTGACTCAGACCTTTTCCCCCTCTCTTAGAGCTGTCCTGAATTTCAGCATAGAGGTAATGAGTTTTGAGTTTACTAATACCCTGTTTCCCCGAAAATAAGACAGTGTTTTTTGAATTAATTTTTGCTCCCAAAGATGCGCTAGGTCGTATTTTCAGGGGATATCTTAGTTTTCCATGAAGAAGAATACGGTACACATTTATTGTTGAACAAAAAAAAGGAAATTTATTACCTGTATACGGTCCGGTAGTAGTTGTCATCACAAACCAGCATAACCAGACAAACTGAATCCTACAGTATCGAGAATTTCTTGTTACTACCATTATTTCCATGTACAACCATCTGTGGTACATTTTCTCACAATCATGGTACATTAACTCGCACTTCCTGCCTGCTCTGGCTGTGCTGCGGCCAACAGTGAGCTGCAGGGCCCACCACTACGTTCCAGTAGTTTCCGGGGGGCCTTATTATCGGGGAGGCCTTATTTTCGGGGGATGCCTTAGATTTCAGCGAAAGGCAAAACTGTAAGTAGGTCTTATGTTCGTGCACGTCTTACTTTCGGGGAAACATGGTAATAAGAGATGTAATTTAAAAAACCCATTTTTCCCATGAACTTGCTGATGATTTTTAAAGGGTGCTTGTCCTGGTTTTTTGAAACTGAGGATTTGGTGAGCAAATTTATTTTCATCAAATCATAATCTTTTGTTGACTATTGACTGTCACCATATGGAAATGCCTAATATATTGAGTTTAGAAGCATCGCTCTCATGAAGTAGTGGAGTGTAGAATTAGAACTTGGAAGTACGGTACCTTCGTATGAAACCTTGCTTTTTGTAGATGGGGCCACAGCAGAGTACTAGGAAAGTTGAGGAAATTCTCTTCAAAATTTAGTTTAGTTCTCTTACTCTTTTCCAATTTCTCTATATCTTTCTTCTCCCGTATCTTTGAAAATGGTTCAGGTTACACACATTAAGTAATTGCGGCCTTTTTTGTGTGAATGTCATTGTGGAGTACACTATCCAGTAACTATATTTTCCCACCATTGAATAAGCATTTTTTTTAGACTAATATTATTTGGGTGGTGGTGTGGGGAATCTAACTGGAATTAGGTGACCTTTTAGCAATAGATATCTATTTGCTAATATCAAGAAATATAAATATTGTAAATGATTATGTCAGGGTCAGTAGGTCAATATTAGCAACAATTTTGGAAGCTGATGCTATTTCAAGTTCGGAGTTCTGGTGGTAATTCAGGTATTAAAAACCCTTTACACTGTGATAAAAGCTGTGGGCAATGCCCTGAGTACTGATTCTTTACAAACATAAGAAAACATAAAAATCGTAAGAGTATTGCGCCTTGGTATTCCCTCAACATTGTTGTGTGAAAAAATTGTAAAAATTTAAAAATAGATAGAAATGATTGAGTAGCACATCTAACACCTGCACTGAAATTTGTTAACTGTTCGCCACATTTGCTTTATCTTTAAGAAGTTGTGTATGGTAACCTGTATATTTGTAAAAGCACGCACATCTGTTTATTTTTGCTGAACCACTGAAGAATACATTGCAGGTATTGTGACAATCAGAAATCGTGGTACAAAAAGAACATTCTCCCATATAGTCACAGTACAATGATTACACTGAGGAAATTTCACAGGGGTATAATACTGATATATAGTTGAGATCCTTAGGGCTCCCATGCTGTACAGGCTTTCCAGAAGCAGACTGCCTCAACGCTCCCTTCCAGCAGCGGGTGGGTTCCAACCGCTGACCTTGGTTCAGCAGCCCAGTGAGTAACCCACTGTCAATCACTGGGCTGTTAAATGACCTTTTTCTTTCATCTGTAGAATCAGGCCTCTATCTTTTCTGATTCATCCAGCAAGTAAATGCTCCCTAGTGTGCTCTCACATGTATTGTAGTTCCTTATTTACATATCTATGAATTTAGTGTTTTAACCTTTTTTGTCCCCAGCCCTGGTGGTATAATGGGTTAAACATTGGGCCAATAACCACAAAGTTGGCAGTTCCAACCCACCAGACCCTAGGGGAAGGTGAGGCATTCTGCTTCCTTAAAGGTTTAGTCTTGGAAAACCTAGGGAGGGAGCCCCTGTACTCCGCTGCAGGACCATTCTGAGTCGGAAGCCACTTAATGACAGTGAATTTAAAAGTGAACTCAAGTGGATGCTTACGTGAATTTTCATGTACATATATTAATTTTCATGTATGTATATGCCTGTCTAGCTTCCATCCAGATCAAAATACAGCAGCTCTCCAGCCCACAGAGGCTCCCTGGGTCTCTCCCCACCACTACTCCCCACAGAAGATTCCCACTAATTTGGACTTCTGTCACCGTGGCTAATTTGAACCATTTTGAAATATAGAAAAGGTGATTATATAATCGACTCTCTTCAGTTTGACTTCTTTTGTTCCATAGTATTTTAGTACAATTCATCTACTGTGTATAACGAGAGTTATTATTGCTCTGTTGTTAGCTCCTGTTGACTCGGGCCCCAATTCATGGTGACCTCATTTACAATAGAATGAAATGCTGCCCGGATCTGAGCCATCTCCATTGGTTGGGCATCAGATCATTGAGTCCTATATGGTTTTCATTGCCTAATTTTTAAGTAGAGCACCAGCCTCTCTTTTTTATCTTCTCTAGAAACTCAACCTAGTAACTTCCGATTCTTCACTGACAGACAGATGGTTGTTGTGCATGAGGTGCATTGGTGAGAAATTGATGAAAAGAGAATTCTACCACTAAATAGCCAGTTACCTAGTGGTACACAGTTCACTCTAGGCTGCTAACTGAAAACGCGGAGGTTTCAAGCCTATCTGGAGGTGTCTTGGAAGAAAGGCCTGGTGATCTACATCCAGTAGATCCCTCAGGGAAACCCTATGGAACCAAGTTCAACTCTGACTCTCCTGAGGTAGCTGTGAGTTGGAGGTGACTCATCGTCAATTGGTACTGGGTCCGCATGTCTCTCCTGTGCTCTGCCAGCCAGTCATTGAATGCAGGCTGCCAAGGGAAAGAGGCATGCCTTTGGGTAATCGGGGTTCAGGGAAGGGATTCAGCTCAGTTTTGTCGGCAAGAAACACTTGATGGCACCTGAAGTTGGCAAGAAAGTGCCCACCACCGATGATGCAGGAGTCTCGATCCTGAGGGTATGGAGGAGTAATGGTACCAATCATTCAGTTATCGATTGTTTTATTTGGCCTTTGCTGGTTTCTGGAGTCATGGTAGAAGAAGATTGGAAAGGCTTTTTGATTTTTGTTGCTGCTGAAGTTGACACTGAGCTAGAAATGTCCTGTTGGTACGGAACCGTGGTAACCCATTTGCCGAGGGTCGAGTCTGACTCGTTGCCACTCCACATAGTAAAATTGCCTGTGGAGTTGCTAAGGCTGTAATCTCTATGGTAACAGACTGCCATCTGCTTCCCGTGGAGTGACTGGTAAGTCTGAGCTGCTACCTTTGTGTGAGCATCTGAGTGCTTCCATAGCTGTTGTGCCCTGGACTCTTGTCGGAGAGATGGTGGTAAGACTCAATCGCCAGAGAAGCAGTGGAGATGATGACATAGTGAAAAAGTACAAGATGTTCATCAGAAGATCTAACTACAAGTAACGTCTTGGAGTTTTAACAACTTAACTGGTAGAGTAGCCTTTAGTTTCAGGTTGTAATCTAAGTATTTTGAGGATTTAGCATAACAGTCTCATTACCGTTATGAAAAAAATGTGTGCGCGTGTAAACAAAGTATCTTGAAAAGGTATTTCTAAGAAGATTAACTGCCAAGTCTGTGCTATGAACATGTCCCCATTTTTTTAGGTTCTGGGAAGTTCTGGATTGCTGAGCAGCCACGGGCTCCAGGTGCAGCAGCAGCACAGGAATCTCGCACTCCACGAGTACATGAGCATGGAGCTGCTGCAGGAGGCTGGCGTCTCGGTTCCCAAAGGACACGTAGCAAAATCGCCAGATGAAGCTTTTGCAATTGCGAAAAAATTAGGTACCGAATTAAGAAAACCTTATGCTAACGTGACATGGGAGCTTTGACGAAATATGAACATGATTGTGATAGAATGACAAATGTTAGCTCTGGAAAATAAATGATGTTTGCTAAAAAGAACATTGTGGTTATTGAGATTCTAGAATTACTGTGAGATGTGTCTAGTAAACTCAAAAGTTGTTTATATTAGCATTCTCACTGCTGTCGAGCAGACTCACAGCAGCGCTGCAGACAGGGTAGAACTTGCCCCTGTGAATTTCTGAGGCTGTAATTCTTTAGAAAGTAGTCCCGTTTTTATTGGTGGAGAAGATAATCCTACCTACCACTTTTTGGCTTACAATTATGATGACTGTGTACAATTAAGATGACTGTGTGACACGGGACGCTGACAACATGGTTGTAAAATCTAGTTCCATCTCCCCAAAGGTGATAGAACATTCCCCCTCCCATGCCGCCACTACCTGAAATTCACCAGCCTGGCCAAGAGCTCTAAGGAGCTGCCAGGAGGGCAGGGGTCCTCGGTGGGAGCCCCGGGCCTCAAGTGAAGGTGGCAGTTGGGTGCTGCTCACACATGCAGGAGTGGTGTGTTGGGAAAAGCAGTGCTTTGGAAGCAGGTGGACTTAATAAAGAAATCACTTCTAAAAAAAAAAAAAAAAAAAAAATCTAGTTCCATCGAGTTGATTCTGCCTCATATTGACCCTAGAATTGCTCCTCAGGGTTTCCATGACTCAGTTTTCACAGGAAAAGACAGCCTCATCTTTCTCCTTCAGAGTAGCTGGTGAGTTTGAACACCAGCCTTGTCGTTCGCAGCTCAGTGCTCACCCACCACACCACCAGGGCTCCTTACTAAACCAGGGAAACGTGGCTTCAGTCAGACAAGAATTTCTTACAATTTTGTGTAAGTGCAGTGTAGATTGTAGTATTAAGGCAGAGTGTGTAGTTAGATAAATGTATGCACATGGTGATGGTTAAGAAATGTCAGCCCAGAAAGATTTCTAAATAGAGAACAAAAGGACTTGTCATTTTATTAGCTATAAGAGGATGTTTAAAATACCTGTGAATGAATGCAGCTTGGAGAGACAGTGAATATATTTTGACTGTTTTCTTGGGATCGAGAAAAGATCTTGTGGCTGGAGCAAAGAAGCAAGTCTAAAAAGGTTGTAAACTGAGACTCACTGTGGTCACTTTTGCTCTGTTTTTATCCACAGCTCCTGGGCAGTATCAAATCTAGTAGTACCAGTTGAATGAATGAATGAGTGTAATTAGCAGTACCTTTGTTTCAGTCAGTTACCTTCCAGTCCTTCTTCTCCTGATAGTAAGTTATTGTCATCGTCGCCATCATCATCATCATCACTTGACTTTTCTTGAGTTGTTACATTTCCAAAGAAAGCAAGTTTAGACTCTTTGAGCGAAGAGTCTCCATGCTATGAAATAATTGTTGAAAAGTATAGCTTCATTGCCCTCCTTTAGTAGGTCAATATAGTAAGCCCTCCTTGCTCAGTTGCGAACTGATGAGAGTGGGCTCTTTGCCCCCACCCAGCAGGTCTGCAGAGAGAGGCCTGGTCACCAGCCCCTGTAAAGGTTGCAGCCTCGCAAGCCCTTTGGGCAGTTCTGTCCTGTCCCATGAGGTCAGTACGAGTCAAAGTCAGCTCCATAGCACCTAACAACAATACTGTTAGTTCCC
Source organism: Echinops telfairi (assembly GCF_000313985.2). Lineage (NCBI taxonomy): Eukaryota > Metazoa > Chordata > Mammalia > Afrosoricida > Tenrecidae > Echinops > Echinops telfairi. Next base: position 4,935,442 of record NW_022103921.1, read on the forward strand.
AGTTTAATGAAGAGCATAACTGACCAGTTGGTACTGGTTTAACTATTGACCTTTTTGTACTGCACTTCCTCTGTTTAGATGATAGTTATCTTCTTTAGATTTAAATACGTATTTCTGAAGTCTTGTCAAGTGGATTTCAGTGTAGAGTTATAAGATCAGATTCTTACTGGACTTGTTTGGCAACCAGAAACTGACAGGCGCTGCTTCCTTTTAGGTGGCGATTTGTTGCCGCCTAGTTGCTTCAGACTCAACAACCCTGTGTATAGCGGGACAGAACATTGTCCTATCCAGCATCATCTTCACAATTGTCACATTGGAGACCTGGTTGCAGCCACTGTGTGAGTCTGTCTCCTAGAGGGGCTTCCCCTTTTTTGCTGACCTTCGACTTGAATATCAAGTATAATGTTCTTTCCCAGGGACTGGCCTCTCCTAATCGCATCCAGAATATGTACGACGGCTGTACTTCTTTCAAGACAGATTTTTATTTGTTTGTTCCCCTTGACAGTACACGGTGCTTCAGTATTCTTGCCAACACCGTAATTCAGATACATCATTTGCGCTGCCTTCTTCCTTATTCATTGTCCATATTTCATATGTATATCGGGCAATTGAAGCTACTGTGGCTGAGGTCAGGTCACCTTAGAGACTTCTTGCTCTTCAACACAGCATGTTCCCGTGATGTCTGTGGGTCCAGTCGTGAGGAGCGTGGTTTTCTCTACATTGATTGTCCTTCGTACTGAAGACTGCAGCGTTTGCTCTTCACTCATAGCCGCAAGTCCTCTTGGCTCTCAGCAAGCAGATGGTCTCCTCTGCACATTTCAGGTCGTTATCGAACCTTCCTTCTCTTCTGGTGCCGAGTTCTCCAGACAGTCCTGCTTCTCGGATATTTGCTCAGCACACAGATTGAATAAGTGCTGAAAGGATACAACCCTGACACACAGCTCTCCTGATTATGAGTCGTGCAGTCTTCTCTAGTTCAGTTTTAATAGCTGCTCTTGGTATATGGACAGGTTCCACATGAGCATGGTTAAAAATGTCTGGAATTTCCATTTAAAATTTTACCATTAGTCATGGTGCATACACGCAAATGCCTTCGCAGTCAGTAAAACACAGGTACACATTCTGTATTCTCTCTGCTTTAGGCTAAGATCCACCTGACATCAACAATGGTGTTTCTTGTTTCAAGTTCTCTTTGGAGTTTAACTTGAATTTGTGGCAGCTCCTTGATTATGAATGGCTGCAGTTTTCATTTATCTTCAGCAAAACTTTACTTGCATATAATTTAGTGATCTTGTTGGGTCACTTCTATCTTTTGTTGGGTCATGTGTTTTGGAGTAGGCACAAATATGGGTCATGGGTCTTTAGAATAAGCACAAATACGGATCTCTACCAGTTAACCGTGTCTTCCAAATTCTTGGCATAGTTCTTTCACCACTTGTCAGCTTGCTGAAATGTTTAATTAGTGTTTTGTCAGGTCCTGGAGCCTTGTTTTTAGCTAATACCTTCAGTATGGTTTGGACTACTTTCAGTACCATTGGTTCTTGATCAGATGCCACTTCTTAAAACAGTTGACTGTCGACCAGTTCTTTTTGTTACAGTGACTCTTTGTATCCCTTTCATCTTCTTTGGATGCCTCATGCTTGGTGTGTTAGTCTGGGTTGACTAGAGAAACAAATCCAGAGCCATTCATAAAAGTATAAAAGAGAACTTTAGATCAATAAAACATCCCAGCTCAGTCCAGAGCAAGTCCATATGTTCAGTATTAGCCCATAAGTCCAGTATTAGCCCATGGATTCTTCTTCAGACTCACGCAACACATGCAATGATACAGGAAGATCACAGGCCGGTGGGTGGAAAGTCCTGTGGGTCCAGTGGCGGCAGAAGCATCTCCAGGACTCTGGCTGCCATCAGCATGGCTCCGTGTGGCTTGTCAATGGGAATGAGAGAGAGAGTGAGAGAGAGAGAGAGAGACCCGCCTCTTCTGACAACAAAATCAAGAGAGAAAGTTCCCAGAATCTTCAAGAGCAGCAGAAAGTCTAGATTTAGAAGAATTCTCCCTGTTTTGAAAGGTTCTCTTATTCAACATTCAACAAAATATTACATGCTGAGAACCCTTCTAGGAGCTTAGAAGCATCAATGAACATTAGGGTTCTTCCATCTTAAATCTTATATTCTAGTGTAAAGGAAAACAGGAAATGATGCAAGGAAATTGATTATATATTATTTTAGAAGTTTATTAATTCTATGGGTAAAAAGTAGAGCCAGGAAAAGAGATGCAGTGCATGTGGACAAGTTGTACTATCAAATATGCTATCAGAGTAAGTGCATTGCTAATGTGAGAAAAAGCTTAAAGAAGATCAGGACCTTTCCCATCTTGGGGGAAAGCGTTCAAGGCAGAGGGAGCTTTAGGACAAAAGCCAGAATGTGCCAAGGTATGGTGAGGAGAGGAGTGTATTGGAATACAGTGAGCAGGGCACGGGGGATAAGAAGGGTAAGGCGGTTGAGATTATTGCGGGCCACCGTAAGGACTTTGCCTTTCACTCTGAGTGCAATGGGCATTCATTGCAGGGTTGTAAGTAAAGGAGGATAAAGGGAATCTAGGGAAGAGGTAGTGGTGGTTAGTGTCAGGGCCCAACCAGGAGCTGATGAGGAGTCACCAGATTCTCTCTTTGTGGATGGTAGAACTACCCTGTTTCCCCGAAAATAAGACAGTGTCTTATTAATTTTTGCTCCCAAAGATGTACTAGGTCTTATTTTCAGGGGATGTCTTATTTTTCCATGAAGAAGAATACGGTACACATTTATCATTTTATTAAAAGAGACATGGCACTTCCTGTCTGCTCCGGCTGCAGAGCGGTGCCCCGCAGCTAGGGTCCAAAGTCCAGAGTTACGGTAGCTTCGGGGGCCTTATTTTCAGGGAGGTCTTATTTTCGGGGGGCTGCCTTATATTTCAGCAAGAGGCAAAACTGTAAGTAGGTCTTATTTTCAGGGGATGTCTTACTTTCGGGGAAACAGGGTAGTAGGATTTCCTGGCTGATTGGATGTGGAGTATGAGAAAGTATGAGAAAGAATAAAAAAAAAATTTAAACACTACCTTCACTGACTCACAGGGGTGTCTTGTACACATTTCCTTTGTTGTCTCATTTGTTTGATCACAAACGGCATTTGTTATTTCATTGATTTGTTCATCAGATTAGTAGGTGGGAGACTCTGTTTGGCCATGTTCATTAGAGGATGATTTTCCCCAATAGTAGCATTTCCCTCCTGAGCGTATACAAATGCAGATTTATAGTTGTTGTTAGATACCATCAGTTTGGTTACAACTCATAGCAATCTGATGTACAACAGGAGGAAACACCACAGCCCTGTGCCCCCCTCACAATTGGTATGCTTGAGCCCATTGCTGCAGCTACGGTGTTAGTCAGTCCATCTCGGTATCACTGTCCCCCGCTGTACCATGCGTGATGTCTTTTTCCACGGGGCAGGTCTCAAATATGTCCTCAGTACTTGAAGCAAAGTCTTGCCGTCCTTGCTTCTAGGGAGCATTGTGGCTGCACTTCTTCCAAGGCAGACTCGTCTATTCTTTCGGCAGGCCCTGGTTCTTTCAGTATTCCTCGCCAGCACCATACTTCAAAAGAATCAATTCTTCTTTGGTGTTTCTTATCCATCGTCCAGCTTTCATATTCATATGACGCGGTTGAAAATGCATTGGCTCTGGTCCAGTGACCCTCAATCCTCAAAGGAACATCCTTGCTTTTCAACTCTTTAAAGAGTGGTAGTTACATCCCAAAGACTGCTTTGCTCTAAGGCTCTAATGAGTAGAGAAGGTAATTACTTTGCCATAATGTAATAAAGTTGCTACCCTACTACTGTTGTTAGGGGTCATCAACTCGATTCTGACTCATAGCAACCCGATACACAACAGATCAAACACTCCCTAATCCTGTGCCATCCTCACAGTGGCTCCTGTGCTTAAGGCCAGTGTTGCAGCCCTGTGTCAATCCATCTTGATGTGGTTATTACACGTTGGGTTGCTAACCCTCAGGTCAACAGTTCAAAACCACCAGTCGCTCCACGGGAGAAAGCCAGGACTTTCTCCTCCCATGGATTTATTGCCCTGGAAACCTACAGGGCAGTTCTACACTGTCCTACAGGGTTGCTATGATGAGTAACACCTCAATAAGACATCATCTTCTGAGGTTTCTTTCTTTTCTTTTTTATCATTTTATTGGGGGCTCATTCAACTCTTATCACAATCCATACTTACAGCAGTTGTGTAAAGCACATTTGTACGTTCGTTACCCTCATCATTCTCAAAACATTTGCTCTCCCCATAAGCTCCTGGCATCAGCTCCTCATTTTTCCCCCTCCCTCCTTGTTCCCCGCTCCCTCATGA
>NW_022103921.1:4940250-4947400 GCF_000313985.2 Echinops telfairi
GCGACCCTCTGTAAGGGGATGTCCAGTTGCCTACAGATGGGCTTTGGGTCCCCACTCTGCACTCCCCCTCATTCACAATGATATGATTTTTTGTTCTTTGATGGCTGATCCCTGATCCCGTTGACACCTCGTGATCGCACAGGCTGGTGTGCTTCTTCCATGTGGGCTTTATTGCTTCTGAGCTAGATGGCAGCATGTTGACCTTCAAGTCTTTAAAACCCCAGATGCTATATCTTTTGATAGCAGGGCACCATCAGCTTTCTAAACCACATTTGCTTATGCACCCACTTTGTCTTCAGCGGTTGTGTCAGGAAGGTGAGCATAATAGAATGCCAGTTTAATAGAACAAAGTGTTCTTGCATTGAGGGAGTACTTGAGTGGAGGTCCAATGTCCATGTGCTACCTTAATACTAAACCTATAAATATATGCACATAAATCTGTTTCCCCATCCACATATATAAATATATTTACATGTGTACCTGCCTTTATTTAGACCTCTATAAATGCCCTTTGCCTCCTAGCTCTTTCCTCTATTTCCTTTTACCTTCCTCTTGACCCACTATCATGCTCAGCCTTCATTTGGGTTTCATAATTCCTCTTGGTTACATTGCCCTTGATCAAGCCCTGCCAGGCCTCCTACGCCCTCCTCACCACCGATTTCGATCACTTGTTTTTCCCTTGTCCCTGGGCTTGTTAACACCGCTTCCTTTCCCCCCACCGCCCCCTCTCCCATGCCCACCCGATTTCTGGGTTTCTGTAATAAATTACAAGAGGTAGGAAAAGAACCTTGAATAATTCAGACTATTTTTTTTTTAATCCTGTAATCCATAGGACTTTATAATGTTCTGAAATCTTTGGGTAAATATCAGGAGGCTTCAAAAAGTTTGTGGAAAAGGGAATGAAAAGATAATAAGAGTTTTTCCACAAAATTTTGGAAGCCCCCCTTGTAGATCTTAATAATAGCGACAGTACTAATAAATTGACTGCCATTGAGTTGATTCTCACTCGTAGAGTTTGATACAGGGTTTTTGAGGCTGTAAGTCTTTAAGGGGACAGACAGCCTCATCTTTATCCTGTGGATTGTTTGGTGGGTTAGAACCACTGACCTTTTGGTTAGAAGCCCAACACTTAGATGAGAGCACCACTAGGGCTCCTTATGTCTCATAGTAAACCGAAACTCACTGCCATCATGTCGATGCTGACTCATCACCCCTGTAGGACAAGGTAGAACGCCCCTGTGTGTTTCCAAGTATGTAACTCTTTATGGGTGTAGGAAGCCCCCACAGAGCTGCTAATAGTTTCAAACTGCCGACCTTGTGGTTTGCAGCCCTGCAAACTGTGCCACCAGGGGTCACCCACACCACCATAATAGTACAGTTTATATTAACGACTTTTTTTCGGACAACAATGCCAATATTTCCCCATTAAATTACTGCATATATCTGCTCCCAGTAGCAGCGATTAAAATTCATGTGGCAAGTTTGTGTATAGATGTTGTTGTTCGGTGGTATTTCAAGGTTAGGGAGTGGAAATGTTAGGAAGACATTTGAGTCTCAGTTTTGCATTTTTAAATACCGCTTAAAGTAATAGACATTTTTAAGGCATCAAAAAAAGTTAGCTTGTTTTTACCATACATTGAAAAACAGTTTAATATGAGCAGCTGTTTTTTTTTAAAGTTGGGAATCTCTGAATGTTGAGCGCTCCATTCTGCTAGATGAGCTGCGTACTGTAGGGTTCATGGTGTTGCCATTGTGGGCAAATCAAACTTTGTTGCATTTAAAATGCCTCTTTACAGGTGTGCAGATGAGCGATACTCGGTCTTGCATGCTGCTCCATGTTTCATATTTAGCTGACGTCTTTCTCTTCCAGGTTCAAAGGATGTTGTGATTAAGGCACAGGTTTTAGCTGGTGGGAGAGGAAAAGGAACATTTGAGAGTGGCCTCAAAGGAGGAGTGAAGATTGTTTTCTCGTGAGTCATGGTTTTTAAAGAAAATCATCTCTTATACAAGATAGCCTTTTCTTTATTACTGAGTTGCTGAAAATACTGAGATTTAAATATCAATGAAGACTTTTGCCTATTATATAGGCTTATTGGCTTGGATTTTGTTTCTTTTTTCCCCTAATTGGAAGAGAAGTGTTTGAGGTTTTTTTCTTTCTTATTTTAGTCCAGAAGAAGCAAAAGCTGTTTCATCCCAAATGATTGGGAAAAAGTTGTTTACCAAGCAAACTGGGAAAACGGGCAGAATGTGCAATCAAGTGCTGGTCTGCGAGAGACGATATCCCAGGAGAGAGTGCTATTTTGCAATCACCATGGAACGGTCATTTCAAGTGAGTAACTGCTGATGGGATATCTTTAACATCAGTTCAGTACATTAATTTGAAGTGGTTGGTTATTACTGCTATTTACATGAGGGAGATACAAAAAGGACGAACTCTAATCCATTTGTATGGATCATAAGTAAAATATTTGCATTATTTTTGAAAAACAGCATGGCTGTTATCATAAATTTTCATCTATAGTATGATGGGGTGGGGAGCTTTAGATCAAAGTGATTCTCAAACTGTTACTTTACTAAGAATTGTTGGGATCATTCTATTTACCTGTAGGTTATAAGACTGGAAAATAACCTCTCATAGTAAATTATGACCAAAGAGAAGTCTATGAATCCAGTAGGAGGCTATGTATCCTTTGCTTCATCTTTTTATTGTCAGCCTTCCGGAACTTTTTATAAGAGCTCTGATGGCACGTGGCTGAAATTGAAAGCTGCCGATCTGAGCCCAGCAGGCACTCTGCAGAAGGCAGAAGGGGCAGTCCGCCTCTGGGAAGATGGCGCTCTTGGAAGCCTCGAGGCAGTCGATTCTGCCTTACAGGCTTGCTATGACGTGGAATCAAATTGATGGCAGTGGTTTAGATACTTTTTATGGTTTGACGTTGGTTGTACTAGATCATTTGTGCTTGGTAAGTTGAAAGGTTACGTTTAATTACAAACCGTATGTCCCTGAGGAGTACAACACAAAGTCAGCCCTCTCTTCTGTAAGGAACTTACAATGCTAGCAAGAACTTGAGTAATCAGGGCAGAAAAAAATCCTTTCTTAGATCTGGTGCTTGGAGAGCATTGATAATCTTCTTATGCCATGTCATCAATTGGCTTTTTCAGTTCATCAGTTAAGTATTGCAAGATGAATCTAGTTTATAACTAGCTTCTCTTGAAGTAATTCAGGTACATGTTGGAAGCCCTAGCAAGTATTTTATGTAGAACGTTATTGTGTACAAGTTAGTGTAATACACATTTTTTAGGTTATGAGAGTAACTTATATAGAAAAGCTCTTTTAAAAACAGCAACCTTTGCGTATTGTGTTTGCCCTATCATTATGTAGTAATGTTTGAGTGGTAGAATTAATCTAGTTCAAATTTTATTTTTTATGTAAGAATATTTCTTAAATTATAACAAGATGGTAGTAAAAACCCATACAGAATACAAGATATTCTTAAGAGGTTTCTTTGCTTTTGTAAGGTTCTTTTTAATAGAATTTAGTTTTGTAAATTTTATTAGAAATACCATGAAGATAACCTAATATTTTACTCATGCTTACAGAAATTAAACTTTTAAAACCTTCACTTATTTTTATTACATTTTCTTTTGCTTTCGTCTGGCCTTAGGTATCAGCATGTGTCATCTTTTAGTTAGGTTTTTATTTTTAATTATAGCCAGAAACAAGGTGTGTTAGTGTATATATTTGTACGTGTATAAATTGACAGAGATCCTGTAGCTCATCTTGATTGTAATATGGGCAGCAAATGTACTGTGTATTATTAAATACCTTAAAACTTTAGGGAAAAATGATGAAATTTGAATTCTTAAGTTTCAGGAATTTAAATTCAGAAAACTATTTGAGTCTCATTTAGAGTGAAATATTTTTATTTTTAACTATAGCGTAATATATAGTTGTAATAATTCAAGTTAGCAATATAATACTTGTAAAATCCTTTGGCCAAAACTCTTAAAATAATTCTTTGGTATTTTTGCACTAGGCCAAAATGGAGTAGGTTGGTAGTACTTTGGGGGTTTAGCCAACTATTTTTTGGCATCTATGGACGTTAGAACCCTATTACAACAATTAAAAAAGCAATCAACTGTTTAAACAAAAAGAAAATGGTATCTTAGGTTAATGTTCTGTGTGTAGGAATTGCCTAATCCATAAAAATTGCATTTGTTGTTTATCTGGTTTTGAGACATATCAGTCGTCTTTAGTGCTGAGGATGCCTGAACAGGTATCTGTGTGTATCTATGGGTACTAATGAATGAAAGAAATTGATTTGAGCACTTACTCTGTTTGGTACTTTTGTCCAGTGCCTTCTGGGTACTTTTGAGCTGCAACAAATTTAATCTTACAAATCCTATTTGATACTTTGTTTTCAAGTAAAATCATTTTCAGTCTGCTCAAAATAGATGCTACCGTTCACTATGTCATTTTTTTACTGCCTGTAATAGATATAAAATATCTATTATATAGAGATATTTTGGAATATAGAATAATTCCAAATTTATTTTTTGTAGAGATTTAAAATTTATTGAGTGGCTATTTTGCCATGTAATGTTAAAATCAAGTATATTTTGACGCAAAAAGCAAGACAAGAGGGATTTATTTTAAGAAAGTGAAAAATAGATTTGCTAATTAACTTGAAATTACAGCTATTTGCTAGGAATTTATTTGGAGGTTTCTTATTAAGATTTGGATGTTAAACCAGATTTTGAACGGGAACAGCTCTTTATTCTGTTTCAGCGACCACATGTAAAACTGTGGTTATCCGTTTCACTGCCCTCCGTTTATGCCGTGCCAGTTGATTCTTTTTTAACTGGGCGTGGAATTAATACAAGGAAAGACTACTTTCTCTCTTTTATTAGTATTTCGCATTCATTATTTTTCTAGCATTTCCTCCTCATTAATTGTGCCACTGTTGTAAAATGTAAACTTTAGTAAGAGTTTATTGCTGTCTAGATCTTTTAATTTCCCGTAATATTAGGTATAAAATAAGAAGGGAAGTAAAACTAAAACTGATCAAATACTTTAATGGTTTGTTGATTTCTACTTCTTTTGACTAAAATTATATCGTGTGATTATCTTTCGATTTAAGTTACTTGTATTCTACCCCAATAACCTGGTAATAGTTGAACATACTCTTCTTACTTCTTAACCCCCCAATCCCACCCACTTTGATCTTTGTAAAAGCTTATAATTATGAATGATACATTGTCTTGATAGGGAGAAAAAGGAAATAAATACCATTTCATTTGAAATTTGTAGAAGAACTTAAAATTAGACTATAATTTCTGGCATTTCCTTAATCAGACTTACTGATGTTCTCTTTCTAGTCTCAGAAGCACAATGAATTCTCTTATTAGACAATATGTAGAAAAATATATTTATAGTTAGTCACCTTGCAGAGGGGGAGAAAAGGAAAGATATATAGGAAATATCCATCTCTCTACTGCTCTTAATTGTTAGCTACTCAGTTGTTTAATTTGGAGAGTTATTTTTTTAATTTGGAGACAGTTACTTTGTGGCACATCAGGTAAGCCTTATTACTGCTAACTGCGAGGTTGATGTTCAAACCCACCAACTGCCTGAGGGGGGACAGGACGCTATCTCCTTCACAGCACTGGAAGCCTTGCATAGGGGCGCTGTGAGTCAGAATCAACTCAGTGGCAGTGTTTTATGTGATAGTGCCCCGGTGGCATAGTGACTTATGTATTTGCAGCAAACTGCAAGGTCAGCAGTTCAGACTCATTAGCTTCTCCCGAGAGAGGAGGAAAGATGGTGCTTTCTGCTCGTGATTTACAGCGTCAGAAACCAAAAGTGCAGTTCTCCTCTGCCCTCATAGTGGCACAGCTACAGGGTCACTAAGAGTCATCACCGACTTGCTGGCAGTGGGATTGGTTTGGGGTTCTTTGGAGTAGGGGAGCCCTTGTGCGGTTTAGTAAATGTTGGCCTGTAAATCACATGACTTTCCAATGCTCTAGCTGTTCTGCAGGAAAAAGATGAAAGAAACTGTTTGCTTCTATAAGGATTTATAGCCTCAGAAACCCTTAGATAGGGTCATTATGCATGACTCTGAATCTACTCAGTGGCAGTGAATCTGGATTTTTGGGCTTAAGTAAGAGTTAATACTTTTTTTAAAAAAATCATTTTATTGGGGCCTCATACAATTTTTATGACAATCCATACATACATCCATTGTGTCAAGCACATTTGTACATTGGTTGCCCTCATCATTCTCAAAACCTTTGCTACTACTTGAGCCCTTAATATCAGCTCCTCATTTCCCCCCTCCCTAATGAACCTTTCATAATTAATAAATTGTTATTATTTTGTCATATCTTACACTGTCCGATGTCTCCTTTCACCCACTTTTCTGTTGTCCATCCCGCAGGGAAGAGGTTATTTGTAGATCAATGTAATTGGTTCCCCCTTTCTACCCCACCTTCCCTCCACCCTCCCAGTATCGCCACTCTCACCACTGGTTCTGAAGGGATCATCCACCCTGGATTCCCTGTGTTTCCAGTTCCTATCTGTACCAATGTACACCTCTGGTCTAGCCAGATTTGTAAGGTAGAATTGGAATCATGATAGTGGGGGGAGTAAGCATTTAAGAACTAGAGGAAAGCTGTGTTTCATCGTTGCTACCCTGCACCCTGGCTGGCTTGTCTCCTCCTCGCAACCCTTCAGTAAGGGGATGTCAGTTGCCTACAGATGAGCATTGGGTCTCTACTCTGTACTCATCCTCCTTTACAATGATTTCATTTTTTGTTTTTTGATGCCTGATACCGGATCTTGTCGACACCTCGTGGTCACACAGGCTGGTATGTTTCTTCCATGTGGGCTTTGATGCTTCTGAGCTAGGTGGCTGTTTGTTTACTTGCAAGCATTTAAGACCCCAGATGCTATATCTTTTGATAGCCGGACACCATCAGCTTTCTTCACCACATTTGCTTATGCACACATTTGTCTTCAGCGATCATGTCGGGAAGGTGTACATCATGGAATGTCAATTTAATAGAACAAAGTGTTCTTGCATTGAGTAAGTACTTGAGTGGAGGTCCAATGTCCATCTGCTGCCTTAATACTAAACCTATAAATATATGCACG
>NW_022103921.1:4948617-4977778 GCF_000313985.2 Echinops telfairi
ATACGCTTTACACAATTGATGTGTGTATGGATTGGGATAACAGTTGTATGAGCCCCTAATAAAATGTTTAAAAAAAAAAAAATGTAATAAGACTATTTTGCCCCCTTGGATTATTGCCTTATTTTAGGGATTTTGATGGAAACAGTTCTGCTCTTTAAATAGTAATAAGTGCAGCAATATTCCTTTACACTTTACCTTGACATGATTTTGTTGATGAAACACAAGGTTTTTCAAAAAAGTGAAATTCGTCTTCTGAAAAAAATTAAAACCAAATAAAAAATGAATGCCCACTTGTTACTGGGTGTAAGACTAATATGTTCATTGTAAAGAAATTATGTCTCATGTTTTATACATTTCAAGTATAGCTTTAATCCCTTCCCTTCCTCCTCTATCTCTTTTCACTCCTCCAGTTAGCCATTTAAAAGGGAGTATTGCTGGGGCCATACAGAGATAAATTCTTTAGGAAAGATTTAGAGTGGTGAGCAGTAATAGTTGTACGCAGATAGGCTTTAAAGTTAACTGAGGTCATTTTGCCTTTCCCCTCCCCCAGGGTCCTGTCTTGATAGGCAGTTCTCAAGGGGGGGTCAACATTGAAGACGTTGCTGCGGAGTCTCCGGAGGCCATCATTACAGAACCAATTGATATTGTCGAAGGCATCAAGAAGGAGCAAGCTCTCAGGGTATGTGATGTGATGAAAGCTTTCTGAACTCTAATCAGAGAAATACAGCAATTAAAGAATGTCACTTAACCTTGTACAAGTGAAAAGATTCTCCAGACTTTTTTTGGTAAAAAGCATTTCAAGAATGTCAGCACATTAGTATCTTGTTTGAAATGTGAGTGTGAATATCTTGTTTCGACAGTGTTGAGACACCTGAATATTTTTCTTCACATCCCCTATAAGTACTTCATAATGTACCTTGAGAAGATAAGGATTCTTTAAAGAGAGTCACAGTGTCATTAACATACTTTGTAAAATTAATAGTAATTCCTTAATATTGTCATTAGGAATCCTGATGGCGTGGTGGTTACACATTTGACTGCAAAACACAAGGTTAGCAGTTTGAAACCACCAGTCCGCTGTTCAGGAGAAAGACAAGACTTTCTACTCCTGTAAAGAGTTCCCGTCTCGGAAACCCACAGGCGCAGTCTACCCTGCCCTCAAGGGTTGCTATGAGTTGGAATAAGCTCTGCGGCAGTGAGTTTGGTTTGGGTTTGAATATTTTCACTCAGCTGTTCAAACCTATTGGTTTCAGGTTACTTTTCCATCTACAGTTTGTGGTGGGATCCATATATAGTCCGTAGAGTACTATGAGTATGTTAGTCTGGGTACTTTGGAAAAACAAATCCACAGAAACTCCTATGTATATAAGAGAGAGTTTTATATACTGGGTAAGTGCACATCAAGAAAACATTCCAACCCAGTGCTGCCCAAGCCCACAAGTCCAACATTAACCCATATGTCCAACACCAATCCACAAAGTCCTCCTCCATCTCACAAAACACACAATCTGATGCCGACTGCTGGAGGAAAGCCGAGTCAGTGAATGTGTAAGCATCTCAGCGCTGGCAGGGGTCTCCACACGGCTGCTCCAGCGCCTAGGGCTGCATAGGGCTAGGTCCCTGTGGCTTCTCCTCAGGGATGTCTCGCAGGTAGTGAGCCTTGCTGGTTGAATCAGGAATTGGCTAAGGCAGCTGCACCCTGGTCTGACCATCAGAAAGCAAGAGACCTGAGAACTAGAAAGGCAAGGCTCACAGAGCCATTTATCCCTCCGCCCGTCAATTACCCCACATGTATTATCAGCCAGGTTGCCACAGTAAACTAACTACCTCAATGGGTTCATCCTCTCTTGATCTTTCCCCTCCTTTCAGATTTGTTGGAGAAACTGGGGTGATTAGTCCATATTATTTCTCATTCCGGATCTTGCTTCCCCCGAGTGGCATTTAATGTGCACCTGTGATGACCTCTGTTTCCTATAAATGGTATGGGGAGGAACTTTTAAGAGCGGCCAAAAAATTAATACACTGAGGCTTCTGAAAGTTTGGAAAATGAATTAAAACAATGACATTTCTCCATGAACGTTTTAATGATCATATTGGAGGTTAGAACATGTAGGCAATAGTGTGTACCATTCACTGAGGTGAGTGCCATGCATTGAGACAGAATTACCCGTAGCTTATAGAAGTGCAGAGGGGCCAGGTACTTATTCTTGTGCCCATGCCTATTATGTTTTAAGGTTTGTTCATCCTTCACTTCTCCAGCTTTCTTTGTATCCCTTATATACTACACTTCCGTGTTAAGCTACTTTTAATATCCGAACATTTTGCCTGATTTTTCTTGGTAGTCTTGCATGCCCTTTGTTAGAATGCTCATCTCTTCCCTTAGATTACAACCTCCATGTCCCCGGATAGCTTTCCTGAACCTTTTCTGATAACTACATCTTTTTTTTCACTGTCTCTCTGTGGTAGACAGGGTTCTCTAGAAAAACAAAGCCAGGACACTTAGGGTTTTAGGAATATAACAGCTAATGAGTCCACACAGCAGTACAGAGGGCTCAGTTCAACTCACTTCCATGAAACAGTTAATGTACTGGACGTCATTCAACTCACAAGGGCTGCTGGGCTCAAGGTCAAGGAAGCAGACAGCTGAGTCTTCCGTAGAGCAATGCAGGCAGTCCAGCCACAGGCAGCAAACTGCAGAGTGGGTCACCAACAGTCAACTAGATGACACGATCTGACAGTCCCCAGCTTAAGCGATTTACACACCAGCAGTGTGGCGAAGCAGGTCTCAGAGGAAGCTCAAGCTCTAGCGACTCAGTCCACGGGCTGGGCGTGCCATAGGTAGTGTAGGTCGCAGGTTGAGGCAGAGAACTCGTTAAGGCAGCTGCACACTGGTCAGATCTCCAGAGAGCAAGAGAGAGAGAGAGAGAGAGGCAGGGCTCGCCGTGCCGTTTTCTCTGTGCCCTCCAATCAAACTGCGACCCTATGAACCCCATATATTCTTACTGGCCTGGTTGGCACAATAACCTACCTATCACACTGTGTCCTGTAGTTAGTTGCACTACTTTAATTTTTTTGTGCCACCCATGCAAGGTAGGGATACTGCCTTCTGTATCTTTATGATAGATTAATGGTTTTATTATTTATTTTTATTTGAGTTTATGGATCTTTTCAAGGATCTGACCCTTTAAAGAATCTCAGAATGTGCACACATACTAAATTAGCCTGAAGTTTCATTAGTTTTCTGTCCTGTCTTTCCTTTGTGCATTTCCTCCCCCTTCACCCCCCCCTCTCCCAAAATCCTCTACACATGGAGTCACTTACTTTGGTATCGGCAAATTATTTGGAATATTTTGTAAATTATTTACTTTCTGAATAAAAATAACGATCCATTTTTAAACGTTTGAATATTAAACCTGGAATGAAAGTAAACATCTGTTAACTGAGAAACCACAAACCAAAATAAATGTTTGATGTTGAAGTACAGAAAGAGCAAGACTTTTCAGTAAAACAAAGATTTAAAGATACTTTCCTGATAAAGCATGCAATAAAGCATTTAAGTGAGCTGATAATGTAAATATTTGAAAAGTACAGAAATGTGATTCATTTGCATAGTCATTTGCGTGTGAGACTAATGACTGAAGAGTTAAGTTTAGATAAGGAAGAAAGTACTTGATTCACCAGAATATTTAATGGAATAATTTGCTTAGAACATAGCACTTTAAGCAATGAACAGAAACAGTTTCATACAGTGCTTGCCAGATTAATATCTAATTTTGTCAAGCAGAAGGATTGCAAGTCTCAAATGTTTAAACCTCAGAGTGGTGAGTTATGACCTAGTGAGAAACTTGCGTAGTGAACTGGTGTTTTATTTCTCCTTATTCTTTACTTGAGCCTTCTTGGCATCGCAGGTTGCGGGTTGGCCTGCTAGCGCCCAGGGTAGCAGTTTGAAATCACCAGCCGCTCCATCGGAGAAAGAGGAGGCTTTTCTTCTCGTAAACAGTTTCACTTGCAGAAACCCACAGGGGCAGTTCTACACTGTTCAACAGGGTTGCTGTGAGTCAGCCTCAACTTGATGGCCATGAGTTTTGAGAGAATACTTGAAAAATCTCAACCACATATCTATTCATTGGCATTTGACTCTGCAAAAGTCAGATTTTCTCTTAAAGAATTTAATATTTTCTGTTACTGAAAATCAAGAGAATGTGTTGGCCACCTTAAATAGCAACTGTGAAAAAGGAGAGAACGATTTTGCAATGCTCTGGGCAGTGGCAGCACTGTTAGGGTTAACACACAGACATACAGCCTCTGTGCCAATATTTCAGAATTGCATATGGAACTTTACAAAAAAGATGCTTGGTCCATTTTCCAACTTTTAAACTGGAACTTCTGGATTGGGACCTTGGTTTATGTTTGTTTTAGAAAAAGCTCTACTAATTTCTGGTTGGGAATTTTGCTCAAGGCTGTAAACTTTTCTACTAGAAGTTTAAATGCCTATATTCTTAGAGGCTAGCACAGTATCTGACCTATATTAAGTGCTCAGTAGAGTCAATGAGTTGAGGTAATACTAAGGTGTTAACCCAGGCTGACAAGAGAAGCAAGTCTGTACAAGAGAGCTTTCTACCAAGAACTAGTTATGTATCAGGGAAAACACCCCAGCCCTTTGCAGGTCAGGTCCATAAGTCCCATACTAGTCCGTAAGTCCAATACCAGCCCATAAATCCCTCTTCAGACTCATGCAGCCACAAGCAATGATGCCAAATGCAGGAAGATCCCAGGCCGGTGGGTGAGAAGTCTTGCGCGTCAAATGCGGTGGAAGCATCCCAGGGCTGGCGCCGTTCTCTGCATGGCTCTGCAACAGGAATGTGAAGGCAGATAGGAAGAGAGGGAGAGGGGCCTGCCTCCAGAGAGCCATTTATCTCGGTGGCACCTCTAAATGAGGTCATCAAGCTGCGATTTGATTGACAGGCCAAACTCTACCTACATCTTATGGGTGCCATGTTAGTACAAAAAACCTAACGATCACAACTAATTTGATTGTAAATCTACTTGTGATTTGTAATTTTAATAAAGTATATTCCTCTTTTAGGTAGAGGCAGTATGTATGGAAGCTATAGAATACACTGTGGACTTAGAATTTAAGGGAGTGGCAAGTTACTTGTACTCTCTGAATTTCTCACTGTAAAGTGGGCATAATACCTTGTGAGGATTTTGAATGTGAATTTTATTTCGCTAATTAATAATAGTAGCTATCATTAATGTTTAATTACAAAGGGTTCATGCTTATTATTTAAGTGATAAATTAAGTTTTTTGCTTAAAGTAATTTAGTATTGATTAGGTATACACAAAATATCCACTAAAAAGAGATATGTCTTTCAGGTTGCACAGAAGATGGGATTTCCACCTAATATTTTGGATTCTGCAGCAGAGAACATGGTCAAGCTTTATACCCTTTTCCTGAAATATGATGCAACCATGGTAGAGATCAATCCCATAGTAGAAGACTCAGATGGAGCTGGTAAAGGGTCTTCTGATAATAAAATACTGATGATTCCTTTATCCACCTATAAGTTTTAGTAAGGAGTCCTGGTCATGCTTAGGGTTTGGCATTGGACTGCCTTGACTACTACAAGGTTGGCGTTTCAAAGCCAACATCTTCTCTGTGGGAGGGAGATTGAAGCTGTTCTGTTCCGCTAGAGATTTACTGCCTCAAAAACCCTATGTAGGCTCCCTGTGGGGCTGAACCGACTAAATGGTAGTGGGTTTGGGATTTTGGTTTTATGTGCTTCAGTAAGGAAGTTAAATTTAATATGATCATGAACTTATTATTACATAGAATTTTATTAAAATATGAATGTGGACCTATGTTAAAGAGACCCCATTGAAACATATCTTTAGTATATATACAAAGGGGCTCCAAAACGTGTGGAAAATTTCTATTGTCTTCTAATTCTGTTTTGCCGTGGACTTCTTGGAGCCCCTCCTATGTTCATGTGCATCCCATCGAGGTCAGGACTGTGCTGTTGACGCAGTGGTTTCCCAGCATGTTTAAGTGAATCACAATTATGTGTGAGCAAGCCTTCACTTCTTCAGTGGCACCAGTCAGGTTTCAAGTGCCCAGCAGCTACATGTGGTTCTCATGTGCACAGCACACGTAGGGAACACTTCTGTCTCTGTGAGCCGGAATGGCTCCAATGGCAGTGAGTGTGGACTGCTTTCGTGTATTGCACAGTTCATTTTAGTTTAGTTGCCACTACCGGCGTTTCTAACTCTTCCCATCTTGTGCATCTGTAGATCATCTTTTACACTTCTAATTGTATTCTTTATAAGACAGACCGCTCTTGGTCTGAGTGAGTAAGTTCTCGGGCGGCAGTAGAGGTAGTTTATCAGACTGTGGACTGATGCACATTTTAAAAACAAAGTCGTCAGTGAAGGGAGTTATCTGCATAAAGCACATTTTAAAATATTGTTTTCTTTTTTTTTTTTTAATCAATTTATTGGGGCTCATACAATTCATCACAATACATAGATCAATTATGTAAAGCACATCTATACATTTGTTGCCCTCATTATTCCCAAAATTCGCTTGCCTCTTGGGTTCCCGGAATCTGCTAATTTTCCTTTTTTCCTCCCACCCCTTCCCTTCCTCCTCCCCTCTCCCCCATGCACCCTTAATAATTTATAAATTATTATTATATCTTATATTACACTGTCCAGCGTCTCCCTTCACTCACCCTTCTTATTTTCTTAAAAGAGAGCAATAACATTAAAAACAAGATCTTTCTTGTTTAAAAGTGTGAAATTCTACAGCCATATCCTGTCAATAAAGCCATGTCTTTTAATAATTTAATAATGTTTAATAATGTTTCTTTTTCCATCCTCAGTTTTTCCTTGCTTTGTATGCATTGTATATTTTGAAGACTTTTATTTTGCTTTTACCAATTGAGGCATCATGTAGTGGTAACAGAAAACTTGCAAAATACCAGTAAATATAGATCCGTAAACCCAGTACCATGTTAGTGTTGTGTATAGTTCATTTCATTCTTTTGTGTAATTGGGATCATGTTGTTTATTCAGCTTATTTTTTCCCCTTTTAGAATTTAAAACTTGTAGAATTTTTTTAATGTTAAGTATTTTTAAAAGATAGGACTTTCAAAGGCCTGCATTTCATTTGTATATAAATCTTTGCTTGGTACTCCGAGTATGTTTCACATAGTTGCCTAGAAAAGAAATTTTTAAGGCAAGGAACAATGTTTTTGAGATATGAGGATAAGTCAAAAAGTATTTCTACGAGGATTCCAGTTCATATATACATGGATTAAACAAAACATGCTTAACCGTAACGACTATTGGTGGTGGCTGTAGACAGCTCTCTCAGTAATGTGCTTGTATTATTAGGGACCTTCCCCCCAAAAAGGATGCTTTTGTGCAATGGGTAAAAGCAGTTTTGAGGTCAGAACTAATATCAAATTGTTAACAAAAGTCAAATGTACTTCTTCCCAAATCATCAAAGCTTTGCAACATGTTTACAGGAATGCTGCTTCACATAAAACAACCGTTTTTAGATGAATCAAGCATTTTTAGAAGGGCCGGAGAACTTCAAAGTTGAACTCAGAACGAGAGCATCATCAGCCTCAGTGGGTGAGAAGCCAGGGCTGCAATCCAGAAGCTGGAGGAAAGAGACCACAGCTCACCACTGGTGCAGCAGCCTCTGTACGACAGCCGGCCGTTCACATGATTTGGCCGTTTCAATTTTAAGTGAACTTTTTGGCCTCAGCAAGCTTTCAGCTAGGAGAATTTTTAGCCATTATTCCAAAAGTTATACTACTCTATTCCCTTTTTATGCCATTTTCACGGATATTAGACAACCTTGATATTGTCCAATAGGTCACTTAGTTGCAACATAGGCGTCTTTGGGTGATTTCATAGGAGCCTTCTTGCTAGACTACTAGGCCTAAAAGCCTGGTTACACAGGGCTCACGAGAGAATGATGGGGCAAGTCTGATATAAAAAGTTCAAACCAGGAATTGACAGATACATTAGGCTTTGTGGGCTACATGTGGTCTCTGGTGCTACTGCTATTCAAATTTCTATTCTTATTCTTCCTCATTTTCTCTCAGTATTTCTTCTTTCTCCACAGCCTCTTAAAAATAGAGAAACTGTCTTTAGCTCACAGACTGTAAAAAAATTGGCCTAGGCTATATTTGGCCCATATGGGCAACTAGTTTGCTGACCCCTGATTTAAACAAAGAGGAATGTAAGGGAATGTGGAGCATAACATTTTTGCAAGCCAGAGGGATGTAGCTAATAGAAAGGGGGAACTTAATAATTCAGGAAAGATAATTACTGTAGTGAAGTCCTGAAATGCGTTAGTGCTATTATTGGACCACAAGTGCCAGGAGCATGGTGGATAGCAAATTCTTAATAATTAAAACATTTGTTGAGATGTTTTTGAGTTTTTCTCCCTTCTTTGGCTGTTGCCTAGGGTAAGTGTAGGACCAGCAATTCTCCTGGGGCAGTTTTCATTTTCATTTTCACACAGCAGTTTGAATTCATTGGAAGCATAAATTAAAATATTTTCCAAAGCTGTGATATTAAAATGCCTTTTTTGACTGTATGTTAACTGCCACTGAATTAAGATGACTTTTTCTCTTTCTTTTCAAAGTGGTGTGTATGGATGCAAAGATTAATTTTGATAGTAATTCAGCCTTTCGCCAGAAGAAAATCTTTGCCCTGCAGGACTGGACCCAGGAAGATGCAAGGGACAAAGCCGCGAGTGAAGCCAATCTCAACTACATTGGCCTGGACGGGACCATCGGCTGTCTGGGTATCATGCCGTTTGTTAGTCGCTGGAACTGGATTTCAGCACACTTCATGCTCTGTGTGTTTGTGTCTTACCCAAATCGTTCTCTCCTCTTGGCAGTGAATGGTGCTGGCTTGGCCATGGCCACGATGGACATAATAAAACTCCACGGAGGGACTCCAGCCAACTTCCTTGATGTTGGCGGTGGTGCCACAGTCCACCAAGTGACAGAAGCCTTTAAGCTTATTACTTCAGATAAAAAGGTAAGACTCTTGTTTTGGAGTTGGAATCGTGAGAAGTCCCTTGGTTAATTAGTTGATGTGGTCATTTGGTTGAGCATTAAAAATGAAAGCAATCTCAACCGTGTGGAAAGAGGCTGAAATGAATGGAGTAGAGGCTAACTAGAGAACAAGATAACATCGTACACTGTGACTTAGAAATATTAGATGGTGGTCTCATTGGCTGTCAGGTCAGCTCTTGGCTCACGGTGACCCCATGCACAGTGGGAGTGGGTCGTTGTGATCCATTGGCTGATCTTTTGAAAGTAGGCCTTTGTCCCTAGTGTGTCTTCATCCGGAACTTTTCTGAAATCTGTTCAGCGTCTTTGTCGCATGCAAACGTCCACTGGTAGGTGGGTGATGTGTGCTCATGAGGTACATTGACTGGGATTCACACTGGTTCTCCCACATGGAAAGAGAGTTCTACCCATGAACCACCATAACTACTAAATGGTAACGTAAGTTGTTGTGATCTGGCATGGGTGCCATTCCTTTAGGGAAAAAATGCTGCTTTTTTACCCAAAACCAAACTCATTATAATCAAGTCAATTCCAATTCATAGCAGTCCACGTATCGCAGAGCAGAATAGGCTTTTTGTGGTGGTGGTCTCTGTGGAAACAGATCGTCAGGACGTTCTTCCGCAGTGCCACTGGGTGAGTTTGAACGGCCACTCTTTAGCAGAGCACAAGCCAGATCAGCACATTGGTATGTGCCCTGTCTTTCCTGTACTTCTTTCTGTAGCTGGAACAATGCCCGCAGGCATGCTTGCTTATTAAATATTTATTATGTGGCCTTTGGAGAAAGCTCAGTGGCTGTGCCCTGTGGTCCGCAGGCATCCAGCAAGCACCCTCCCCGCAGCCACGATGTCCACAAGGAAGGTCAGCTCCACCAAAGGGGCGGTGAAGGAGGAGCCCCTGAGAATTGAGCACACAGGTGACGTGTCACTGGTCACTCAGCCCGAGGTCCGGATTCTGTAATGAAGAAAGCGGGATCAGTGAAGGGCTGATGGATTGAGAAGAGTAGAAAGATGGAGAGGAACCAGAGCCTTTAGGAGGAACATAGTTTAGTGGTGATAGATGTGAAAGTTGAGACGGGATTGTAATTTGTTATTCTTGAGACAGTCATTCTGGGCAATTCAAGTGCTTGTCCATGGTAGTCATTGGTTGAAATGAACTGGAGGAGACAGTAGCCAGGCAGAGGTCTAGGAATTTAAGGCCAAGATCTTAGGCGACACTTTGTGGTACATACTGAGGCCATCCAGAATGAGGCTGGAAGGAGCGGGGTGGGAGAGAGATGGGAGTAGGTGCCAGAGTCCACTATGAATTTCACCATGCTATGAATTCTAGATTGTCAGTTGCAGTAAAGACGAAGACTAAGTTGTGTAAGCTCGGCATATCGCAGCCTTTCCGTGTGCCGTAGCCTTCACAGGAAAGGAGTTAGAGGGAGATGGAGAAAGTTATTTAAGGGCAGGACCAGAGGCTGCAGGTCCTTCTTCATAGATTCCCTAAGGATTGAGAGGCACATGGCTCATGTCTTTGTGTATCTGTAACTCATTTATATCTCACTGGCTGAGAGCTGAAGGTATGGTTGGATGAACTAAGTCTCTTTAAAAAGTGATTCCTCCTCTGGAAACAGTACACAAGTGATTCGGGAGGGATAGATTAAAGTGTGGTGGTGGTGGTGGTGAAAAATACTGACCCAAACCGGCCCTGAGGTTTGAATGGAAGTGAAGCCAGGAGTAGGCATGCAGGGGAAAGCTGAGTGAGTCTACATGGAAAAGCTGGCGGGATGGCTGGAGATGAATGACGAGAGAATAGGTCATGACTACTGAACGCGTTCTTGCATGTGCTGTCGCCTCATGACATGCCCTCATGTAGTGTCGTCCTGGCAAGCAGGAAACAAGTGAGTGGAATTAATGAGGGCTTGTTTACGTGGGTAAGGAGAGAAGAGATTGTGAGGCAGGTGTTGGAGCACTAACACCCGTGATGAGAACTAGAAATACGGAGGACGTGATATCGTGGTATGACAATGTTTCTGAGGAGTTAATTTTTATCATAAGACACAGACACCAGCATTTTGGGGGGGAACGGAAGACAAACACTCATTTTTCTTTTTAACTTTAATCTACCCGAACCTCTTTATTTATTCATAGGTGCAGGCTATCCTGGTCAACATTTTTGGAGGAATCATGCGGTGTGATGTCATTGCACAGGGTATAGTTATGGCAGTCAAGGATCTGGAGATTAAAATCCCCATTGTCGTACGGTTACAAGGTGAGGGTAAAAGGCAGCTTGCACTTGTTCAGTGAACTTGTTCAAGTATTTATGAGCGGCTTCAAAAGTTTGTGGAGAAATTCCCTTCTCTTTTAATTCCAATTTTCCACAAACTCGTTGAAATTCTTTTATATAATTCCAAAGAATTCAGTTCATTTAAAGATAGTTTTCAACCGCTGCCCTATTATAGTTATATCTTTTTAACGAAAGTTTATAGAATAGGAAAGCATTGACAACCATAGTAGTGAAAAAATGCTTATAGTTTTGATACTTCCTTTTTGTGTTGTGGTTTGCCTCTCATTCTGACTTGATTGAGTTACTATGAGTATTCTGCGACATGATATGTTTTATGAAGTAACCTGGGTTTTGTTTATTTATTTGCTTGAATTATTTATATTAAGTAATGAGTTAAATTAAAATTTCATACTTCGAATGTGTTGTGGCAAACCGTTTTAGGTGATTTTGTGTTTGTATTTAAACATCTTTGTTTGCATGAATTCAATTCAGGAACACGGGTTGATGATGCTAAGGCGCTAATAACAGACAGCGGACTGAAAATTCTTGCTTGTGATGATTTGGATGAAGCTGCTAAAATGGTAAATCGGTTCTGTTAATTGACGGACATATTTGCAACATGTGTGAAAGATTTGTAAACATTGAGAGTCTCATATGCACCAGCTAATACTGTTCAAAGCATTTCATTTGATTCTATGAGTATAATGAGCCCCCTGTTCTCATCACCCATTTTTTAAATGATGATCAACCCTTGCTCAATCTTGCTTCATTTTTATTCTTTTTTAAAAAATCATTTTTTCGGGAGCTCATACAACTCTCATCACAATCCATACATTTATGTTCTTAAGAATACAGATTCTTCCCTTGCCCGTGGTTATTTTCAAGCAAATTGTCTATAAAAGAATATCGATAATTATATAAGATAATTAGTGCTTCAGGTGAGGTAATGGAACTGTGGCTGTTGTATAAAGAGAATTTAGCCAGTTTTAAAATTTCCTTGTTCCTTGCAAATATATATGCATATTTTGGTCGGGGTTGTTTGCTAGAATTAAGATCAAAATAAGTCCATACATCGCATTTGGTTCTTATATCTCTTAATTGCTTTTTCCCTCGGCGGTTTGAAAACAATTACGGTGAAAGTCTTAAAGAATTTCTCATAGTTTGGATTTTTATGATTGCAACCCTGTGATGTTCTCCTCTGCCACCATTATTTCTCCTAAAAGCTGTGTTCCTAGAGGTTTGACTTAGAGGTTTGATCATATTTGTATGTGGGGACCAGGGAGCAAGAATATATTATAGTTCATGCTGTGTAATTCCACAGCAAGTACATAAGATTTTTTCTCTTTTTGCGAAGTTAGCAGCGATTGAAAAATACTGCTTAGATCTATTATTTCATTTATGGTTGTGGAATACTACCCCCCCCACCCCAATGTTTTATTTATTTATTTTTAGAATAAAGATGTTTGAAGATACATTTTAGAAAATATATTTTACCACTATGGAACACCTTTAAAAAGTGAAAGTTTCTACAATCATTTGCTACCATGAAGGAAATTTTACGTAGTAAAAGCAACAATGATTTGCTTTAATTTTCAGTTTGCACAATAATGCATTTGTTTTCTTATATCCTACAAAGATTTTAAAGTGTTTTTTGTTGTTGTTGTTGTTTTCAAGTCTGTGTGTGTGTGTACAGACAGGCACGTGTGTATAAGCACACATGCTACTTTGAACCCATGGATTTAGGTATAGTTGATGTGGGTTGATTAATTTTAGTTAATTCTTAATGATGCTCAAACTGCCCTGACTTCGGTCAGTGGGAACTTCTTGCAGTTGACTCCTGAGACCGTCTCCCACTCCTGGGCTGTGCTTGTTGCTGTGGCTCATTCTGTGGCCCTCCCGGGACGTTTCTCAGCCCAGACCTGGAGCCTGCCGCGTAGTAGAGACCACCACGTGGTCCTAGGAGCCCTCACGACTGCTATGGGATTGTTGATGGTTTCTAGGCTTCCTTAGGGAAAATCTTGGAAACTATATTGTTTCCAGAGATTAGTTCATGGTTTCAAACTGACATATCGGATGCCAATCCAGAAATGTAGTTTTTTTCCTTACATCATGTCCAAAATGAAAATAGATCGACTTGTGCATTCATTTTCCCAATTTTTCTGATTTTGCATTGTGGTGGTAATAGAGGCAAACTTGTGTTGTTGTTGTTTTTCCTTTCAGGTTGTAAAACTCTCTGAAATAGTGACCTTAGCCAAGCAAGCCCAGGTGGATGTGAAGTTTCAGCTGCCCATCTGAACGGACAACCCAGTGGATGGTGGAAGGTGTTAAATGTGCTACAAACATTGAAAATACTGTGTCTGTATTATTATTCCTTTTCTTTTAAGTGTGTGGAGGTTGTAATTGCCATGTAGGGAAACAGACTTCTACAAAGCGTTTTGTCTGCATTGAATTCTACTGTTGAGGGTGAGCTGTTTGTGTAAAGAGTTTATAGAATGCAGGCAGTCCCTTTCTGCTTCTATGGAATGTCACTTGTGATATGCCTGTGTATGAAGATTGGCTACAGAGTTTTTCATGGATAAGTTTCCTATGAATAAAGTAAATATGAAGGTAAAGCTTTATTCTGTAGGCGTAGAAGTATATTATATCTAATAACTAGCCTCCTTGCTGGAGTACTGTATTAAAACAATGTTTTATATAAGAAGTGGTTATGGGAAACACCAAATACAAGCTCATTATATCAATCACTATTTATAAACAGCTTTCAAACACTCCCCAGAGTAGCCTTTTAAGTATTTCAGTGAGGTAGCTATTTAATTATTTGTACATTGTTTTAATCACTATGAAACATTGATAGCTACAAGTCTTCATGATTCTGCTGTATTATTAAGAAGTACCCATAGGTCTGTATCAAATAAAGGCATATTTACTAAGGACAGAGACAAAATTAAGACTGTCAATTTAAGTTAATAAAAATCTCTAAAATGTGATTGGATTTATGTGTTTTTCTCCCCCCCCCTTTGAAGTTAATGTAGTTGAATATGATGTGTTAATCACTGTATAAATAGCACTAAAGAACTGTGTTCATGGCAAGTACATGTTATAAAGTGATCTACAGGTGGTATACCACTGGGATCCTGCAGTTTGTGAATCCCCTCTGGTACATTCTCTACAGAAACCACCTGTCCTCCGTGTGATAACATGGATGGTAACATCGGCGAAGCAGTGGACTGTTCAGTACTGTTGGTCGCCTCAAAAACTCCCACCTATTTTTGAGTTTTTAAAAATTTTTTTATTTTTTCCTAGATGGCTTTTATAATGTAGTCAAAAACAGCCCTAGGCAGGGGGTCATCATGTTAACACCAAACTACACAGCATCTTCCCTACAATCTTCAGCCCCAACAGGAACTGCAAGATGCGAGGGAGGTGGGGGTGGGGGTGGGGGTGGGGGTGGGGACCAGACTGTTTCTGCGTTATATACATACTCTCATTTACGGACAGGCTCTATATACACATAGATTTATTGGCATATACCTCACATACCCTGCAATTTAATTGTTCCATCTTATTAAGAAGAGCTGTACGAGCATCACCACAATTTCAGAACATTTTCTTCTTATTCTCTACTCATTGTTGTTAGCTCTGCATTTCTCATAAACCTTCCCTGCTATTTTGCTCAAATCAAAATTCATTGCAAAGGAGGCAATGCTAGCTCAAAGCAACTCTATAGGAAGGGTTGAAGTGCCTCTGCGTGTTTCCAAGACTGTAACTCTACAGGAGCAGAAAGTCCAGTCTTATTCCCTTGGAGCAGCTAGTGGTTTCAAACTGCTGACCTTGCAGTTGGCAGCCCAATGTGTAACCGCTACATCATCAGGGCTCCTTGTCATCCCCCCACCCCAAGAAATTGTTAATCCAGTTACTGTCTCTATTGTTTTATTATTTTGAGTTCTTAAATGTGGTCAGAATACATGCTATGAGAGGCAACAGAGCATAGTGATTTTAAGACAGACAGCCTGCTTTGAAGCTTGGCCATACTCATGTATACATATGTGAGTTTGTCCAAATTTGTTAATTTCGGTGTACCTCAGTTTTCTTAACTCATTTCTAATCCTCATGAGAATTATTCAGTTATTGATCTATAACCTGTCTATCTGAAGGTATTTATATAGAGAGAACATTAAAAAAAATACTCAAGTCAAATATATATGTGCTATGAGAGGTTACCTTCCCCCCAAAATGGACAAAAGCTCCGCGGGGCTGGGCTTTTGTTACATGTATTTTTCCTGCTAGGTGAGCATTGAGCAACTCACTATGAGTTAGTTTACCCAGTGATGTCGCCTGGGAAGATTCTCTCTGGTCACAGTACATTTATTTGGAAAAGTTTGTTGAACCTTGTTTTTTATGATGGCAGATTTAAGAGAACAGGGCGCGCCTGTGAAATTGTTTCCTGTTTTGGGCGGGGGTGGGGGTGGACACGCCACAGAAGCTGTTGGGATGTTGAACAGTTTACAAGGACAGCGCTATGGGAAAAACAAGTGTACGAGTGGTTTTCTCATTTCAAAAGAGAAGAAATGTCAGTTGATGACAAGCCTCGTTTTGGATGCCCATCAACTTCCCAAACAGACAATTGTTGACAAATTCATCCACTTCTGGTTGAAGCCTTAATGACAGATCACTGAAGAGATGGGGAAGTGTTCTGGACCACCCTGGGGCTCAGTTCAGTGCATTTTAATGGAAGACTTGGGAAGGAGAAGGGTTGCTGGGAAATTTGTGCCTTGGTTCTGACTGACCCGCAAAAAGAGCGTCTACTGGAGACGTGCCTTGCTTTGAAAGAACAGAGTAACCAGACTTTTTTCCCCCCAAGGTCATTACTGGTGGCAAGACATCGTGACATGGTGCTATTCTTATAACCCCGAAAGCCAGCAGCAGTCAAGCCAGCGGAAGACGCCATCGTCACCTCGCTCCTCATATCCTCGTTAAGTGAAATCAGAGATCAAGACAATGCTCATTTGGTTTTTTGAAGCGAGGCGAAGGTGCATTTGGAGTTCATTCCACCAGGTCAGACTGTTAATCAAGATTGCATAACAGTGTTCAACAAAAAAGGCTTGATTTTTGGCAGACGGACTGATTTTGCCACCTTGACAATGCACCTGCTTGCGCAGCCACCTGTGCCAGTTTTAGGCAAAAATAGCATGCCTCTCTTGCCCCACACACCCGACTTACCTGACCTAACTCTGTAAGACTTTTTTTTTCTGAGAATGAAGAGGGATATGAAAGGATAGCAGTTTGATGTAGAAGAGGTATTGGGTTTCTTGACTCTTTTTTGCAAGGGGTGTGGTTAGTGTTATCTGTTTAGTCTTGCCAGTTTGGACCTGCCCTACCCATAAACTATGGTTCATAACTATGAGACAGTGACCGACTGGGCTAACAAGTTAAGACTTCTTTTGCTTTGTCAGAAAGAATGTCACCAAAATATGAAAGCTTCAATGTCCTGTGAGAGCTTTTGTTGTTGGGTTTTGCTTATTTGGTTTCCCAATTGTGGATTTTAAACATTACATTTCGTGTAATGTCTCTACATTTTATTTTACCTGGTCTGCCCTATCTAAGCATTAAGAGACCAAATCAGAACTATAAATCGTGTATTGTGATAAACTTAAGTTATAAAGTCCTAGCCTTTAGCTTATGTTAAAGAAAATCCATTTCCAAAAAAATGCCAGGCAGCGATTACTTAGGGTTAGAATTTGTATTATTAATTAGGATCTAGTCAGGAATTGGGAGTCCTGGTGGTGCTGCGTCTCAAAGTTGGCAGTTGAAATCCGTCAGCTGCTCCATGGGAGAAAGAAGAGGTTGGATGTTCCCATAAGGATGATAGTCTCAGGAACCCTATATAGTATATAATATATAAGGTTGGAACCCACACGATGGCAGTGGGTTTAATTAGGAATTAAGATTCCGAATGGCACAGATGACTTAACTGAAAGGTTAGCAGCTCAAAGCCACTGGGAGGCACTGGAAAAAGGCTTGCTTATCTCCTGCAAGATCGTGGCCACTGAAAGACCATACACCTGTGGCTCACAGATCAACATGAAGTGTAATTAACTCAGTAGCAACTGGTTTGCATCTGTGGTTGTTGTTTTTTTAAAGCCAGGAATTAAAAACAATCCTTAGTATTTCACTCAAAACTCGACAGGTAATTGATAATGCTGATACTTTAGGTATCTATTCTTGCATAACAAACTACCTTCTACCTAAATTTGTGGGTTATACATTTGGGAGCAGTTTCGGTGTGAGGGTCTGACAGGGTTGAATAGCTTAGTCATGTTACTGTGACACAAGGGCTCAGTTCCTCACCATGTGGGCCACTTTAGAGGTTGTCTTGTGACAGGGCAGCTGATTTCCTCGGACAAGGGATCCCTGAAAGCAAAGTGGAAACCACGTTGTGTTTTATATCCTGTCACTTCCTGAGGGGAGATGGACCAACACATTTGAAGATACAGGGGACACAGAATTAATTTAGAGATTGACACATGGTGAGAGTGAGGTGGTAATCCAGAACCTGGAAGTGTAGAAGATTTCTAGTGCTTGGTCTTTTGAAAGTAGTGCCTTGTCTGCTGGTGTCCAAACCTGAAGTGAAGGAAGATCAAAGAAAACAATTTTGGACTAGGAGGGGCCAGGAAAGAATGTTTCCAGGATGAAGTGATCAACAGGGTGATCTGCCAAGGAGTCAGAACTAAAACGTATCCAGGGGTATTGAACTGGTGTTAGTATAAGTAATCTTGACAAGAATGATAGTGAAGTTGTAGGGGAGGAATTCAGATTTGTATGGAGAATGGAGTTGCTGGTAGATGCTTATATATAAGCATCTCACTTCATTCTCTAAACATATACCCCCCCAAATGCACTGCCATTGAGTTGATACCAACTCCCAGTGACCCTAGGGGTCGGGATAGAGCTGCCCCTGTGAGTTTCTGAGACTAATTTTTGTTTTTCCTTACCCCCTCCTGCCCAGTCCTTCCCGAACCTGGACCTGAGACTAATTGTTAATGAGAGTTGAAAGCCTATCTTTCTCCCATGGAGCAGCTGGTGGTTTCGAATTACTGACCTTGTAGATTGCAGCCCCACCCAGAATCACTTCCCCACCAGGGCTCCTCCTACATTATTGAATATTTTTACAAAGGGCTGGTAGTTCCCCACCTTCCTGTCTGCTTCCTTATGTAAAAGGCTGCTTTAATGTTTGAATTCTCTTGAGTAGATCCATATAGACTACAGTTTGTACACAGACTATAACAACCTTTGACCATTGCATTCAATTTACAGTTGCAAAACCCAGGATACTATGACTACCTGGTATTGCACTTTTAGCAAATGAAATGTTTAAAATCCACAATTGGGAAACCAAGTAAGCAAAAGCAAAACACAAAAACTCTAGCAGGATATTGAAGCTAGACATCCATATTCTGGTCTAGCAGGATTTGTGAGGTCTGTTTTGGTTTCTTGTAGTAGTTTTCTGTTATTTTCTGTGTACAGGTCTTTTGTCTTGGGTTAGATTTATTCCTATGTATTTCATCTTTCGTGTGGCTATTTTAAATGGTATCATTTTCTTCAATTATTTTCAGAGTTCTTTTCCTTAGTGTACAAGAATCCAGTTGAGTTTTTTTTGAGTGGGAACTTGTATCCTGTAACATTGCCAAATCTTTCAATGATTTCCTGTGTGGTAGTTACATAGTCTGTTGTCAATTTGAGACTATTAAGAGTGAAGTGGTGGGGTTTAGCCAGTCAATCAGGTTGTAGCTTGATGACCTCATTTGGAGGCGCTAAGGAGATAAATAGATTGCTGGAGGCGGAACACACCTTCATGCCCTAGAAGACATTCTCCCTGAAAAGACACATGGAGCCATGTGGAGACCCTGCCAGCGTTGACATGTTTCCACTGCCACTGGATCCACAAGATTTTCCACCCACTGGTCGGTGATTGTCTGGCGTTTGGTGTGATTGTATGTTTTGTGTGAGTCTGAAGAGGAATTTATAGGTTGATATGGGTCACATGGGCTAATATTGGGCTTATGGACTTGATCTGGCCTGGGCTGGGATGTTTTCTTAATGTCTGATTGTTCTTTGACATAAACTTCTCTCTTACACGCATGAGTCTCTCCCTGGATTTGTTTGTCTAGTCAACACAGACTAACACATATGGCAACATTTTTGTACAGTCATTGGAGTTTGTAAAATTACATCATCTACAAATAGAGAGAGGTTCACTATTTCTTTGCCCAATCATATTCATTCTATTGCTTTTTTGCTGTCTAATGGTTCTAGCTAAGAATTCCAGCACAATACTGAATAAGAGTGATGGGAGAATGCTTTCAGTTTTTCCCACTGAGTGAGCTATTGATCATTTATTTTTCATACACGGCAGTTCTTGTGTTGATTTTCTCTTCAATTTTACTTTTGCTTAGTGTATTTATCAGGAATGGTGTGTATTTTGTCAAATACCCTTTCTGTTATGATCATTTGGTGTTAGTTTGTATTTTGCGTATGTGGTGGATTGCACGGATTGTTTTTCTAATGTTGAACCATCCTTGAGTATCTCCTATGAATCTCACTTGATCATGGTGTATTATTATTTTGATATAATGTTGGATTCTGTTGGGCAGGATCTTGTTGAGAATTTTCCCGTCTATGTTCATAAGGCATACTGGTCTGTAATTTTTCACCTTTGGGTTGTATTTACCTGGTTTTAGTTTCAGGGTTAGGCTCATTTCATAAAATGAGTTTAGGAGTCTCTGTTCTTTTCTGTACTTTAGAATAGTCTGGGTAAAATTGATGTAGTCTCTTAATAGATGGTAGAATTCTCCTGTGAAGACATCTGTCTCTAGATTTTCTTAGTTGTGAGTTTATTAATGACCTGCTCTATTTCTCCTTTTCTTATGGGTCTGCCAAGTTTTTCGATGTTAGTGTGTGTTAATTTGCTAGAAATTTGTTCATTTCATCTAGGTTTTTGGAGTTTTATCTAAATTTGCTGGAGTACTATCTTTCATAGTACTGTGTTATTATTCTTTTTTTTTCATTGTGATGTCACCCTGTTCTTCTCTAATTCTTGATATTGACATCTTCTCTTTTCCGTTCTAAGTTTGCCAGTGGTTAGTCAATTTTGTTAGCCGTTAAAGAACCCAACTTGTCTTACTGATTTTTCTATTGTTTTTCCAATTCATCTATTTCTGCTCTACTCTTTATCATTTCTTTTCCCCCGATGGTTAAAGTTTCATTTTGTTGTTCTTGTTCTGGTCATTGAAGATGATAGGTTTCTCCTTTCTTCCCCCCCCCTTCTCTGCTTTCATTGCCCTCTAATAACTGTTTTGCTGTGTCCTGATGGTTTTACTATGTTGTGCTTTCTTTATCATTTGTTTCAAGGAATTTAAAAATTGTATCTGTAATCTAATTATTTTAAAGTCATTTGTTATTCAGTTTCCATGCATTTGCTTTTTTGCCCTTATTATATTGTTGATTTCTAGTTTTATAGTATTGTGTCTAAGAAAATGAAATATGGAATCTCAATATTTCAAAATATATTAAGGCTTTCTTTTTTTTTTTTTTAACATTTTATTAGGGGCTCATACAACTGTTATCCCAATCCATACACACATCAATTGTGTAAAGCGCATTTGTACATCGTTTATCAAAACATTTTCTCTCCATTTAAACCCCCGACATTAGGTATTAAGGCTTTCTATGGGACTTACCAGATGGTCTAGTCTCCCGAATGTCCCCAGGTGCACTGGAAAAGAATGTCAACTGTGCAGTTGTTGGGTGGAGTGCTCTAGGAGGTTGAGTTCATTGGATTGTGTGTGTTGTGTAATTGTAGTCAGTTGTTTTCTTCTTCTGTGTCTTTATACTGAGATTTTTTCCCCCTGATCTTTCCTTCCTCGAGATTGGTATATTGAAGTCTCTTACACTTTATAGCTGTCCCCCCGCCCCCCACTTATTCCTTCAACTGTGTAAGAGTTTGACTAATGTGTTTTGAGGGTCTTTCATTGGGTAGGTATATGTTTATTATCCACCGTTGGTCTGTTCGTTTATTGTAAGGTGGTTGCTTGTGTGTTACTGTGCTCCTGTAAGGTATGTCACTGGTACTTCAAATGCCAGCAGGGTTGCCCAAAGTGAACAGGTTTCAGCCGAGTTTCCAGATGAAACCAGACAATGACGGACTCACCCACCTCAGAGGAAGTCGCTGCTGAAAACCTGCTGTAAAGCTTCAAAACTTGTCGGATGGTGAAGGCCTAATGAATGGAAACATAACATCGTCAGAGACTGTGCCAGAGGATGAGGCCCTGAGGTTGGAGGGCACTTGAGGTGTGACTGGAGAGGAGCTGCTTTCTCAGCGTGGAGTCCGTGTGATTGGGGTAATGCTGGGGGAGCGGAGCTGCAGCATCTTTGCTTGCTCATGAGGCATGACTCAAGGTAAAGAGAGACAGCCGCAAAAATCTGATGATGCTGAGAGCATGGAATATGAGAAGTATGAATCTCGGAAAATTGGAAGTGGTCAAAATGAACGGAGCACATAAAGATGACTATCCTAGGCCCTAGTGAGCTGAAATGAGCTGGTATTGGCCATTTAGAATTAGAAAATCATACAGTTTGCTATGCCAACAACGACACAATCAAGAGGAATAGCATTGCATTCATTGCCAAAAAGCACATTTTTAGATCGATCTTGAAGTACAGCGCCGTCTGTGATAGGAGTATATCTATCCACCTTCAAGGAAATCCAGTCAGTACAACTATTATTCAAAATTGTGTACCCACCACAAAACTAGTGATGAAGAAATTGAAGAATTCTACTCACAACTTCAGCTGGAAATCGATCAAATATGAAATCAAGATGCATTGATCATTATTGGTGATTTGAATACAAAGTTGGAAACCAAGATGCAAGAATAACACCAGCAAAATATGACCTTGATGATAGATGTGAAGCTGGAGATCGCATGGTAGAATTTTGCAAGATAAATGACTTGTTCATGGCAAATGCCTTTTTTCAAAAACACAAAAAGCTAATATACACCTGGGCTTTTCCAGATGGAACACACAGGAATCAAATTGACTACATCTGTAGGAAGAGAAGATGGAGAAGCTCAATATCAGCAGCTAAAACCAGGCCAGGGGCTGTGGAACCATCAATTGTCCGATGTGAGTTCAAGTTAAAGCTGAAGAAAATGAAAACAAGTCCATGAGTCAAGTACGACCTTGACTCTACCCCACCTGAATTTCGAGGACATCTCAAGAACACCTAGGGTGCGCTGAACACTAATGACAGGACACCTGATTAGCGGTGGGAGGCCATCAAGAACATCATTCATTGAAAAGAGGAAAGAAAGAAAGGATCAAACTATGTCGGAAGAGCCTCTAAGGTTGTGGCTCAGCTGTTCGTCATGTTGGGGTACTTGACTGTGGTAGGTCATACTGGAGAGAAATAATAGGAACCAGGAAATGAAAGTAGTGAGAAGGTAGAAAAAAAGAAAATGGAGAAAAAAGAGAAAAGAAAAAGAAAAAGGCACTTGGAAGAAAAAGAGAGAGAGGGGGAACCGATTACAAGGATCTACATATAACCTCCTGCCTGGGGGACAGACAACAGAAAAGTGGGTGAAGGGAGACGTCGGACAGTGTAAGACATGACAAAATCCGGGACGGATGAGCCCTATAGGACCAGTGGTGTGAGTGGCAAAACAGGGAGGGTAAAGGGAGAATGGGTAGGAAGGAGGGAACCGATTACATGGAACTGTGTGTGACCTCCTCCCTGGGGGACAGACAACCGAAAAGTGGATGAAGGGAGACGTCAGACAGGGTAAGACATGACAAAATCCGGGACGGATGAGCCCTATAGGACCAGTGGTGTGAGTGGCAAAACAGGGAGGGTAAAGGGAGAATGGGTAGGAAGGAGGGAACCGATTACATGGAACTGTGTGTGACCTCCTCCCTGGGGGACAGACAACCGAAAAGTGGATGAAGGGAGACGTCAGACAGGGCAAGATATGACAAAATACCCATTTATAAACTATCAGGGGCTCATGTGGGAGGGGGGAGCGGGGAGGGAGGGGAAAAATGAGGAGCTGATACCAAAGGCTCAAGTAGGAAGCAAATGTTTTGAGAACGGTGATGGCAACACATGTACAAATGTGCTTGACACAGTGGATGGATGGATGGATTGTGATAAGAGTTGTATGAGCCCCTAATAAAATGATTAAATTAAAAAAAAAAGGAGAGAGAAAGGAAGGGAAATGGGAGTTTGAGATTGAGGGGAAAAGGAAGAGTATTCATTAGAAGAATAAAGAAAAAGAAAAAAAAGGTGGGGGGGACAAGCTCTCTTTTGGGTGGATCCATTCCTTGGTCTAGGAACTTTTTTTTTTAACATTTTATTAGGGGCTCATACAACTGTTATCCCAATCCATACACACATCAATTGTGTAAAGCGCATTTGTACATCGTTTCTCAAAACATTTTCTCTCCACTTAAACCCCCGACATTAGGTCCTCATTTTTCCCCTCCCTCCCCGCTCCCCCCTCCCGCATGAGCCCTTGATAGTTTATAAATGGGTATTTTGTCATATCTTGCCCTGTCCGACGTCTCCCTTCACCCACTTTTCGGTTGTCTGTCCCCCAGGGAGGAGGTCACACAAAGTTCCGTGTAATAGGTTCCCTCTTTCCTACCCATTCTCCCTTTAGGTCTAGGAACTCTTATAGTGCTGGTCAGTGAGAGTTGAACCACCAGCAGAGAAAACGCCTTGGCTCCAGGTCATGCTTGAGGCAGTCAGGGTTGGCCTTTGGGCCCTGTGGGGCAGCGCCATGCTACAGACTGCTTGTTGGTACCAGGGGGCTCTGCCTGGTCTTGGTCTCTGGCTTGGTCGGGGGAGGGCACAGCAGGGCCTGGTTGCTGGCACCAGGAGGGGCTGGGCAGAGGCCTATTCTCTTGTATTGTGGAGGGTTGCTCCTAAGCCTAGCTGCTGGCTCTGCATAGGTCAAGCAAGTAGGACTGATCACTGTAGTCACAGAGATTCACTGTGTAGCCTGATTCCTGGGCCACATCGAGCAGAGGCCTGAATGCTACTACTACTGCTTAGGCCCACTTGAGCCTGGCACCATGAGGGGCCTAGCACCATGGGGGGCCTAGCAGGGATCTGGCCTCTGGCCTCAAGGATGCCCACACCGAAGCCTGCTAACTGGTGTCCGGGGGAGCTCTGAGGAGGTGGGCTGGAGTCCAGGGGATATTCTGGGTACCTCCTATGTGGGTCAGTTCCCTTTCTCCCTGATAGGTCCTCAAACTTTGGGAGGTGGGAATTTTGATTCCCTTTAGCTTTAAAGTTTTTCGTTGAGATCTCAGGACATTTTTCTACCTCTTTCCTGCTGAATTTCTCTTGGTTCTTTTAGAAGGGTGCAATTGTACGTGATTACAGCTGGCCATCTTGCACCAGAACTCAACTCTTTATTTTTTTCCCCACCTTTCAGCTTAGGGCCTTTGGTGTACTTAAAAAGCATTTGACAAAAATATATTGTCCAGTATTAACAAAAGTCATCACGGGCATGTTTGAAAAATTATTGAAAAAGTATTTATTTTCATCTACTTCCTACAATAGAAATCATCATCATAATTTCATACTTAGAAAAGCTAACAAATGCATAGAAGAAAAATGAAGCAAGAAAGGCTAAAATCAATCTATGAATTTCGGGAATGAAAACTAACGGAACTGCAAAGGAAAAATAAACAAGCCCACTATTGCAAAGATAGAGGCTTTCACGTCGCTTGATCCATAAAATCCTCAGTAAGCAAATCATTTTCTAAGAATTCCATTTACTGTGTTTCTCAGAAAAGACCTATTGGCAGGCTGAACTAGAAAAGTTTCAAATTACTCAGACTTTACTAATGTTACAAAGTAGGCTTTGAAGTATTAGAATAAGTGATTAAAAGTACCCCCCCCCTCGCCACCCCCCCAAAAAAGGGAAGTGTCAAAGTGATTCTGTATACAGCTGGGATTGAAATACATGGCAGCAGAGATAGGAGTGTAAGCAGGAACATCCATAGTTGGCATTATAGGCTTCAAATGGCAGAGGAAATTTCATGCAACCGGCATATAGCCAGAAAGTTGGGTCCCAGAGGAGATCAAAGGTGGCCGTGAGCAAAGGAAGGGATAGCATGAACATATTTTGGAGAGAACATTGCCGAGGGTTTCTCAGAGTCGATATGGAACATATGTTTTGTGATTATAATTTCATTTCTGTCAAACAGCACATTAAGTTCATTAGAGCTTTTGGTTTTATAAAAGAACTCCTGGGCTTCATTATCAGTCAAACTTACAGACAAATCTTATTAATGAAAAGCACACTGCAAGAAGAGTTGGCTTATAGGAGTCAACTTCCATTGTTAAAGTTCAAATAGAAGTTGATTTTGCTTGAAAGCCTGAATTATTTATTAAGATCATTACACTTCATTTTTTAAAATAAAAGTTTTATTGACATGTCTTACACAATCAAGTATTCACATACGATTCATACAGTTCTCAATTCTGTTGTTCCATCCCCTTGAGAGAAGTTATATAATCATCAATGCTATCAGCTCCCCATCCCCGCCTTCCCGCTCCCGCTTCCCGTACCCTAAGGGAACTGTTGCTCCTGTTCCTGTTTCTGAAGGGTTATCTATTTTAACTTTCATGTACTGAGCAATCTTACATGGACAAATGAGCATACGTGAATCTTACATGATTACAAACAAAAAAATACCTTAATAGTAAGGGGAGGAAATATTGATTAATTGGAAGATATTTATGTGGTTCATCAGTACCATACTGCACCCTGGATTTATGATCCATTCCACGTGGACCTTCTGAAAGGGACTGTCCACTTATTTTGCAGATAAGCTTTGAGTCTATAGTACATCTTCACATCGAGTTGTTTGTTTTTGAATGTCTGATACCTCTTCCTGTCAACACCTCATGATCACACAGGCT
Source organism: Echinops telfairi (assembly GCF_000313985.2). Classification (NCBI taxonomy): domain Eukaryota; kingdom Metazoa; phylum Chordata; class Mammalia; order Afrosoricida; family Tenrecidae; genus Echinops; species Echinops telfairi. The sequence goes on from NW_022103921.1 coordinate 4,974,977, forward strand.
GCTGTGCTTCTTCCACGTGGACTTGGTTGCTTTTCTGCTAGATGGCCGGCCGCTTGTTTAATTACAAGCCTTTAAGACCCCAGATGCTATACCTTTTGATAGGCAGGCACCTTCAGCTTTCTTCACCACATTTGCCTATGCACCCATTTTGTGTCTTGAAACCACACAGGACACAAATGTTTTCCTGACCCTTTAAGTACTCCCGGGAGTACACACGGTGCTTCTGGATGCGTGTTAAGGAGAAAGTAACACTATTTCCCAATATCCGCTTGAAGAGATTCATACAGAGTTACACTAGCTATGAGCTACTTTTATTGGCTCCCTGCTGGTATAGTGGGGTGTGCATTAGTTCAGTGGCTTGAAACCAGAGGAGAAAGATGAGGCTGTCTGTTCCAGTACGACCTCCGGAACTCAAAGGGGCAGTGACGCTCTTCCCTGTAGAGTCCCCATGAGTCAGAGCAGACTCGGTGGCAGTACGTGAGGAACGACTTGATGACTTAGGAACCTTCTGCAAGGAATGGATGTGGTGAGAAAGGGGACATCATGATTCTCCCCTGGAACACTCCCGTAGTCATGATCATTGAATGGCCCGTACTAGCTGACCAAATAGTAATAAGAATCATTCTGACCTTCGTTCCATACGTTTCTTTTTGTCAGTTATTCTTGTTTGAAGATTGCCCCCTGTTTTATCTACAATTTCACCAACTGTAGCTGAGATGGCATAAAGAAAGAATGCTTTGAATTAAAAAAAAAAAAATGAAGATCAGTTCCCAGGAACCAGCTTCTCAGTCTAAATCTTTGTCAAGATTATGTCTACCGCAATGTCCGAACGTTGAGTACAAAGCCAACTTCTCTAAGGATATCTTTCTTGAAGAAAATTCCCTGCGTGAGCAAGGCATGCTAGTCTCCTACAAGTTAGGGGTGAGTAGGACGGGGAGAATGTTAGAATCGGAAAGGGTATGTGGCTTTTCTTTGTCTTTTATTCAGTCTTCAGCACAGTGTGTTATCTAATTAACACATCAAATACAATGATGGGCACTTCACTTCTTTTCACGGCTCATTATTTCTCCTGCAGAGAGGTTCACATCTTATTTCCTCTCTTTCTCAAAGAAACGGCCCAATTTGAAAGACATTTTCTTTTTTTTTAAACATTTTATTAGGGGCTCATACAACTGTTATTGCAATCCATACACACATCAATTGTGTGAAGCGCATTTGTACATCATTCTCAAAACATTTTCTCTCCACTCAAACCCCCGACATTAGGTCCTCATTTTTCCCCTCCTTCCCCCCTCCCCCCCCCTCATGAGCCCTTGATAGTTTATAAATTGGTATTTTGTCATATCTTGCCCTGTGTGACGTCTCCCTTCACCCACTTTTCGGTTGTCTGTCCCCCAGGGAGGAGGTCACATACAGTTCCTTGTAATCGGGTCCCTGACATTTTCTTTATTTTACTTCTACCAGAACCTTCTAGTGACCTTTCTGCCTGCCAACAAAAGAATTATTCCCTGACTGACGTCAGCAATCAATGTCTTTACAATCGATCCAGTTTAAGGTCAATGGTAGCCTGTAATATAACTCATTAAATAAACATCACTTAAAAAAAAGAAAAGGAAGTAATGTGTAGTATTGAAAATGACATATCATATTTTGGAGAAAGCAACTAATTTTCTGATGTTTTGAAAGTAGCAGTATGCTGTACTTTCCAAAGAATTAGGAAACATCACCCTGGAAGTAGATGGCTACATCAAATCATGGCTAGGCCATTCGGCTCCATAATTAATAGGGAGTTTCAAGAGCAATTGTTACAATTGAAAAAGGAAGGAATTTAAGATAGTCAAGCCAAGCCAAACAAAACAAAACAAGAATGACTTTGAGTGGATTCTGATCCATGATGACCTCATGCACGTAGAGTAGAACTGAGAGCCCAGGGTTTTAAAGGACTGCTTTATTTTGGAAAAAGACCACCAGGACTTTTCCTGAGGTTCCCGTGGATAGACTTGAATCACCAAACTTTTGGTTAGCAGCTGAGGGTGTTAACATTTGCATCACCCAGGACCTTCTTCAAGATGTTAGGGAGACTGGAAACTTCGTTTCATCGAAAGTATTACCGATATTTCCCTGGTGGGAAAAAGACTGAGGCCCAATACAATGACCACTGTTAAATCATTGAACAAGAATTTTGTCGTGGAAGGCAGGCTACTTCTATTTTCATTGAGAAGCCTCAGAAGTACCAATGCGTAGAGATCGAAAGAAGGGCAATGAAGGTAAGGACTTCTTATGAGTTCACGAGTAGCTCCCTGTTGTGTGAAAGGAGGAGCAGAGCTAGATGCTTGACAGGACTTTCTGTGGTGGGTGGATTTCTTTATTTTTCAAAAATGTACTGGTGAATTAGGTGAAGGTTTCCAGAGCAGACTGGCTTTATATTTAGTAATTCATGCTATTTTGTTTGAACGTTTCCATTGCACTCCCCTCAGTCTTATTTCCTCCTTTTGTCTCCTGTTTCCATTTTTTTTCTTCTTTACTAACCCCATGGACTTTGTTTTTGGGTAAACCTTGACTTTGAATGGTTGATTATTCTAACATGGAGGTGAGTTCAGTTGTAGCCCTGAAAAGCCATAGTATTGGGGGATCGACCAGTCTCTATCCAAATAGTAATCTTTGTTTCCCATATGATTTTGAATTATGTTCCTCATTTTCTCCCGCTCTAGCCAGAACTTTCTAATGCAATCCCTTTCAGAACAGTTGGTAGTGGTAGCGGAGTACAGTGAACCCTCGTTGATCGCGGTTAATCGGTTCTAG
>NW_022103921.1:4979599-4994720 GCF_000313985.2 Echinops telfairi
GATGTACAAATGCGCTTTACACAATTGATGTGTGTATGGATTGGGATAACAGTTGTATGAGCCCCTAATAAAATGTTAAAAAAAAAAGAAATATTCCTCTGCGATCTCTGAAAGGAGAGGAAAAGATGGAGGAATGGCGCACCCTCATTTTCTGACAACCGGAAGGCCCTCTCGTCAGAAAAGTCTTTTAGCTTCTTTAAAACTGACTGCTCATCATTTACAAAAAAAAAAGTCTGCGCATCCTCAGAATAAAGCTTAGCCTTTATCTGCCTCATAGCAAGAAAATAGAGTGGTACTCCCAGCATGAGTATCTTGGCTTCTCGCCTTTATTGCAACTGACATTAAGGGAACTTCTATGTGATTTCAAGAGAACAGAATTTTGGATGTGTGAGGTGCTCTAGCTAAAAGCTGTAAGTGCAAGTCGATGTGCCACATAGCATAAGAAGATCTCCATGCCAGCAACAACAACACAAATTATACCCCAAGGGATGATGTTCACAATAGGAGAATGTACTAAGTGCTGAACTCAAAAGCCCTTGTGGGTACAGTGGGCCACGCACTGGGCTGATAACCACAGTCAGTGTTTAAATCTACCAGCCTCTCCAAGGGAGAAAGAGGAGGGCGATTTACTTCCTTTTTTTTAGTTGCAGACCCTAGCATAGTCTACTTTGACCTTCAAGGACACTCTGAGTTGGAAGTGAGTAGGTTTGGTGATGTGCTGAACATATTCTTTCTTGCTTATCAATGAATACATCACCAGGTAGGTCAAATAACTTGCTCAAGACCACACAGCCTCTAAGTGGTGGAGCTCTTATCCAAATGCCCTGTAACCCAAAGCTGATGTTTTCCCTGTTGCCAGAGGATTAATTAGTTGGGCCATGTGATAGATCCTTTTTGCTCACTCTCCATTTCCGCTTTTTCGCTAGTCCATCTGCACAGTTGTGCTAAGAGTTGCCCAGTTTCTCTATAACCTCGATGGCTGCCACTTTCGTCTGGTCTGAGGAATGTGACAAGTTGGCTCAGTCAGGAGGACCTTCCCTGGGTTTGGGGACTGGAACTAAAAGATAGAGATGGGTGACGTGTTGGATGCTTTGACTGGAAACATTGGTGGCCACCCTCACCGTCTGGCTAGAGGAAGCAGGTCTGTAATACGTTAGACTATAATAAAAGAGATGCATAAGGGGAGGGAGGTGAGTGATGAGGGTTCCGGATATTCTTTCATTTCTGGGCTTGGATATACCTTAATCTTTGGAGTTTGCAAGGTGTCCCAGGTTTGTGAATGAAAGACCTTTTTGTACCTTTAAGCAGATTGAATTTGTTTTAAACTGTAATGGTCTTAGTTCTTTTCCAGAGACAAAACTAAAAGGAAATATGTTGTGGGGGGTAAGCCTGCCCCCGATAACTAATCACAGGTTCAGTAAGCACAATTGTACAGTTAAGATATATAAAGATTATAGTAAAGTCATAGAAAAAGTGGGAGAGATGGTAGAGAGAGAGAATGAAATGAAGTCAGACACATTTCGTGGCACCATGATCACTTCCTGGATGACCATGATCTTACCAGCCAGGTTCACGCACAGCGTGGGCAGAGAGGTCAGGAGCAAGAGCCAGAGAGCGATTTATTGCTAACCAAGGCTTATATACCTTTGGGGGAGTGCACGCCCCCTAATTACAAGTAAAGATACATCACAGGAAGGGGTTGTACAATGGGAATAAGCATAACAGGAAGGGGATGAGCTAGGGTTGTATACATAATAGAAAGGGGAGGGACTAGGGGTATACATATGACAAGAAGGGCGAGCCCTAGATTCATGATGGCAGCCTAACCTTGGTCACCCTTGAGTGGGCTTGAGCTCCCTGGGTTCTCCTTCAGGGAAACAATCTACTACTATCCTTATCAGAAGGGAGTGGACCCTACTTAGGGTGGGACAGACTATGCAGTCTGATTGCTCTAGATGACTGATAATCCTTAGGGAGAATAACCCCTGACCTACTTTCGTTGACCTCCAAGTATATCATTTAACATGTGTAGCAAGCAGCTAGGCTTGGCATATATTTTGGGGAGACAAATCTTGGGAGAAATCTTTCTGTTTCCCACAATATGTAAGTGTGTGTATATGTATGACTGTGGTGGAATCCTGGTGGGATAACATAATGGTTAAGCATTTGGCTGTGATCCAAAAGGTCAGCAGTCGCTTAATGGGAGATAGAAGGGACTTTCTACTCCTCTAAACAGTTATGGGAGTAGTTCTAGCCTTTTCTATAGGGCCACTATACGCCGGCATCACCTTGATGGCGAAGTTTGGTTTGGTTTGATATGCCTGTGGTGGAATAATGGGCTACACACTGAATTGCTAACCACAGGCCAGCTATTTGATAAGGGCATCTTTTCTGTAAAAATGTTAAGTCTCAGAGCGGGTTCTATTGGGGCAGTATGAGTCAGAAATCATGCGATGGCAGTGAGCTTGTTTTGAGGGGGCTGAGGGTGGAGTGGGAAGGTATCAGTTCTCCTCCAGAGAAATAAAATAGGAAATGTGTACGTGTATTTGTGTGCGTGTGTGCGTGTGTGTGTGTGTGTGTGTGTGTGTGTGTGTGTGTTATTAGACCCTTGGGTGGCAGAAATGATTTACACTTAACTACTAACCTAAAGTTTGGCAGCTTGGTACCTCATAAGAAAGGTCTTTTGACTTGCTTCTGTAAAAATTACATTCAAGAAAACCCTGTGGAGCAGTGAAATTCTGTAACAAATGAGTTGCCATGAGGAGGAATCAACTTGGCTGCAATAGTGGTTTTTGTTATTTATGAGGTGTACATTTAAAAAAATGGGTGAAAAAATTCCATTTTTTAAAATTCCATTTTTCCACAATTTTTTGAAGCCCCCGGTGTTAGACAGGGTTCTCTAGAGAGATAAAACCAAATTGCTGATAATTTAATATATTTATTTATAAAGATAATTAGGTATATAACACAAGAAATGAACTGTTAAAATTATATACAGACAGATATATAATACAAGAAATGAACAGTTAAATTATGAAGTACAAATGGCTTAGTGCAACACACACCCGTGAGAGAGAGTTGTGAGACACTAGCTGTCCTTCAAGTCTAGTCTGCTGCCAGATCTTCCTCTATATATAGAAAGAGCTAGGATGTCTCAGCACAGCAGCCAATCACAAGGCAGGTCACCAACTGTCAGCCAGGTCACCAACCACCAGTCCTCAGCTCCAGAGATGTCTTAAAGGGACCTCAACTTACAGCGACACAGTTCACAGGCTAGGCATCCCACAGGTAGTGTAGCCTGTAAATTGAGGCACAGAACAAGCAAGGCAGCCGCACACTGGTCCGATGATCAAAGAGCGAGAAACAAGAAAGGCGAGGCTCGCCCTTCAGTTAATCCAACTTGTGTTTATCGGCCAGGCTGGCACAGTAAACTATCTCACCCCCTCATGTGTGTATGTATACCTGATGGCACAATGGTTAAGTGCTTAGCTGTTGTGTCAGTCTGGGTAAACTAGGGAAACAAAGCCACAGAAACTCATATATGTATGAAAGGGTTTTATATAAAGGGTAAGTGTACATTAAGAAAGCATCCCAACACAGTGCTGTCCAAGCCCATAGGTCCGACACCAGTCTACAAAGTCCTCCTCAATCTCACAAAACACACACAATGATGCCAACTGCAGGAGGAAAGCCGAATCATTGAGCATGTAATCATCTCAACGGGGGCAGAGGTCTCCACGTGGCTTCTCCAGCACCCAGGGCTGCATCAAGGTAGGTCCATGTGGCTTCTCCTCAATGATGTCTCGCAGGAAGTGAGCCTTGCCAGCTGAAGCAGGGAACTGGCTAAGGCAGCTGCACCCTGGTCCGACCATCAGAGAGCAACCGACCCAAGAACTAGAAAGGTGAGGCTCACTGAGCCATTTATCTCTTTGCTTTTCAATTAATCCAACATGTGTTTATTAGGTAGGCACAATAAACCTTAACTACCTCAGCTGTTAACAGAAATTACCAACAGCTTCACAGGAGGAAAAGCCTGCAGATATGCTTCCATAAGGATTATTTTGGCAGAGGAAACCTTGTGGCAGCAATTCTACTTGGTCCTTTAGGGTTGTTGTGAGTTGAAATAAGAACTATAATAAATATTTATGCATATAAAGGATTTATTTTAGGCTCATATGATTGTGGGGCCTGGATATTCTATAATTTTCGGGGCAGACTGGCTGAAAATTTAGTCAAAAGTTGATGTTTCAATCTTGAGTTTGGCCTGTACGTTGGAAGTTCCAGCAGTATTTGTATGGTACCATCTTGAGGTAGAATTTTTGGTCCTTTGGAACACCTCAGTTTTTGCTGTAAGATCCTTCCCTGATTGGCCCACTCACATTACTGCAGGTAATCTTTTCTATCTAAAGTCAACTGAGTGTCAATATTAAACATAGCCACAGAATACCTTCACAGTCCCATCTGGGCCAGTGGTTCTCAACCTTCCTCAACTCCAACCATAAAATTATTTTCGTTGCTACTTCATAATTGTAGTTTTGCTACTGTTATGAATTGGGGGACCCCTGTGAAAGGGTCATTCGATCCCCAAAGGGGTCGTGACCCACAGGTTGAGAACTGCTGATCTAGGCTAATGCTTGACCAGACAACTGGGCACCAGAGCCTAGCCAAGTAGACACAAAATTCACCATCACAGATACCAAGAGCTCTGAATATGAATGACATTGGATTTATTGGGGGAACAAAAGCAGCTCATGAAGAGAAGGAAAAAATGACGTGAAGAGGGTGGGAAAAGAAGGTACCAGAAGATGTCCCTAGGGGCTCAGCTGCAGGGACTCAGACCTTTGTGCAGTGAGTTGCCTCTGCCCCTTCCATCTCCATGTGTCAGAACGAGAGCTTCTGTTCTTAAGAGAAGATGCTGATCAGCTGTAGTCCGAGGGTGGGGTTTGTTCCAGAAGAAAGGGAGGGAAAGTGCTGGCAGACAAAAGCGGAAGCCACTCCATCACTGGCCCTTTAACATATTCTTTCCTTCCATTTGTTGATTGCTTGGCTGCCTAGGGAAGGTGAGGAATTACTGTTTCTGAAGTTTTGATTAACGTCTTGCCAAGAAAAATAAAGGCTCAGAACAAATGAGCATGAAAATCCATGTCCCTTGTTTGATACCTTATACTCCTCCATCCTGGACAGATCGGCTGTAGAAACCTGACCCTCTCTGCCAGCGTGGCCTTGCTCAAGGTGCATTGATTCTGCAAAATGGATATTTGCAAATATCTCAGTTTACAGTGTCTGAATGCTAATTTATCTTGCATGATGAACACTGATGCTTGGACTCTCACTTCAGCACCTTTAATTGGGATCTCTCTTGCTCCTCCCTGCTACCTCCTGCCGTAACTTCATTTTATCTAAACATTTTTTTTCTAGTTTTCTTCGTAAGTAATTTACATATCATATAATTCAATAGTTGAATCACTCAGTCATATCATGGAGAATTGTAGAATCACCCCCACATCAATATTAGAGCATTCCCCCTCCCCTATTGTCAATAGGGGATAATGTGATCACAATCCCTTCCTGCTCTCCATTAGTTACTCCTGAAATCCCCTTTCCCTCCTTATTTCCCCCCTCCCCTGTATTCCCTAGTATCTGTTAGTATTATTATACATTTACTCATCTTCCCTCCTGTGGTGAGTTCCTATTCTGTGTTCTTTTCACCACAGACATGTGATCCCTATGCATGAACTTTATATAAATGGAATAATATCTAAATATACACAGAACTGCATATTTATAATCATTTATCTTATATAAACTAAATAAAAGCAGTGTCAGTCCGGGTAGATTAGAGAGACAAATCTACAGAAACTCATAAGTGTCTATGAAAGAGTTTTAGATAAAGGGTAATTGTACATTAAGAAAGCATCCCAACCCAGTCCAAGCCCAGCCCGTAAGTGTGATATTAGTCCACATGTCCAATACCAATCTATAAAGTCCTCTCCAGACTCAGGAAACACGTGCAATGACGCCAAATACAGGATGATCACAGACCAGAAGAAAGTCTTTGGATCCAGTGGTGGTGTAAGCATCTCAGCGCTGGCAGGGGTCTCCATGTGGCTTCTCCAGCACCCAGGGCTGCATCAGGGTAGGTTCATGTGGCTTCTCCTCGGGGATGTCTGGCAGGAAGTGAGCCTTGTGTCTTGTCCGTAGAGTGTCTCCAAGGAGGTGAGTAAAGTGAGAGAAGAGTCTCTCGCCTCCCAGGAGGAAAAACCAGATTTCCCAGAATCCTTAGGGGAAAGTCAGGCCCACACAGAACCCTCATTGGCTATCACCTGATTGACAGAGCCGACTCCACCCCTTCACTCTCAATCCTTTTATGTCCCAAATGGACACCAGATTATGTAACTACCACAGAGTCATAAAATATAAACTTTCAGTGTCTAGCTTTTCCACTCGTTATGTATCAGTATTGCTGACTGTAATAGTAGCCTACTAATACAAAGGTTGGCAGTTTAAACCCTCGAGCTTCTTCGTGGGACAAAGATACGGTAGTATGCTTCTGTCGGGATTATAGTTTTGTAAACTCTATGGGACAATTGTGCTCTATACTTTCGGGTTTCTATGACTCAGAATTGACTCTAGAACCGTGGGGTTTGGGTTTAATAATATCTGAAGATGTTATTTGTTGTGTTGTTAGGTGCCATTAAATCCATTCTGACTCATAGCAACCCATTGTACAGCAGAGGTGAACCTCCTGGTCCTTTACAATTGCTATCTTTGAGTCCATGGTTGCAGCCACTGTGTCAACCAATTTGCTTGACTGTCTTCCTCTCTTCCATCGACTCTCTTGCCAAGCACGATGTCCTTTCCCAGTGGCTGGTCTTTCTTGATAACACGTTCAAAGACAGATTTGTTTCTTCTTCTGGCGCGTCCCGGTCCTTTTAATGTTCTTCATGAACATCACAATGTCAGGGCGTCAGTTCTGCTGTTTTCCTTGTATGAGTCCAGCTTTGACATGTTTATGAGGTGAGTGAACAGATCACGGCTTGGGGTAGGTGCCCCTTAGTCCTTAAAGTGACATCCTGGCTCTTCAAAACCTTAAAGAGTTCTTGTGTAAACATATGCCCAATTTGTGATGTGGTTTGATTTCTTGGCTGCTTCCATGAGCAATTATTATGGAGCCAAATAAAATGAAAGCCTGGATAACGTCAATCTTTTCTCCATTTACCGTTTTGTTGGTTATTAGTTCCGTTTCCTTTACATTGAGTTGCAACCCACACTGAGGCCTACAGTCTGTTTTTTATCAGCAAGTGCTTCAAGCGCCCTTAGCCTTCAGCAAATAGGGTTGTGTCCTCTGGGTATCAAAGGTTGTTCATAAGTCCTCATCCAATCCTGATGACAAGTTCTTCTTCATATCATGCAGCTTCTTGGATTATAGAACCCTGACCAACATCTTTTTTACATGGGAACTATGTAGCATTCCCTTTCTCTGTTCAAACAACTGTTTGTTGTTCCTCATGAGCACAATGACGTGTTCTGGAATTCCCATTCTTCTCAATGTTATCTATAGTTTGTTATAATCCACAAATTGAATGCCTTTGATTACTCAATAGAACACAAGTATATATGAAGATACTACAATTTCTCCACTGTACTATTGATGTCCATTTAGATGATGTCCAAGTGTTTGCCTATCATGAGCACATGTCTTCTCATTATTCTTGGGTTTGTACTGTGTGGGTGCAGAGGTAGCACAGGATTGGCTGTTCAAATAGAAGCCTGATGATCTTCTTCAGTAAAGATGATAACCCCAAACTCCACACAAAACCAGAAAACTCAATTTTGAAATAGTTCCACTCTGTACACGTGGAATTGCCCTGAGTGCAATCATTTTGATAGCAACACCTGTGGTTTTTTGGCTTTTATGTACCTTGTAATAGGGGTGCTGGGATGTGGGATAGATGTATGTTTAGCTTGAGCGAATCTGACCAGATAGCATCCCTGGGCCTCATTGAATCTTGCATCAGAGCTTTCGCTTTGTTGAACCTCAGCTTCCTCAGCTTCCCAGCTCAGAGCCCGGGGAGAAAAGAGAAGTGACTAGGAGCTATATGGTGGCTTCCCTGGAAACTGGCAGGGATTTCAGCAGCCACAGCCTCTACTGACAGAAATGGAAGGCCAGCCAGTGTAAGGCAGGTAGCCTCTGAGTTTAATGAGAAAGTCAAAGCTTGACAAATTGACATGTGCCACCCAAGACAGGCCAGCAAAGAACTCCAATGGCTTAATGCCAAAGTCTATGTAGAGGTACTGAGTCAACAGAAGCCATTTCTTACTCTTTTTTGTTTGTTATTTCCGAAAATGGAGCACTTTGGGTGTTTTCATGAATATGTATTGATGGCATTGAGTTTGGTTTTTGGTTATATGTATTGTAAATGAATATTTACAATGTATTAACTAGTCCATTGAACTTGGCAATAGCAATAGCAGTATCCTTGTCATTACAATGTACTTTGGAAACCGATCAACAGACATTTTTGACCTGATTCTGGGTAAATATACAGACAGGTACCCTTTTCAGCAGTAAACCCAGTAAGAAATGACTTCTTACTTATTTCTTTTTTTTTCTTCCTTACTTATTTCTTAAATCCTTTAAGAAATGGTGTGACCTTAGAAAAACTGAAAAATTGTTCCCGTACTCTACTCCACAAGTATCTTCACATTTTTTCAAATATGATACTGTCAGTCTGATGGTGACATCTCTGCCAAACATGAGAATCAGCATTTATTTTGATACTTGATTTTCAGTTTTCATCATTTTTGAACAACATATTTTAGCTCTGTTCTCTACATCTGCTTTTTTCTTCAACCGCTCTCATTTGACAAGTATAAAGTTTACCAAGTTTCTTAGAACTTGTAATGACCAACACATTAAAAAATTAATTTGGTTTTATAAGTCAAGCAGACAATACAATTTCCCAGCTAAATTAAGACTCATTCTTTCTTTTGCCTGAATAATTTGTGCCTGAAATTACTTAGCTATTAACATTGATTTCATTTGGATCATTACCAGAAAAGTAGAGGGTTTCTAGTTCATTTCCCCTCCTTCAGGAAAAGAGGCATGTGAGTTTTCTCAGACAAATTGGTATTAAGCAGACTTCACGTACTGTTGTAGCAGGTTCAGAATCAGAACCTTTGCATTTTTTCCTTATTGCTTTTATTGTTTTTAAGTCTTCTTTGGGGGATTCTTTCAGAAAGCTTATTCACATATATTATAGTCAGACTTAGAGAGCTCAAATGCTTGTTACATAGCTCAGGTAAGTCTCCAAATAGCAGTTTTCCCATTTGTGAAAGTCAAGAGATTTGGAAGTCATGTTGAGGCAACACGTAGTGAGTTTCACAGGCCAACACATTATCTATATTTATTAATTGTTAAAAATTGTTATTTTGATGTTCACAAATGTATGTTTATTAATTAAGTTGTAGAAAGTTGCGTGATTAATGTAGCATCGCTTATGTCATGCTAGGGTTTGTTCAACTTTGACACATTCTGAGATGCCATTGGGCATCAGTAACTACCCTAGTGGAGTGTTAGAAATCGACTTTGGTTTCTTCAAAGTAGAAAGGAAATCTATTTTTTTAACAATTTTATTGGCACTTAATTCACACATCACGCCATTCAGTAGTTCAATCACATCAAAAAGAGTTGTACAGTCATTACCACCATCAATTTTAGAACATTTTATTCCCTCCCACCGCCGCTTCCTCCAGCCTAAATCACTTTAAAAACAAGTTGTGTAGTCACCATCATTTCTAGAGAGCGCTCCTTTCCTCTCTCTCATATATTGTTTCCTCCCAAACCCCATCGCTTTCCCTTGGCGCTGTGTATATATATAATTAATATGTCTTATTGACATATCTTACACAATCCAATATATCCATTGACATACAATTCTGTTGTCCAATCCCATTGAGGGGAGTTATACAATCATCAAGTCTAACAGCTTCCCATTCCCTCCCCAACCCTCCCCACTTGTGTGAGGCAGAGTTCTCTAGACTGAGAAACAAAATCAGGACACTTCTCATTATACATATATAAAAGGATAGGTTTTTACAGCAAAAAGGAATACAATGGCTAATTAGTCCAAACAGCAGTACAGAGGGCTCAGTTCAACTCACATTCTTGGAAGAGTTAATATACCGAAGATCCTGCAGGTTGCTGGTCCAAGGTCAAGGAAGCAGACAGAGGAGTCTTTCCTCAGGCAAGACAGGCCAATAGATCCACAGGCAGCAGCACAGCAGGGTAGGGCAGCAATAGTCAGTAACTCAGGAACTTGGTGAAGCAGGCCCTGATGGGATCTCGAAGTCAAGCGGTACATGGGGACACAATCCACCAGCCTTGAGCTCAAGCCTTGTATGCGCCAGCAGCGTGGTGAAGCAGGACTGGAAGTAGCCTCAAGCTCTAGCGACATGATCCACAGGTTGGCTTGGCCCACAGGTAGTGCAATACATGGTTGAGCCAAAGAACTAGTTCAAGCAGCAGCATGCTGGTCTGATCACTAGGGAGAAAGATGGGACGATGGGATGCCAACCATAGAAAGCTTTTGTCTCAGTTGCCCACCAATCATGCTAGGACCTGATTAAACTCTGCCCACGTTTCTATGGACGCTTAGTTGGCACAATAAACCCAACTATAACACACTCCTTCTCTCTTCCCATACCTCAGGGAACTATTCCGCCTGTTACTATTTCTGTAGGATTATCTATCTTGTCTTTTATGTACCAATTAATCTTAAAAATACAAATGAGCATATGCAAATCTAACATGATTGATGAGGAAAAACAACAGCCTTAATGGTAAGGGGAAGAAATACTGAAGAACTAGTGTGATTCATCAGTGACTTACCACAACCTGGCATTATCATCCTTTCTGTGTGGCTCTTCTGAGAGGGTCTATCCAATTACTTTGCAGGTGAGATTTGGGTCTCCATTGAATCCCTGCCCCTTCACATCAAGTTGGTTGCATGTTCTTGAACTTCAGATATCTCTTCCCGTTGACATCTCATGATCACACAGGCTAGTGTGCTTCTTCCATGTGGACTTTATTGCTTCCCAGCTAGATGATCACTTGTTTAACTTCAAGTCTTTAAGACCCCAGATACAGCATCTTTTGAGAGGCAGGCACCATCAGCTTTCTTTACCACATTTGCTTATGCACCCATTTTGTCTTCAGTGATCATGTTGGGAAGGTGAGCATCATGGAATGCCAGGTTATTAGAACAAAGTGTTCTTGCATTGAGGGAGTACTTGAGTAGAGGCCCAATATCCATCTGCTACCTTAATACTAAACATGTAAATATATGTACATAGATCTATTTCCCTATAATTATATATAAATATATGTACATGCTTGTATTTAGAACTCTATAAATGCCTTTTGCCTCTATTTGCCTCTAGTTCTTGCCTCTATTTCTTTTTACTTTCCTCTTGTCCCACTATTATGTTTGGCCTTCAGGTTTCAATAATTTTCCTTGGTTACACTGCCTTTGGTCAAGCCCTACCAGGCATCCTATGCACTCTATACCATCGGTTTTAGATCACTTGTTGTTTCCTTGTCCCTGGGTTTGTTAACACCCACTTCCTTTCCCTCTCCCCTCCCCCTCCCATGTTCCCCCTGGAATCATGGGTCCCATTGTTTTCTCCCCCAGATTGTTTACCCCATCTATCTTATCTAAATAGACATGTGGAGACAATAATAAGCACAAAAAAGGACAGAGCAAAGTAAAACAACAAAATAAAACTAAACAAAAATTAAAAAAACCAACAACAGCAAAAAAGAAAAGCCTATAAATAGTTCCAGGTCTGTTTATTGACCTTTAGGAGTGTTTTTCGGTTGAGTCTGCTTGGATGCCACACCCTGGCCCCAAAGTCTACTTTTGGTATTTCCCAGGGACTTCATTGCTTTGCTTCCCTTGCTGCTCTGTTGCACACCCTTAGGGTTTCACCCCCGTGTGGGGGTCAGATTGGCCATAATTCCTGCACTGTGCCTCCAGTGTTGTCTGTTGAAATACTATGGGTCAGTGAGGGATGTTGTGTCTCATGGTGGGGCCAGCCCGATGGTCCTATCTATGCATTGTCTAGTTTGAGCAGGAATGTCGTCCTTGGCACTTGGTGGGCTAGGATGTGTTCACTCTCTGCAGATAGATTTTGTGTCTCTGCTATGACCCCCTCCTTCTCAGCAATAGGGTGTTTTTGTTTGTTTGTTTTGGGTCTTCTGATGCTGGGCTGTCTTGTGAAAATAGGATTCAATACATTCAGAGAGAAATTAACAGGAACCAGCAAATAAAATTAATACTGAAAAATATTTGAGTTGCACACACACACACACACACACAAATTAACATGGGGGCATACAAGAATCTTTAACAAAGGGACACCTGATCAGAGTCTCAAATATCTGAAATTACATGAATTTTAAAAATGATTACAATGGTGACATTGCAATTGTTGTAAGCTGCCATTTAGTCAACTCCTGAGCCTTAGTTACCCCATATAATAATAGGATCAGACTATCATGAGCCATAGGGTTTCCATTGACCATTGACTGTTTTTTTGTTTTTTTGGAAGTATATCGCCAACCTTTTTTCCCTAACCTGTTTAAGTCTAGAAACTCCACGGAAACTGCTCAGCATCCAAGGAAAAAACACATTTCCACTGACAGAAAAATGGTGACTGCATGAAGTGCATTGGCCAGGAAGTGAAGTCAAATCTCCAGCATGGGATGTGAGAATTTTACTATATAACCACCATAGTCTCCCTTCACCAGTAGTGATCAAAGCATTTTTAACAGATGGAATACAAAAAGAACAGTCGAAGTATCAACTTTGTTCAATATCAACTTTCAGATTGATATTGAAATTGATCAAATCAATCAAAATAATGATTTTAATAGAAATGAACAGATTTCAAAAATTATGACATTAATACGTCTATGACTCTAGAGTTATCCCAAGGATAATAATTCTTAAATTGTATTTAAACTCCTCTTTAAAAAATGAATTTTCAGGTAGTGAGGTAGAACTAAATGCTACCCCCACTTTAACCATACGGCACTTAATTTCCTAACAGGTTTGGAATTAATACACTGGTTTTTAACTTTCCAAAGATTCTAAGGTGCTGCTGTTAGAGGCCATTGAGTTGGCCATGGCTCATGGCAACCGTATGTACAACAGAGCAAAACACTGGGCAGTCCAGGGCCATCCTCCCAATTCTCCTTATGTCTGAGCCCACTGTTGCAGCCACCGTGTCATCCATCTCCTTGGTGGCCTTCTTCGTCATTGCCCCTCCACTTTCTCGAGCATGATGTCCTTCTCAAGGGACTGGTCTCTCCTGATAACCCGTCCAAATTACATGAGATGATGAAGTCTTGCCATCCTTGCCTCTAAGGAGCATTCTGGCTGCACTTCACCCAGGAAATATGTTTGTTTGTTTCAATCATTTTATTGGGAGCTCTTACAGATATCATAACATTTCATAGTTCAATCGCATCTAGCAGTATTGTACAACTGATACCACAATCAGTTTCAAAACAGTCAGGACTATTGTGTGTTTGGTAGGTGCTATACTTCATCCTGGTTGACTCATCCCTTCCTGGCGACCCCTCTGTGAGGAGAATGTGCCATTGTCTACAGATGGGTTTTGGGTTTCTGCTCCAACCCCCCTCGTTCTCAACAATATGTTTTGTTTGTTTGTTTTGGTGCCTGTGCCTGTTGTCTGTATCTGATGCCTGTTACCGGATCCCAAAGACACTTCATGATTGCACAGGCTGGCGTGCTTCTTCCGTGTGGGTTTGTTGCTTCTCTGCTAGATGGCTGCTTGTTTAACTTCAAGCCTTTAAGTCCCCAGATACTATATCTTATGAAAGCTGGGCACCATCAGCTTTCTTTACCACATTTGCTTATGCACCCATTTCATCTTCAGTGATTATGCCAGCAGGGGGAGCATCACAGAATGCCAGGTTGTTAGAACAAGGTGTTCTTGCATTGAGGGAGGGCCTGAGCAGAGGCCTGATGTCCGTCTACCACAACAGTGTATTGCCATATAAATATATGTACATAGGCCAATATCTTTATTTTATGAATTAATGTATTTACATATGTGCACACCTATGCTTATATCTCTATCCATAGCTTTGCTTCCTAAATCTTTCCTCTGTTTCCTTTGCCTTCCTCCTGCCCCACCATCACACTCAGCCTTCTGCCTCATTGTAATTCCACTCAACTAGATTGCTGTTGCTCCAACACCCCAGGATCTCTATGACCTCCTCGCTGTTGATTTTAATTCTTTAGTTGTTGCCCTGTCTATGGTGTCGTTTGCTCACGGCTCCCTCCCCCCCACCCCTTCCTCCCTGCAAGTCCCTCCAGAACCATCAATCCTGTTGCTTTATCCTTGAGCTTGCTTCCCTGCTTCCCTATCTTACATAAGTAGGAAAACGAGCACTAACAGAGACAAAACAAAAAGAAAACAAAATATTGAATAAAGAGAGGGGGAAAAGATACTAATAACTAGCAAAAATCAAATAAATAAACAGACAGGAGTTCCGGCAAGATAGCGCCCAAGTAAGTAGCCCACATTGGGAGCTCCATTGCGATCAGTGTACCCTGTCTCTAGGAAGGCCAGTGTAGGGATTTAGGTAAGTGAAAAATATCCTGTGACAGCCCAGAATATATCCTCAGTCTGGAAGGCACCTTCCCCCACATCTAGCAGTGCTCTTGAACCCCGGGGATCAGCAACCTGATCTCTGGAACACCCCGGCCCACGCTGACCACACTGTTTCAGAGGTCACCACCTGCCAATTGGCCCCCCTCAGCTTTATCGCTACACCCAGAGTTAGGCAGCAGCCATATTGAGTTCCCCACAACCGCAGCTGGACCCCCACATGGCGACAGCCCACCCACGACACTCTCCATCGTGAGCTGCTCCCTCCTCCTGAGGCTCCTTTCTCCCCAAAGGGTGGTGGGTCATGCCGCCAAGCTTGGGTCCCTCCCACCACCCACCTGTGATCTCCGTGGCCTGTCTGAAGTCAGTCTGCAGCAATTTGATCACCTGTGACAGTGGCAGCTCTCCCTATCATTGT
>NW_022103921.1:4994820-5020209 GCF_000313985.2 Echinops telfairi
AACAAAACTCCTGAACCAGACAGCTTCACAGAATTCTATCAAGCATTCAGGGAAGAGCTGATATCGATTCTCCACATATTATTCCAGAGCATAGAATAGGAAGGTAAACACCCAAACTCACTTTATGAAGCCAAACATGGTAAAGATCCCACAGGAATAAAGAACTACAGACATATCTCTAATGAACTTAGATGCAAACATCCTTTACAGAATATTGTCCAATAGAATACAAAAGTATAAAAAAACATACCCACCATGATCAGCTGGGATTCATTCCAGTTATGCAGGGATGGTTTAATATCCGAAAATCCACCAATATTATACACCACATTGATAAGAAAAGGTATAAGAATCACATGATAATATTGATAGATGCAGAAAAAGCATGACAGCATCCAACACCCACTCCTATTAAAGACACTCAAGAAGTTAGGAATGGAGGGAAAATCCCTCAAGTTAATCCAAGCTATCTACGAAAAGCCATCAGCCAACATCATAGTCAATGGAGAAACAATTAAAGCAATCCCATTGAAAAAGAGGATCGGACAAAGATGCGCTTGTCCCAACTTCTATTCCACAAATTTACTGGAGGTCTAGCTAACAACATAAGATAGTGGAGAGACACTAAAACTATCCAGCTGGGAGAGGAGAAGGTGAACCTATCGCTATTTGCAGATGACATGATGCTATACATTGAAAATCCCAAAAGCTCCATCCACTACAGGAATACTGAGAGCGATAGAGGAAAAGTTAGCCAATCACAAAAGGACAGGTACCACACGAGTGCCCTGAGGTAAGTGTAATCAGCACAGAAGGTATAGAAGAAAAACCATTTATCTCACACTATACGGCTTAGGTACAGGCAGTCTAGTGGGAGGTCAGACCAAAGGAGGGGACCAAAGTGGGAGGCTAGACCAAACCCAAGGAGGGGCATGTTAATCTAACACAAAAAAGGGGAAAACAGGGAAGGGGAGGGAGAAAAGGGGCTTGATGGCATGGGGGGGGGGCACTAACCCACTTAGGGAGAGAGTATTGGTTATGTCTTCACAGAATTGGGAGTGTGCATTCAGACCCCACCATGGCACACCAACCCTTGAGGGCAGTGTAACCGCATGGAGAAATGCATGAATAGAGTAGCTACAGAGACGGCCCCAATCAGAGCCAAACTGACCCCTCCCTAGAAGTCTGTGCTACAGAGAACAACACTCAACCTACAGGTTGGGGAGAGGGGCCGACATACCACACCCACATGAAAGCAAACCAAGAAAAAAAATAGAGGGACAGTCTACACCCCATATTTGCACACCAAACCGGAGGACATCTTCCCTGCATGGAGCTGCTAATTCACAGAGAGGACTGTGAGACTGACAACAGCTGAAGACTCGATGTACTCTCAGTGGAGCATATTGCAACAGAGGTATGTTGTATTCACATTCTCATTAGCTTCTAGAAACTTCCTAAACTCCTCTCTAATTTGGCCCAGTTCCCATTCATGTCACAGATCAGTATTCATTCTTAAGTTGTTTGCCCTTGTTTTCCTAGTTGTCCTTGTATTGATCTCCAGCTGTATGGAGTGGGGATCTGAGATGGACAGCTGAATCATCTCTATGTATTTGAATTTACTCAGGCAGGACTTGTGCCCCAGCATGAGGTCTGTTTTCAAAAATGAGCCATGAACATTTGAAAAGAATGTGATTTTTTATTTTATTTTTTGCATTTGGATGGAATGCTCTTTTTTTTGCATTTGGATGGAATGTCGATCAGGTCCATTTACCTATGTTTAGCTCTGTAGTCTCCTTGCTGAGCTTTCCCAGTGATCTATCTTTCTCTGATAGTGATGCATTAAAGTCACCTACCATCATTGTTGAATCTGTGATCCATTTTTTCATTTTTTGAATAGTTTGCTGAATTTCGCAGGTCTCTCATTAGGCACATATATTTTTATTATGCTCACTAGTTCCTGGTCTACTGATCATTTGAGCATTATATAGTCACCCTCCTGGTCTCTTAGAGTTTGCACCTTGAGGTCAATTTTTTCGGAGATTAGGATTGCAGCTTTTTTTAAGTTGCTGTTTCTGTGGTATATTTTACCCAACCTTTATTCTTAGTCTATTTTTGTCTGCAAGCTTAAGATATGTCCCTTGCAGTCAACATACTCTGTTTCCCCGAAAATAAGACCGTGTCTTATATTAATTTTTGCTCCCAAAGATGCGCTAGGTCTTATTTTCAGGGGATATCTTATTTTTCCATGAAGAAGAATATGGTACACATTTATCGTTTATTGTTTTAGTAAAAGAGACCTCACACTTCCTGTCTGCCCCGGCTGGGCTGTGGCCAACAGTGAGCTGCGTGGTGGTGCCCACTGCTACTGCTACGGTCCAAAGTCTACAGTTATGGTAGCTTCGGGGGGGCCTTATTTTCGGTTACGTCTTATTTTCGGTGGGGATGCCTTATAGTTCAGCGAGAGGCAAAACTGTAAGTGGTCTTATTTTGGGGGATGTCTTACTTTTGGGGAAACGGTATTAATGGGCTATGTTTTCTGTGCCAGTCTGCAATCCTTTTTCTTTTAATGGATGAGTTGAGGCCTTTGACAATCAGAGTTATTATCATCATCTGTGGATTTATTGCTGTCATCCCATACCTTTTGTGTTCGTGTTTTCCTATCTCCCTTCATATCAGTGTGCTGTGTTTGTGTGTGGGGCTTCATTCTTGCCTTCTTTTCCCTTTGAGGCTATGTTATCATGGTAATTGTTTTCAGTGTGTTAATGTCTAGGTGGAGTTGGGGAAGATGGTGGTCTCCTGTTTGTGCTGGGTGGATGATGGTCTTCTGACCATAGTGAGTCAAATATGTTCCATAGAGTTGTCACCTAATTTTTAATAATTAAAGAAATTCTATGTTTCCACAAACTAGCTCATGAATTCCATGTCATGAGAATTCACGGAGGTTCAGGAGAGATCAGCAAGAGGAAGTGAGTATCGTTTCCAATTATCATCTGCTAAAAGTACATTTGAGCCAATCAAGAAACTTTCAGTAGATCTGAAAAGAAAACTACTCCAACTGTCTCAAACACTGAACATGACTTATTGAGTCACATAATTTAATAGTAAAGAGCTAGCTCATAAATTAGGCATGGTTTGCTTGGGTGACTCCAATTCAATCTCTACATGTTCCTGGCCTCTGTGAACTTCTTCAAAGGTAGCTTCCCAACATGACACAATAGCTGCATCAATTGAAGGCTTCATAGGCAGCCTAGCATAGGAAAGATAATCTGTGTTCCAAAATTCCCAGCTAATTTTCTGAGCATCAAATTAATTGGACAACTTCTGACTCAAGCCCTAAAATTGAGGTATTGTCATATACTAAATCCTTAGAACTAGGCTACCCAAAGTCATCATTGTGGTGGCTGGGGCGACAGGACAGGAGCTTGATTTAGAACACTTGTCAGTTTCCCTGGTGCAAATACTTCTGCCATAGCCAATAATGTTTGGGAGAGAATGCAAGAGTGAGAGAGGGTAGAAGAATTTTATACCAAGAATATTGTCAAGATACATGGAATGGAGAATTAACAGAATGCTTTTGAAAATATCGGAGGAAAAATAACTCCTTTTCATTATTCATAAATTAGTCACATTTGATAAAGTGGTTACATAAAGATAGTAAAAACAGATACCAGAATAATAGCAACAGTTATTTTTTGGTGTAGGATTAGGAATAGCATTATTCTTTCTATCTTTTTAATATCAATATATGAATAAATGATATATTATGTTCACAATCAGGAAAATTATGTATTCTTAATAGTATTTGACAAAACAAAACCAGAGATTTATCAGGGAACAGATGCCAGAATTCAGCACCATAAGTTGGCTTATAAATAAAAATCTACTCAATGACAATAGATTATTAATGCAGCATTCTCTATTTATAATCAATCATCAAGAATTCCACTCTTGCAACAGAATGAAAGAAATTGTTTTTTTTTTATGCAAATGGCTGTGTTTTTCACATTATAAACTTGCTCCTTCTGAAACAATCATTGAAATATCTATTTATCACTCTCTGTCTACCATAGTAGTTTTCCTGAATTGTTGCAAAACAATGTTTAGACATTAATCATTTTAGTAATATCCAATACAAAAAAATTAATCGGAATAAAAGTCATGAAAATTAGTGTATATCTTACAGATCATATTCAGCTTTTACTATTATACTTATTTCAAGCTGGCAGTCACCAAAGAATGGGGAAATTATGCATTTGTTAAACCAGCAAAGCTATTCATTAATTATATTAGGAACGGCATTATCAAAAACTGAGCTTAAAAAAAACACAGCATTGTGTCTGAGTGGCAGATGAAATCAGATAGAAATTCATCTTTCTCTTCCTGCTTCTCATTCATAAGCATCTTTATTCATTTCAAAAATGGAAAATAAGAAGAACTAATGAAATCTTTTTGCTTGAAGCATATCCATCGAAGCAGCATTTTAATTTAAATGACAAATTCACCAAGACAATTTGTGCATTTCTTGAAAAAAATTCTGTAGCTTCCAAACAACAATCTCCCCATAGAAGTGATACAATTATAGTTAAGAATCATAGTCTAAATATTTCTACCCTTGAATTTCTTGTTAGATTAAAGGCTCCAGTTAAAATGTTTTATAAATCTACTCAAGTGTATGCACTTAATTCTTTAACTAACATAGCATGATGTCATCTCACCCCGTCAGAAACGCAGGAAGTATATAGAGAGCCACTACACTGAAATATATTTGCCACTACACATGTGGTTAGCACTCAGATATGAACCAAAAGGTTGGCAGTGGGAACCCACCAACTTCTCCACAGGAAAAATACGTGGCAGTCTTCTTCAATAAAGACCTACAGCTTTGAAAACTCTATAGGGCAGTTCTACCTTGTCCTAGAGAATTGCTGTTAGAATTATGTTTTGTATAACACATACACATGTCCTAAGGAATTTTTTTCTGTTAGAGTTTGAAGTCATCAACAAAAGACACACATATGTTCTACTCCTGCAAGGGATAATGCTTTACTTGCATAGAGAAAGACCGAGTCAGATCAGATTCAGTAATGGACACCAATCCCGCAGGGCCAGTAAGTCACCCTGCATGACTGGTGTAAGGCAGATACTTTATACATAACCCTCTTGTGCTGCAATTGAAGGAGCTCTGTTCCTGAAGACTGGAAATGGATATAGGAGTGGGATTGACCCAGGTATGTGCAAGAGACAGAGAAAGTTGCAGTGTGTCTAGCGCACAAGGAAGACTTCTCCAATAAAAAGGAACTAGGAGAGAAAGTATGGCTTAATTTCCATTCTCCTCATCAGAGAATATTCTGGGCCCTCTGCTTAGGCAGACCAAATGAGGCAGAAGATTCTCCTAAAAGATTCAGAGAGTGAACAGAGTGCAGTCCACCCCCTGCTGTACCCCAGGTATCATCCATCTTCCATACTAGATTAGGAGCTCCTTGAGGCAAAGGATACAGCAGCCATAAACTTTTTTGTCACCACTGAATATTGAAGAACACATAATAGATTTTTACATTATTATTTGTAAAACCAACGAGTCAGTAAATTAAGATCTGCTTTGCCCTGTGTCTTATATCCACTTCTCCAAAAACAAATTTAAGCAGAGTTGGAAAATTGAAAAAGGAGTTCTTTTAAGTGGAATATAGAGTTAACATGCTGGCCTGCTATTTAACAGTTGCTCACGTGCACAGAGAGATATGCCAGAAGAAAAGTTTGGTAAGCTACTTCAAAATGTCAGTTATTGGAATTCCTATAGAGAACAATTCTACTTAATTCTAATTCAACATACATGGGATTACCATGAGTTGATGTTGATTTGATAGACTGCAGTTTGTAGGGCGATATGCGCATCACAAGTCTCTGAAGTAAGTAAATAAAATCAATGAAATAGTTGACCATGTCCCTTGATACATTTAGTATGCTACAGATTTAATTCAAAGTGCTTTGTGTCCTAAGCTTAAACGTATACAGTTTCACGGCAGAAGTTTCTTTGTGAATGGCTCTTCCTAAGCTGCATTGACAGTGGCTAGGAAATGGACCCCACAGGCCATAGAGAAGTGACCTTGCAAAGGTCATCTCAGAGCTCTGGGAAATCCTATAAAAATAATGGGTGATGTCAAAGTGTGTTTTCCCAAGAACAGTGCTTATACATGTTATTAAGTGTACTCAAAGACCCAAAGTACTCCAATGCTCAGCATTTAAATAAAGTATAATTAGTGAATTTATTTAAAAAAAATATTATTTATTGGGAGTTAATTCATATATCATATCACTCCATCATTTAATCACCTCAAGCAGAATTGTACAATTATTTCCACAATCAGTGAATCTCAATGATAATTGCTTGTCAGGATTCTTGAATTAAAGGCATCCTGGTAGATAATTTACTTTACATGAAAATTACTTCAAGGCCTACACTGATTCATATTGTTTTTAAATATGTTGTGCAGGATCCAATAAAGTTAACTCTAATAGGGTCTAATCACCTATTTTTAGTGGTTCTTAAAGTTTACTATGCATAAGTTTATTAAAGGTACACATGGTTAATCAGGGGTCAGGGAAGGGAAACTACATGCTTGCTAGACACTGACATTTATTAAGGGTGAAAGAAAAAACTTGGAAATGGATAGTGGTTATGGCTGGACATGATAAACACAAATTCACCAAATTGTGCATGCGAAACATAGTAAGATGGCAAGTATTTGGTTGCATAGATATTTAGGACAATAAAAAGGGACCTAGGTAGTGCCCATGAGTTAACACTCAGCTGCTTTAAAAGGGAAAGAAGAAAGAAAAGATCAAAGTGGATGACAGAGGAGACTCTGAGACTTGTTCTGCATTAGAGAGTAGCTAAGGCAAATGGAAGAAATATGGCATGAAAGAATTGAACAGAACATTTCAAAGGGCAGCTTGAGAAGATGAGGTACACGTTTATAATGAAATGTTCACAGCCGAAGAATTTGAAAACCTAAAAGGAAGCACATGCTCTGCAGATCTTAAACGGAAAGAACTAAAGAAAAATAAAAAATCAAGATCTGAGTTGTTGTATTGAAATATTCTATGGGGGAAAATATTGAATGATGCAGGAAGCATCAAAAGTAGATGGAAAGGATACACAGTCACTGTACCAAAAAGAACCCATCAACACTCAGTCATTTCGAGAGGACGTACATGACCAAGAATCAATATTGAAGGAAGAACACCAAGCTGCACTGAAAGATTTGCCCCAAAGAAGGCTCCAAGAATTGATGGAATACCAACTGAAATGTGTCAAAAATCTGATGAAGTACAGGAAATACTCACTCGTCTATGACAGGAAATTCATGGCCATTTGGTCTTCTTTATTTGTAATGAGTACAGATATGGATCTCTTCTAATCAAACAGAATGCTCAAATTACAGAATAGTAACATTAAAACCACCCTATTGTACATAGGAGCATTGTGAATAGGAATTCACTGAATGGCCCCTTAAAACATCAACACTAATTGAAAATGCTTTAGAGCAGTGGTTCTCAACCTTCCTGATGCTGCGACCCTTTAATACAGTTCCTCATGTTGTGGTGACCCCCAACCATCAAATTATTTTTATTGCTACTTCATAACTGTAATTTTGCTACTGTTATGAATTGGGTGATCCCTGTGAAAGGGTTGTTCAACCCCCAAAGGTATCGCGACTCACAGGTTGAGAACCGCTGCTTTAGAGGGTAATTCTACTCTGACATACACAGAGTCGCCATGAGTCGGGCTGTATTCACCAGCCATGGGTTTTTTACCCATTTTACATATGAAAATTCAAGTTGAAGCTGAAGAAAATTGAAACATGTCTATGAGAGCCAAAATATGACCGTGAGTATATCCCACTTGAATTTAAAGGCCATGTCATGAAAAATGGGAACATTAATGGCTAACGACAAAACCAGTTGTGGGATGACATCCTATAAGAAAAAAGAAAAAGGTCATTAAAAAGACAGGAAAGAAAGAAAAAGCCAAAGAGTGGTCAGAAGACTCTGAAATTTACTTTTTAACATCAAGTAGCTAAAGTGAAAGGAAGAAATGATGAAAAAAGAGCCAGAGGGTAGCCTGAGAAGACAAAGTAAAGAATTATAATGAAATGTGCAAAGACCTGGAGACAGAAAACGAAAAAGGGAGGTGTTACTCAGCATTTCTCAAGTTGAAATAATAGAATAAATGCAAACTTTGAATTGCAAGAGTCAAGGATTCTATGGGCAAAACATTGAATGCCATAGGAAGCATCAAAAGAAAATGAAAGAAATACGTCCACTGTTCCAAAAAGAATTGGTGAGCATCCAACTGTTTCAGCGGGTAGCATATGATTGAAACTGAAGAAGTGTTAACTGCACTGAAGACATTAGAGAGAAACAAGGTTGCGGGAATTAATGGAATCGTTGTTGAGATGTTTCGATAAACAGATGTAATTCTGAAAGTGCTTACTCCTCTATGCCCCCAAACACGGAAAACACACATGGTGTAAAATCGGGAAATGTGTGCACCAGTGTTGTACCCTTTTTTTTTTCCAATCTTTTTTTTTTTTTTTTAACATTTTATTAGGGGCTTATACAACTGTTATCCCAATCTATACACACATCAATTGTGTAAAGCACATTTGTACATCGTTTCTCAAAACATTTTCTCTCCATTTAAACCCCCGACATTAGGTCCTCATTTTCCCCCTCCCTCCCAGTGTTGTACCCTTTTATTACACCATACTATTCAATCTGTAATCTGAGTAAATAATCCAAGAACTAGACTATATGAAGAAAAACAGGGCATCAGGGTTGAAAGACATTAAAAACCTGCAACCTTGCTTGGTGATATCAGAGGCGTTGAAACACTGATGGAGTTAAAAACTAAAACTGTCAGTATGGATTACACATCAAAATCAAGAAAATTAAAACCCAATCAATCAGGCCAATAAACAACAATATGATAAACAGGAAAAAGATTACAGTCGTCAAAGGTTCCTGTTTCCTTTGATTCACAGTGAATGCTCATAGAAGCACCAGTCAAGAAATCAAGTGACAATGCACTAGGGAACATATCCTAGAAAAGACTTCTTTAAAGGGTTAAAAAGCAAAAACATCACTTTGAGAAGTAAAGCGTACGTGACCCCAGCCCTGGTATTTTTTAATTGCTTTACCTGCATGTGAACACTGGACAGTGATTAAGAAAGAGTTGGATACATTGGATGGGGCAACTGGACAGTGATTAAGAAAGAGTTGGGTACATTGGATGGGGCAACTGCCAATAGGAAAAAACATCTTAATACTTATATAGAACCCAAGAAGAGAATAGTCCTGGTATTATGTTTCTAATTGGATACTTTGGACCTCATTTCTATCTAGCTCTTGGAGACCCAGACAACTGGGACTTTAGACTCTGTCCTTTCAAAGTGTACAACTTTCTTCATTGGCAGAAGAACTCAAGGTGGAAAACCAACCAAGCCAACTGGGCTATAGTTTACACTCACATATAGTAGATATAAGGAACCGACTTACTGCCTTGGACTTAAATCTGAAATGCCCTCCTGTGAGAAGAAGCAGAAATCCGCCATCCCAAGGTTATGGAATCATTGATCCTTGGACTTTGCTTTGGATCTCTTGCTTTGAGGATGCCCAATAAATGGTGGTCCTGGGACTACCATTTATTTGCTATTTTAATGCTCCCTTTGACTTTTAGTGGTATCTATCAGTCCAGCAGGCATGGTTCTGCCTTTGTGAATGAGTATTACTGAAAGATTTCCCCTGTCCTCATTGTTCATGTAGCCAACGTCCAGTCACTTAAGCTTTCAATCTGTACAAGTCAATAATTCACGTATTAAGGTCTGGAAAACCAGACTATACATGCATGCTTTCCTTCTCTCCATGGTGTTTTAAATTCTACACCAGTGGCTTCATTAAGATACTATTAATAGAATTACTTTCTGTCCCGTGGGAATGATTTATCATGTTCTCTTTAATAAACTGATAATGATGTCTCTAAAGTGAGCCAGTGATGTATATAAGCCATAAATATATGAATGGATTTGGGGCTCTTAATCATATTTAATCCTAGGCCTAGTGTAAGTTCTTATGAATTTAGTTCTTATGACATGGTCCTACTTGATACTCACCCTCACTTAAGATATGGGTGCTATAGAAAAGGGTAGTGAAAAAATCAGCTGGTGCCCAACTATCAGAAAGAATAGCATCTGAGGTCTTAAAGTCTTGTCTTAAAACAAGCAGGCACCTAAGTGGGGCATCAACTAAGTCCACATGGACTAAGCACAGCAGCTTGTGTGATCCAAGGATTTTAAATAATACAATACAAACCTGAAGGAGGGAATGGTACTAGAAATCAAATTATGAACATCTCATTTGCAGAAGGGTATGGATGACACTGGAAGCCCAAAATCTATTTACAAGGTCCTTACATACATCAAGCTTCCAGCGATCCCTGGAATATAGTCCAGCGATGTGAATAGCTTTGCTTTCAGACAGAGAGAATTGAAAGTCTATTACTAATGATGTCTTACGGTTGAAATGTAACACCTTATCATTTGACAGCTTTCTGTTAATGTTCTGCTGCAACCACTGTTGAATCATCTTCAGGAAAATTTTACTTGCATGCAATATTAATATTATTCAATATTTTCCTCATTCTGTTGGGTCAGTTTTCTTTGCAGTGGGTAAAAATATGAAACTCTTCCAATCAGTTGTCAAGGTAGCTGTCTTCCAAATCTCTTGGCATAGATGAGTAGTGCTTTTGATGCTTCATGAGCTTGTTGAAACATTTATATTGCTATTCTGTTAGTTCTTGGAGTTGTTTTTTTTATAATGCCTTCAGTGCAACTTGGATTTCTTCCTTCAGTACTATTAGTTCTTGATTATATGCTCCCTCTTGAAATGACTATCAGCCATTTATTTTTGGTATTGTTACTCTGTTACTCTCTGCACTCCTTCAATCTTCTTTTACTGCTTCCTGCATTCAGTTCAATATTTTGCCTACAGTCTTTCAATATTGTGACTCGAAGCTTGAATTTATTCTTCTTTCTTTCAGCTTGATAAATGTTGAGCCATGTTCTTCCTCATCAAATTGACGTGCAAAATTAGCCATCACATGCCTTTTAGAAGACAGTTTCACTGTATTCAAGTGATCACCTTTAATCATTCCTCCTTGCTTTTTCTTGCGCTCTACCTTACTCTCATGGAATACTTGCTAACATAAGAGCACATAATCTTTGCCTCAGTCCCTGCTTTCTGTGGAACCCAGACTAAGATACATTATATAATTTTTAGCTGTATTGCCCCCAAAGAATCAGAAATTTATGGTTTCCTCTGACCTGACTGAATTTTTTTCTTGTTGTAGATTGCTGAAACCATTCAACTTTTGACAAACACATCTTCAGGAAGCACAACAACAAACACCGCCCCCCTTGGAAGCCACAGTCATTTACATCATCATGTAGTCCGACCTTGTGTTTATTCTTTGTACTGTTTCCTGTTGTTGTTAGTTACCATCACATCAACTCTTGTTCATGGTAAACCCAGTGTACAATTACAATGGAACATTGTCTGCTCCAGTACCATTTTTATGAATACCGTATCCTTAAGTCTGTTGTTACACTGGTGACTGCATAGTTTTAGTTCCTTGAAGATCACCTCACAAAGCTTCTGTAGAACTCTGCCAGTCCTGGGTTACATTTTTACCTATAGCTCTTGCGCAGATTAGAGGATCCCCCCGTAGCTCCACCTTTCTTAGCCCTTTCGAACTGTTGTATGGAAGACCATTCCTACTTAACCACCACTTACCAGTCCAAGAACCCCCCTTGGCATCCTACCTCCCGTATCTCTCTCTTTTAAGACAGCTGCTCCGGGTACACTCAGATAGGTACCTGCCCCACACCGAAGACTCAGATCAAACCTCTCAGGTGGCTGTGCTGCAACCAGGAGACTTGGTGCTTCTCAAGACTCTTTATCTGAAACCTTGACAACCACGGTGATCAGGTCCACACATCATAATCCTTACCACTCCTACGACAGTAAAGGTCTTGGGGGACCCTGTGTGGCATCATTTTTCCCAAACCAAGCACCTTCCTCTTAACCCTCAGGGGTCCCCTTACGATTGTCAGGTTTTGGAACCCAACTGAATACACCTTAGCCATAACCATAACCCTGCTGAAGCCCATAACCTTGATGTGTGGTGCTTTAAAGTTAAAGAAACCTACAGCCCCACAGTCAACTGAAATAACTCATCCTGTCAGCCAGAAAGACTGCTCTCTCCAAGGGTGCCAAAGTCAGCTTGTTATTCCCCTGTCTTTAAAAAGTTTTTTAAAATACTTTTATTGGGGACTCTTACATCTCTTATCACAATCCATACATTCCTCCAGTGTGCCAAGCACCTTTGCACATATGCCGCCATCATCATTTTCAAAGCATTCTCTTCCCACTTGAGCCCCTGATATCAGCTCCCCATTTCTTTCACTTCCATCCCCCACCCGCCCTCCCTCATGAACCCTTGATAAATTATAGTTTATATTTTCCCCTCCGTCTTAAGGCAGTCACGACTCATTTTAGACCATATGTCTGCTTCCTATACGACCAAAACCAGACCTGCTCTTTATTGTGGCCTGAGCAGTATGTGGGTGTCCATACTGGTCATGCAAAATACACAACGCATACAACAGACGAGTACTTGCTGATTCAACCTTTTTCATTCAGGGCGTGATATTCTACCTTTGTATTACCGACCCACGGAGCCAGAGATGGGTCGAGGGAGTGACAGGCAAACTATACAGCTCCCAATACAGCTCACGGCCCTTAGGCAGTATTAACATTTACAGGGAATATGTTTTAGCTTTTCAAGCCCAGGTACAAGTCTCCGCCAACATTCTCCAGGTGGAACAAACACTTCAAAATCAGATACTTCACAAACTTCAGACTCCTGTCATGTCCTCCTGGATCCAGATAATGCAACACACTCTGCTCTTCCTTAATTGAACTCATGCGCTAACAAATGCCATACTTTGCTTCCTGTGTGTCTCCCTTCAAAGGCCCCTGTTGGACATAGGCCCTGTCAACTTTGGAAAGCTTGTTTCCCAAAAAGCACCCGCAACCGGATGTACCACTCCACTGAGTCAAGTCCCACTATGGGAGCCAGAGGAAGTGAATCAGACTCAGTCACAACAAGTCTGTTACGTCACCGATCAGCATGCAAATGACTTTTCTCTGCATGGAATTTGCAGACATAATATAACTGTTAATACTAAAATTTTCTCCAACCCCGGAAAATTCTTTTGGTGCAATGGAACGTTAACTAAATGTGTAAATTCCTCCACAGCAGGATCTTGTTTTCCAGTTACCGTAGTTCCTCAGCTCACCCTGTATAGTCAGTCTGATTTAGCCTGGTTACTCTCTGCCCGGTGATCAAAGAGAGCAGGATTCCTTCCTATAATGGTAGGTATAAACCTAGCCTCTTCAATCGCAGCAGATGGAAGTGCCCTCGGCCACTCCATCATCTCAGCACAAGATTTTGAAGACCGATTGCAGACTGCTTTGGAGTCTACCACAGCCTCCTTGGCCTCGTTGCAACAGATCACCTCTCTGGCCCAAGTTGCCCTACACAACAGATGGGCCTTGGCTCTTCGTACTGCTGATGAAGGGGGTACCGCCTTTTCCTCAGGGAAGAGTGCTGTTATTACATCAGTGAATCTGGGCTGGTGGAGCAAGACATACAAACGCTGACTCCTAAGAAAGGACCTCCACTGTCATGGAAGGACGAATTACTCCTCTTTTGGCTGGCTGAAACCCCCCTTGGCCACCTGGTTGCTGCCCCTATTAAGGCCACTAATCCTTATTTCTTTATTTTTTCTCTTAGCTCCATGTTTTCTCAGATTTGTCCAGCAGCACATACAAGCACTGTCCAGGATCACAGTCAACTACCTACTCCCCCACCAGTAGACCCACTTGCCCATGATCCCTTCTGTCTGCTCTAGTATCTAATCCTACAGTGCCCCCTACCAGCAGGAAGCAGCCAGACACATGATGACACCCCATATCACCCCAGACGCTGGAATATCAGGCAAAAGCAGGAGTTAGCAGGGAAGGCAGGTGAGGAGATACCTGGAGCTGGTGAAAACACTTCCAGGAAGCTATAAGAGTACAGACCCCCCCTTCCCTCCACCCCTCCTCCCCATCAGTGGTCTTCAGACCCAGGTGCAGAAGACCAGCTGTTACAGATAACTTTGAACGCTGTTGCTTAGCTCTGGACCTGCAGACAAAGTTACAGTGGAAAATCCCCCTGCTACTCCCTTCCCCCAGACCTGGGCTATAAAACTCTTCGCCTCTCATCCAGACAGTGTGTTTGCGGGCCCCCAACTGGGGGCCGTGAACCTCACCCAGGAGCTCAGGATGCTTCTGCCCCCTTCTCTGTTCTCCCCTCCCTCCTGGGTGGCGCCACTTCTCTGGCCCTGAATTAGGGGCCTGTGAACCTTGCCCAGGAGGTGTGAAATAAAGCTTTAAAACCATTTTCTACTTTTACCTTCTTTCTTTCCGCCGCCCAATCAACCTCACAGGTTACATTTAATTCAATTATATATGTATTTAAAAGGTTTTACTGTTCCACTAGAATGTGATTTGGGACAAAGATTCAGTACAATTATCTCATTTTTAAGATATATCCTTGTTACTCCTGAGGCTTTCTGTTTCTGTAAAGATTTGCAGTCTCAGAAACACAGGAGCAGCTTTTCTCTGTCCTATAGGATCACTATGAGGAGGAATCGGCTCCATATCACTGAGATTTTTGGTTTGAAGAAGCCATGCAACATCCCTCCACCACATTCTATTAGCAGCTAATAATAAGCTAGAAGCAAATCTTCAAGTATAGTTCACATTCTTATTCTCATAGAGAAAAAATAAACTTCACCTTTTTCTGGACAGAACATCAATGAATCTATGAACTACAGAAAACATCCACTTGGTTTTGCCCTGCCAAGGTTCACCAGCATTTTCACATATATAATCCCCGGTGAAATGCTACCTCTTAAGGACAGAATTGTGAACATCATTCCCTAGTGCAAAGCTGTGCCTGTAATAAATCTCAATATTTGCTACATAGATAAATTAGAACAAAAAGGACATTATCTTCATGACCCACTACACTTGTAATTTAGATCATCATTGAAACCAGGCATTTATTCACATTAAAAGCCTCAACTGACATGTGGTTGTTGTGGTTAGGTACCATCAAAGCAACTCTGACCCATAGCGACCCTATGCACAACAGTATTAGTCCATGTTGTTGAGGTATTCTTTTTTGATATCCCTCCACTTTACCAAGCATGACGTCCTTCTCCAGGGCCTGATCTCTCCTGGAAATATGCCCAAAGTATGTAAAACAAAGTTTTGGCATCCTTGCCTCTAAGGAGCATTCTAGCCTTACTTCTTCCAACATAGATCAGTTTGTCCTTTTAGCAGTCCATGGTATTTTCGGTCTTCTCAAGAACCACAATTCTCATACCAGGTGGAAAATTGAGGTAGCTGAATAATCAAAGCAAACAGCCCTTTTACCTCAATTACTCCAAAGACTATGCAAAGATTTTTGTCTATAGATGGTCAGAGAGAGAGAGATAGATTCTCTCTCTCTCTCTTTTTTTTTTTAACATTTTATTAGGGGCTCATACAACTGTTATCCCAATCCATACACACATCAATTGTGTAAAGCGCATTTGTACATCGTTTCTCAAAACATTTTCTCTCCATTTAAACCCCCGGCATTAGGTCCTCATTTTTCCCCACCCTCCCTGCTCCCCCCTCCCGCATGAGCCCTTGATAGTTTATAAATGGGTATTTTGTTATAGAGATAGATTCTCTTAAACACTTTTCTTCTTGCAGTCACTTTCAAATTCCTCTCAGGTGGCTCTGAGAAACTAATGGAAGCAATTCATTACCGATTCTTTTACTGCCGGTGTGAGGCATCAGCCCAGTCTAAACTTGTCCCAGGAGAGCTGTAAGTAGTAACAAACACTAATGCCTACATTAGGTGGTTGTCACTCTTGTAACGTCTGTGGTGTGTAAACAGCATTGTTTCCACAGATGAAATGGCAAAGTATTTTCCATCATAAAATGTGCAGCAAGCGAAAAAAAGAGCCAAATGCTATACCAAGAGGCTTAAAAAAGTTCATGGGAAACTGGAATTAAAAGATAATAGAATTTTTCCATAGACTGTTTGAAGCCCTCTCGGATGCTTTAATTGACAGTACCCGAACTCAAAAAAATCTGAAAAAAAATCTCTCTACTCCTCAAGAAGAAGATATGCATATTTTCATATTTCTACATTTTTAAAAAAGGCACCTTGCCAAAAGCTCCTATTTAATCCACTTCCCCAGGATCAACCAGGAAAAAAGGCAAAATGCTCTGCAAAAGAGCCTGAAGCATAATTTATTCGATTTGCACTATCTAGTTACACCAACCCTGAAAATGACTTTCAATTAATAATAAGCCTTTTATTATAGGTGGCAATGTTTCAAGAATATAAATTCAGTTCCATACCACAAATTCATCCATTTCTCACTTAAGATGTCATTTTAATTACAGAGGAAGCAACTGTGAAAAGTCATGCATTGCCTATTTTTGTAAACTGAAACCTCCTAGGACACAAATTACCCATGCAGCCCACGTGTGCTGTGCTAACAATAGAGCAGGCCTAAGAGAGCAAAGAGCATCCTAGAGACACAAATAGAGAACAAAGACACGAGCGGTTACTAAGAAAAAAAGCAAAACACATCTGGCCTTTATTTCCCCTTAAAATTCTCACAGCTGTGAGAATGCTGAGACGCGCGGTTATATTTTTTATCACTATCTGCAATGAGTAGGTGACGCAATGCTGATTTGACTTGCTAGAAAACAGGATGCACGATTATATGAGGCCAAACCTTTAAAAATGGGTAGCCCTGCCTCTTCTAATCCACACTTTATACCACAGCTATGATAGCACCATATGCAGAGAGAGATGATATATAGATAGACAGACACGTGTGTGTGTATATGCACACATACATGAGAGGGCTTCTAAAAGTTTGTGCAAACATGGAATGAAAGATAATAGACTTTTTCCAAGGACGTTTGAAGCCCCATCTTCAATACATGGAAAGATAGTTTGTCAGTGTTTCATATTATAATGGCTAGGTGCTTTCTTGCTGGATGCTAAACTGGTGCTTTGTGGCTGGATGCCTTTGATGCTGGAAGTTAACCGG
Source organism: Echinops telfairi (assembly GCF_000313985.2). Lineage (NCBI taxonomy): Eukaryota > Metazoa > Chordata > Mammalia > Afrosoricida > Tenrecidae > Echinops > Echinops telfairi. The sequence goes on from NW_022103921.1 coordinate 5,012,115, forward strand.
TATTTCAAATGCCAGTCGGGTGTTGGTGCATTGTTTTAGCGGAACTGTCACAGACTAGGTCAGGAAGACCAGGAAGAAAGTCCTGGTAACTTATTTCCAAAGATTAGCCAATGGAAACTCTGCGAATTAAAAGTGAGTGAAAATATTGGAACATGGGCCCCTTCGTTTGGAAGGAAATCAAAATGCACAGTGGCTGCAACAATGAGCTCAACACATCAACGATCATGAAGATGGCACGCAGGACTAGGCAGCGTTGTTCTCTGCTGCACACGGGTCGCCATGAATCGGAGGTAGCTCCATGCCAACCAGTGACACACTATCCATGTGTATGTGTGCATCTATGAAGAGGTACCCCCTCAAAAAACAAAAATCAAACAAACAAACAAAAACTAGAAGAAAGCTCCGCTGGGAGGAGCTTTGTAGTATGCATACTTCCTGCTACGTGAGCGTACAGCAACTACCTCTGAGTTAGTGCACCCAGTGGCATCACCTGGGAAGGTTCTCTCTGGTCACAGTGAGTTTTTTCATAAAAGCAGTTTTGCTCAAACCTCGTTTTTTTAATTGTGATGGACAATTTAAGAGAGCAGCGTGTGGCTGTGTTTTTGTTTCCCTCTCAGGACAAATGTGCTGAAATTGTTGTGATGTTGACACAGCTTACAAGGGCAGCACTCTGGGATAAACTCAGGTGTATGAGTGGTTTTCTCATTTCAAAACAGGTCAAATGTCCATAGAGGACAAACCTCATTTGTCCGTCAACTTCCCAAACGGACAAAAATGTGGACTCATAGTGCATTTGGAGTTTGTTCCACCAGGTCAGACTGTTAATCAAGCTCTCTATTTAGAAGTCCTGAAATGATTGCATAACACGGTGATAGTAAAAAAAAAAAAAAAAAAAAAGGCCTGATTTGTGCCAGATGGGGGACTGGGGTTTCCACTACAACAATGCACCTACTCATATAGCCATCTCAGTGCACCAGTTTGGGGCAAAACTCAGCATACCTCTCTTGAACCTTATACACATGACCTCTCTTCTGTGTGGCTTCTTTTTGTTTCTGCAAATGAAGAGGGACATGAAAGGACAGTGACTTGATGATGTAGAAGAGGTGAAGAAAAATTGAGGGAGTTGCTGTTAGCCAATCAAACAGATGAGTTTGAAAAATGTTTCCAAGAAAGGAATTGCAGATTTGACAACTGTATTAAGTGTAATGGAGTGTACTTTGAAGGAGATAAGGTTGCTATGTAAAAAAAAAAAAAATACGTAATTTTGGGAAAAAATGTGTTTTTTTGGGGGGGTGCCCACTCATATGTGTGCACAGCACTATAACACTTACATGAATGATTGGACCCTAGTATCAGAGTGGTGTGAGCATCCATATGCTCGGTTAGCACTGGCCGCTAACTGAAAGGTCAGTGGTTCAAACCTACCAACTGCTCTAAGGGAGAAAGATGTATTATCATTTGACCATGCCCAGATATAGACATAATTCTAATACTGAGAAAATAGTGCAAAAAATGAAGCAGGAAGGAGATTGGGATGAAACACCAGCTTAATAGCAGAAGTTGTCAAGTCCAAAATGACCCTGTGGCCTGGTGAACGAAGGAAGGCGGAGACTGTGGGACTGAGGTTATGTAGCTGTGAGTCCTGATAAGCCTTCAACATTACCCTTCCTGTGTGGCTGGACCTTTTATTAGCACCCTAAGCCTGAACCCTGAATTTTGCACTCTGAACAACACCCATCTGTATGTCGCTGAACTGTCTCACATCTGCTTAGCCACTCTGCTGCTGGGAAGGTTTCTATCACGGGGCTTCTGAAATTGCTGTTCTTCAAGGTTTTTGAGAATGAGGAAAAGATCCATCTGTCAAAGAGAAGCTGAAGTGACAAGATGAATTTGCTGACCCTTCTAGTTTTCCACTTTCCCAAAATCTTCAAGTTGAATGATCCCCCCAAGCTATCACATCTGCTTTGTAATCGGAAAGCCTTCCCAGCTGCAATAAAGCTGCAGTATTGATTTCACCCAAATGAAAAGTAAAACAGCCAAAGGGCATGGGAGAGAAGGAAATCACAAAGAATTAGAGCCGGCAGCCTCCAGAATTAATCAATGAGTACTCAGGGGTTCTTAGAAGGTCAGCATGAGGCTGTGTCGGGAATACATTTATGCCTTGGTCACCGATCAAGGACCCAGAACCCTGTTGGGGTATGTAGAAGGAAAAAATGAAAGCACATTTGTGCATTCATTGGCCTCATCATTCTCAAAACATTTGCTCTCCACCCAAGCCCCTGGCATCAGCTCCTCATTTTTCCCCCTCCCGAACCCCTCCTCCCTCCCCCATGAACCCTTGATAAATTACAAATTATTGTTTTGTCATATCTTGCCCTGTCTGACATCTCCCTTCACCTACTCCTCTGCCGTCCATCCCCCAGGGAGGAGGTCATACGTAGATCCTTGTAATGGGTTCCCCACTTCCATCCCACCCTTCCTCCACCCTCCCAGTATCGCCACTCACACCACTGGTCCTGAAGGGATCATCCATCCTGGACTCCCTGTGTTTCCAGCTCCTATCTGTACCAGTGTACATCCTCTGGTCTGGCCAGATTTGTATGGTAGAATTGGGATCATGATAGTCGGGGCAGGGAAGGGAGGAAAGTTGTATGTTTCATCGTTGCTGCATCGCACCTTGACTGGCTCATTTCCTCCCCGAGACCTTCTGTAAGGGGATATCCACTGGCCTACAAATGGGCTTTGGGTCTCCACTCCGCACTCCCCCTCATTCACAATGATAAGATTTTTTGTTCTGATGATGCCTGATACCTGATCCCTTCGACACCTTTAGATCGCACAGGCTGGTGTGCTTCTTCCATGTCGGCTTTGTTGCTTCTGAGCTAGTTAGCCGCTTGTTTACCTTCAAGCCTTTAAGACCCCAGACGCTATACCTTTTGATAGCTGGGCACCATCAGCTTTCTTTGCCACATTTGCTTATGCACCCATTTGTCTTCAGTGATTGTATCAGGGAGGTGAGCACACAATGATATGATTTTTTGTTCTTTGATGCCTGATAACTGATCTGGCAGGGGATAGTTTGACCTATGTAGTTTGGATTCTGCAAATATATCCGTGAATTTCATAAAGCATACAGGGACCAAGTTATGAAAGCTTTTTAGTCACAATCAGACAGTATAATGCGATGCCACTGTTACAAGGGGCTTAGGATCATGGTCTCGAGGACATCAAAGTCAATTAGCATAAAGAGAAAGACAGCGTTCTATATCCTACTTTGGGGAATGGCAACTAGAATCTTAAATACTTTTGAGTAGAACATCAAAGGTGCAAATATTGGTCTCTCCTTTTGGTCCCCAGGTACCACTGCTAACCTTTCTAAAGAGACTACAGTAGGAGGTCCTGGAGAAAATACATGAGAAAGATGGAACAGAATTCAAAATAACGATACTAAAAGACCACCTTCCTGGTTTGATAGAGACCGTTAGACTGGTGGAACACTGAAAACATGTCCCTTGGTCACTCTATAAGCTACACCTGTGGCTCAAATTACAGTCCCCAAATAAGCAGGCCTGGTGCTCTGTAGGACAATGATAAGGCTATCTACTCACATAAAGATTTATAGCCTCAGAAACCCTACATATACTGGGCTGTTATGAGTAGGATATGCATTGATGAATAAAATATCAATTTCCACTGTATACTTTTACCAAATCACGATAAAAAGTTTTTTGTTTGGGTTTTGTTTTAAATATTTTCAAAATATCTTCTGACATTTTGGTGTTTCTTTGATGTCTTTTAGAGGACATTCTGATTTCTTTAAGCATGATGTCCTTGATGTCCTGGTCTGGTCTTCAGTCATTAATGTTCAGTAGATCAGGCCTTCTCTACCTTCAGTAGCATATACTCAATGATTCCTGGGAATTCCATGTGGCAAGGTCTTTGTATAGAGCTGCCGTTTACCATATTGAAAAAGTCTTTGCAATGACTAAGTCATTGGTCTCGTAAAGTTCTACCGTGATATTTTCAGCATTGTTTCTGTCAACAATGTCATATTTTTAAAGTACTGATCCTTTTTAATGAGAGTCCTGATAGTGCAGTGCTTATGAGCAGGATAATGATAAAGTACTATGAAAGTCTGTACGCCAATGAATTCAACCATGTGGAAGACATGGAAAAATACTCGGAAAAACAATCCCTCCCTAGATTATCAGATAGAGGTCAAAACCTCAACAAACCCATAGCAAAAGAAGAAGTAGATATGGCCATCAAGAAACTACCAACAAAAAGAAAATTCTAGCAAGCAGTTAGGCAAGAGCTGACACCAATCCTCCACAAATTATTCCAGAGCATAGAAAAAGATGGCAACCCCCCAAACTCATTCTATGAAGCAAGTATGTCTTTGAGACCCATGACCCCACAGGAATAGAAAACTACAGACTGATATCTCTAATGAACATAGATACAAATTTTCTTAACAAAATATTGGCCAATAGAATACAAAAGTATATAAAACATATCATCCACCATGATCAGGTGGGATACATTCCAGAGATGCAGGAATGGTTTAACATCCAAAAATTCATCAATACTATACACCACATTGATAAGAAAAAGTATAAGAATTACATGATAATATTGATAGACACAGAAAAAGCATTTGACAATGTCGAGCACCCATTCCTAATTAAGACACTCAAGAAGATAGGAATGGAAGGAAAATCCCTCAAGTTAATACAAGCTATCTACAAAAAACCCATCAACCAATATCACAGTCAATGAAGAAAAATAAAAAATAATCCCAGTGGAAAAGGGGCCTAGACAAGGATGCCCCTTGTCCCCACTTCTATTCAACATCGTACTGGAGGTCCTAGCTAACAACTTAAGACAGAGGAAGGACATTAAAGGTATCCAACTGGCAGAGGAGGAGGTGAAACTATCGCTATCTGGAGATGACATGAATTTATACATTGAAAATCCCAAAAGTTTCACACCAGGAGTACTGACAGTGATAGAGGAATATGGAAGAGTGGCAGGATACAAGATCAACAAATAGAAGTCTATTGGTTTGCTATATACATCAGACAACACCATGGAAGAGGAGATCAAGAAGGCAATACCCTTCACAATAGTCAAGAACAAATCGAAATATCTAGGGATATATTTAACCAAAACCCCAAAACTTATAAAAGGAAAAATACAGGACCCTACAACAGGAAACCAAAAGTGACCTCCACACATGGAAGAATACCCCATGCTCATGGCTTGGAAGACTCAATATAATAAAGATGTCAATCTACCCAAGGCACTATATAAGTTTAATGCTATCCTGATTCAAATGCCAACCTTCTTCAAAGAATTGGAAAAACTGACCACCAATTTCATATGGGGAAGGAAGAAGCCCAGAATTATCAGAAAAGTCCTCAAGAAGAAGGACAAAGCTAAAGAGCTCAGTTTACCTGACTTTAACACCTCCTACACAGCCACAGTGGTCAAAACAGCATGGTACTGGTATAATGACAGATACTCGGAATGGAACACAACAGAAAACCCAGAAGTAAAACCAGCAGTATGTAGACAACTGATCTTTGACAAGGGCCCCAAAAGCATCAAGTGGGAGGTGGATGCCCTCTTTAACCAGTGGTGCTGGAAACAATTGATGCTGGAATCAAGATGCTTACGTCACCCCATGCCCAAGAACAAAGTCAAGGTGTATCACAGACCTAGAAGTAAAGCCCCAAACTCAGGGAATACATAGGCAAACTTCAATAGGGAAGGGTACACACACACACACACACACACACACACCCCTGAAATCAACAAGTGGGATATACTGAGGATAAAATGCTTGTGTGTGTCAAAAGACTCATCAAGAACAGAACATGAGAACCCATAGAGTAGGAGAGGATTTTTAGCAATGACACAACAGACAAAGGGCTTATTACTAAAATGTACAATACCCCCCAGGCCTGCAAAAGTGGAAAACAGTTAACCCCCCGAGGAACTGGGCAAAAGACCTGAAAAGAAGTTTCCCTAGGGAGGAGAACGGAATGGCTAATAAACATGAGAAAATGCTTCTGATTATTACCCATCAGAGAAATGCAAATTAAAACAACCATGAAATACCATCTAACACCCTTGAAGATAGCCCAAATCAGAAAACCAGATAGCAACAAACGTTGGAGGGGATGTGGCAACATAGGAACTGTCCTCCACTGCTTGTGTTCATGTAGATGTGTACAGCCTCTGTGGAAAGCAATCTGGTGATATTTAAAGCAAATGGAAATTGAGCTACTGTGCTTCCCCGAAAATAAGACCTACTTAAAGTTTGCCTCTCGCTGAAATATAAGGCATCCCCTGAAAATAAGACCTCCCCGATAATAAGCCCCCCAAAGCTATCGTAACAACTCTGGACTCTGGACTGTAGCGGCAGGCGATGCCGTGCAGCTCACTATTGGCCACATCGCAGACAGAGCAGACAGGGAGTGCGAGGTCTCTTTTAATCAGAGAGCCCGCGCTGCCACCAGGACAAGCTGTCCCCTGCTGCTCGCCTGCCCTGATGGAGTCTGCTTGACTCACAATTAGACAGTGACTCACGCGGGGCAGGAGTCGGGCACATTGTGTGGACACACAGGGGTCATGGAGGTAGTGGGGAAATGTCTGATAAAGGGGTGGGTGGATGTCTGGTGAAGGTGTCCATTGGCACTGGGGTGGGGGGAGGGGGATCACTTAAAATGGCACTAGGGTATCACTTAAAATGACACAGGAGGATCAGAAGGGGTTACAAAATGGTAATCCCCCCTCTGATTCTCCTGTGTCATTTTGATTCCCCCCTCTGATCCTCCTGTGTCATTTTAAGTGATCCCCCTCCCCCCACCCTGATACCCCAGTGTCATTTTTTTTTTACCCCTAAACATGAGCACAAAAAGAAAAAGCTACTCCTTGGAGTACAAGAAAGGAATCGTGGAAGACTCTTGGGGCCAAAATTTTACTGCTTTCTGCAAAGAGATGTTGAGTATCCGATTGGTCCGAAAATGGTAAGCAGAGTAGGGTAACCTCATTGAACAAGTAGACAAGGGAAATGCTAAAAAGCGCAAGCATGGATCAGGTCGGCAACCATTATTTTCCGAGCTGGGAGACCTGATGTGTGAATGGGTTGTCGACAGGAGAGCAAAGGCTTTGGTTGTGAATAGGGCTCAGATTCAAGAATTTGCCCTTGAAATGACACCACAGCTTGACATAGCGGCCCCCGCCCCCCCCAAGACTTCAAAGCATCCCAACACTGGCTGGATAATTTCCTTCAGCAAAGTGAACTCTCTTTAGGAAGATCCACAACATTGTTTAGGCTGGAAGATGCTCAAGTTACTAAGCGAGCATTTGCATTCAAGTCCTTTATTGATGACGCTGACGTCTCTACATACAATCTTTCCAACATGATTGCTGTGGATGAAACTGCAGTGTTTATGGGCCAATCATCTCAAACAACAATTGAACAGTGGGGTGCCTCCTCAGTGTACATTCCCTCCACTGCTTACGAAAGTGCACGTGTTTCCTGTATTTTGACAATTCATCTGGATGGCACCAAAATCCGACCTTTAATCATTTCTAAGGGAAGAAGGAAAAGATTGAATGTGTTTTGGGCATTTTAATTGTTGAAACTGAAAAAGCCTGGGCCACACAAGCAGTTATAAGAAAGTGGGTCGATTTAATGCTGCCACTTGTTATGCGAGGGAGCCAAAGAGGTCTGCTAGTCTGGGATGCAGCCAGCACTCACCGCACTAACGACATGAAGACATTTCTTCACGAAAGAAAAATAGATCAAATAACGATTCCCACAGGAATGACAGCCTATCTCCAGACTCTTGATATTGCAATAAACAAGCCATTCAAGGACAATTTATTGCATGGAAATTAATGACTACATTGAAAATAGAATGGCCTGTTGGGGCACCAGGCCCTGTCTCCAATGTCCACCCTCATCATTCCCTGGGGATCTTGCTACTCCCCTCCCCTGCTGTTCCGCTGCACCCCCCCAGTGGTGCGATGTAACAACGATGAGAAATACAACTTTCCTCTAATTCCTAAATGTTTCCTCCCC
>NW_022103921.1:5020497-5048790 GCF_000313985.2 Echinops telfairi
ACCCATTTATAAACTATCAAGGGCTCAGGAGGGAGAGGGGAGTGGGGAGGGAGGGGGAAAATGAGGACCTAATGCCGGGGGTTTAAGTGGAGAGAAAATGTTTTGAGAATGCTGTACAAATGTGCTTTACACAATTGATGTGTGTATGGATTGCGATAACAGTTGTATGATGTTTAAAAATGTTTGAGGAAAAAAAAGAAAATAGAATGGAGAGATATCAGCGTGGAAACCTTGTGAAACCTAAACTGCAAGAGGTTGTGACTTGGGTGAAGAATTCATGGGAGACAATCACTGACAGTTGCATTGCAAATGCACTCTGAGCAGACTACCGTGACAAGAAGTCCTCATTTAAGGACAGTGCTATTGCTAAACACGAGAGATTTGGTCCACTGATTCTGAAAGAAATGGAGTCACAAAAAATTCACCAGGAAATTCAGGGTTTGGACTGTTATGATGATGTTCCAGAAGATGATGACATGACTGTCATTGAATAAATGAGTAAATGTACCATAGATTGTTGTACATGGAAATAATGGTAGTAACAAGAAATTCTTGATACTGTAGGACTCGCAGTTTGTCTGCTTATGCTGGTTTGTGATGACAACTACTACCGGACCGTATACAGGTAATACATTTCCTTTTTTGTTGTTCAACAATAAATGTGTACTGTATTCTTCTTCATGGAAAAATAAGACATCCCCTGAAAATAAGACCTAGCGCACCTTTGGGAGCAAAAATTAGTATAAGACACTGTCTTATTTTTGGTGAAACAGGGTATCTTATGACCCAGCTCTCTCTCTACCTGGGGCTATAACCCAAAGAAGCAGAAATAAACCACCACCTCAAATGTTTAATGTGGCACATTCAGCATCCCAAAGAGTTGGAAACAACCTAAATTTCCATGGATAGATGAGTGGATTGGCAAACACCGGCACATACACACAATGGAGTACTGCACATCACCACAAAGCACGGATGATCACAGGAAGCACATTGTATCATGGGAAGAGTTGGAGGAAATTATGTTAAGCGAAGTTAGCCAATCACCAAAGGACAAGTACAACATGAGTCCCCTGAGGTAAGTACAATCAGCACAGTAGGTAGAGAAGAAAAGGCACTTAGCTCCCTCTAGACAGGTTGAGGTACAGGCAGTTGGGGGTGGGGTGGTCAGACCTAACTCAAGGAAGTACATGTTATTCCAACACAAAGAAGGGGAGGTGGGGGGTAAGGGAAACGATGCCATGGAGGGAGCAGGGCACTAATCCACCCAGGGGGAGAGTATTGATTATGTCTCCACAGAATTGGGAGTGTTCATGCAGACCCCACCACGGCACAATAAACCTTGAGGGCAATGTAACCATGTGGAGCAATGCATGAACAGAGTGGGTTACAGGGCCCGCCGCAACCAGAGCCCCTCCCTAGAAGCATGCGCTATAGAGTAGAACACTAAACCTACTCACTGGGGAGAGGGGCTGGTATGCCATGCCCACAGGGAAGCAAATCAAGAAGGAAGAAGAGAGAGGTACGGTTTAGACCCCATATTGGCACACCGCGCCCGGAGGACGGCATCCCTGCACAGAGCCGTTACAGCACAGAGGGGACTGGAGGAACGACAACAGCTCACAACATGTTGTTCCCTCACCAGAGCATACCATGACAGAGGACAATACTGGGGACACACAGCAGGGAGTTAGTCAGGTCTGAACACCGCACAGCAGGGCGAACCAAGAAGGGAACATAACAGATTAGCAAGTGAGCCAAGGCAAGCCACAAAATCCCCTAGGATCCCCCAAAAAGACATCAGGCTAGGAGGGGCAGCTACTAGAATTCCTCTAAGAACAGTGGGGAGATAGTCATAAAGGTCAGCGGACAGACCTGGTATTATATATGGGTTTTTTTGTTGCTGTTATCATTATCTCCCCATCCCTTCTCTTTTTATTCAATCTTTTGTTTCCTTTTGGTTTGGTCTTGATTATTGTTGGTTTGCCTACTTATGAGTGATGAGAAGTAAGCTGGAGGAGAAAGCAGCAGGACCAACAGTTCTGGAGGGACTTTGGGGGAGGCACGGGAAGGGAAGGAGTAGTGAACAAACAATGCCATAGACAAGGCAACAACTAGGGAATTAAAATCAACATCGAGGAGGACATAGAGATCCTGGGGGGGTTGGAGCAACAGCAGTCTGGCTGAGAGGAATTACTAAGCGGCAGAAGAAGGGCAAGCATGACGGTGGGGCAGGAGAAGGTAAAAGGAAACAGAGGAAAGATCTAGGAAGCAAAGCTATGGATAGGGGTATAAGCATAGGTGTGTACATATGTAAATACATTAATTCATACAAATAGAGGGATTGGCATATGTACATATATTTATATGGCAATACATTGAGGTAGTGGATGGACTTCGGGCCTCTGCTCAGGCACTCCCTCAATGCAAGAACACTTTGTTCTAACAACCTGGCATTCTGTGTTGATCACCCTCCTGGCACAATCCCTGAAGACAAAATGGGTGCCTAAGCAAATGTGGTGAAGAAAGCAGATGGTGCCCATCTATCAAAAGATATAGCATCTGGTGTCTTAAAGGCTTGAAGATAAACGAGTGGTCATTTAGCTGAGAAGCCACCAAACCCACATGGAAGAAGCACACCAGCCTGTGTGATCATGAGGTGTTGATTGGATCAGGTACCAGGCATCAAAAATATAGAATGAAAATTATATCGATAAGAATGAGGGGGAGGGCGGAGTGGAGACCCAATGCCCATCTGTAGACAATTGGACATCCCCTCACAGAAGGATCACAAGGAAAAGACGAGCCAGTCAAGATGCAGTATGGCACCGATGAAGCATACAACTTTCCTCTAGTTTTTTAAGGCTTCCTCTTCCCCAATTCTACCCCCCAATCACTCCAATGTTACCTTACAAATCTGGCTAGACCATAGCATGTACACTGGTACAGATAAGAGCTCACAACAGGGAATCCAGGACAGATAAACCCCTTAGGACCAATAATGGGAATCATAATACCAGGAGAGTAAGGGGAAGGTGGGGGGGAGAAAGGGAGAACTGATCACAATGATCAGCATATAACCCCTCCCAGGGGAATGGGCAACAGAAAAGTGGGTGACGGGATATAGCAATCGGTCTACGACATGAAGAAAAATGATAAATTATCAAGGGTTCATGAGTGAGGGAAGGTGGGGGAGGGAGGAAATGAGCTGATACCAAGTAGAAAGAAAATGTTTTGAAAACTGTGATGGTAACATATGTACGAAGGTGCATGACACAATGGATGGATGGATTTTGATAAGAGCTGTAAGATCCCCCAATAAAATGATTTTTTAAAAAAGGTCAAGGAGAAGTGCGCATTGATAGAATTAACATTAGTCAATATACTGTGTGGAGCTAATAAGAATTCTGTGACTTTGTGATATTTTCCTGTTCTAGAAATCTGTAATATTCAGTGGAAGGCTATCAGCTAGTGGTTCTTAGAGGAATTTGTGTAGCATGAAATAATTAGAAAAATATATTCCTTAGAAAGGAAGGAAAGGCTGCATTTTGATATGCTACTTTTGCTACCACAAGTATTTAAATACTTTCTTCATTCTATTCAAATGATTCACATTGCTTTCATTTTTGAGTTGGCATTCCTATTGGTGTTATTTGTTTACCTACAATCACCCAAGTTACAAAAAACTTTTCCTCAAAGGTAGTCATTTAGAGTCAGAATATTTCTCTAAATAGGTTGCTACTCAAGGATAAGGGTTGTTAATTGAATTTTGCTCTTTCCTGGGAAGATTTTGATGACATAGTTCACAACCACCAAATATTTGCTGTACAATAACCACAACTCCGGTAGTAGTAGTGACAAAAGCTAATATTAATTGAGTACGTGGCTTGTGCACAGTAACAACCAGGCTCCTGGGGTTAACCTTCAAAGTGGGTGGTAGCCAGTGGAAACAACTTCAGCCTCCCACCTTGGAGGCAGGCTACATTAAGAGGAATCGGAATACTTCCTGGAGACGGTGGCAGAATGGAGCCCTTGTTTCCTACAGAGATAATCTTGATACCAGACACTTATAACTTGAATTTTCTCTCTTATTCCCTTTGCTCCTACTTCTTAAGATAACCTCCCCGATGAACTACCTGCACCAAGCCCTTGTTTCAGCCTTTGTTTTCAGTAGAAAGGACACTGCGGTTCAAAAAATAGACATGGAAAAAAAAAAAAAAGAAAGGACACTGCGGCAGGTCTTCAGGTGAAAACTCAAAATCCTAACATGTCCCTTGCACTCTAATAATGTGGTACCCTGCTTACTCTAGTACCGTTAAACAGGTCACAGACCCTGGGAGCTGCACCTCAGTCTAGACAACAGAATGGGTTCCATTCTGAGCAATCAGGCGATTGCAGAAATATACCCTGGGGGAGGCTCATGACTGGGGAAAGAGACAAGGGATGCCATAAGGGATACTATACATGGCTCTCTGGTCAGCCAAAGAAATGTCACAGCGGAAGAAAGAAGGAAAATAGAAATGAGAAGAGAAAGTAAGTTGGCATCACACCGAGGAAAGAAAATGCTGCCTCGTTCCCTTCCCTCTTGTCAAGAAGGCTAAGAGGTGTGAGTAGCAGATGGCAAAACATTACAGTGAGCCAAGGGCATTGCCAACTTGTAGATAATGAAAACGACTCTTGAGTTTGGAAGCCAGCAACTGAAGTCTGGGAAAGATGACCAAAGGTGACACGGCCCACTTCTGTCGCTTAGGTGAAGTGAAGGACTCTTACAGCCACAGACTGGGATCTTGGCAGGTTGGAGAATTCTGCTATCAGCATGTCCTCTGCGTTTCTAGCTTCCAATCCTCCTGGTGGACGACCCAATCAGCATGTTAAGCATAGCCTGGTGCTGGGGTATTAGGCCATAAGGAGAGCTTTCGTGTTTTTTCAACACATCAAAGATTCTAGATATGGCTGGCATTTTTCTCCCAAAGCAAATTCTTCCTACAAAATCAACATCTCTTTTCTAATGTACCACTTCTTAAAGAGAGCAGACAGTAAGGCACTTTTGAATTTGTTCACTACAGATTAATAAGTGAGCCCATGTTTACCGTATATACTTGGGTATAAGCTGACCTGAATATAAGCCGAGGCACCTAATTTTACCACAAAAACTGGGAAAACAAAAAAAAAAACACACCAAATCATTTTATTGGGGGCTTGTACAACTCTTATCACAGTCCACACATACATCCATTGTGTCAAGCACTTTTGTACATTTCCCCCCCTCATAATTCTCAAAACATTTTCTTTCTACTTGAGCCCTTGGTATCAGCTCCTCAGTCTTCCCCCTCCCTCATTGTTGCTCCCTTCCCTGTGAACCCTTGGTAATTTATAGGTTATTATTATTTTGTCATATCTTACACCGTCTGACATCTCCCTTCACCCACTTCTCCGCTGTCCATCCCCCAGGGAGGAGGTTATATGTAGATCCTTGTCATCGGTTCCCCCTTTCTCCCTCACCTTCCCTGATATCGGGAGGGTGGGAAAATTTATTGACTCGAGTATAAGCTTAGGGTGGGAATGCAGCAGCTTCTGGTAAATTTCAAAATAAAAATAGATACCAATAAAATTACACTAATTGAGGCATCAGTCGGTTAAATGTTTTTGAATGTTTATTTCAAAGAACAACAGTAAAGATGCTCTGTAAGTGGAAAAGAGCATTAACAAAAACAATATGGTATCAATAACTTTAAAAGTACAAAAAGCTCAATCAGTAACCAAGCTAGAACACAAGAGTTAAAATCCTTCAAAACTGGATTCCTCCTCCTCATCTGTAGGTCCAAACAGCTTTAGCTGCTGTGAGGTTATCAGCATAGACATTGTCCTCATCCCTGAGTTCGCAGTCATCACCGTCACTGCGGTCATGCTCGTACAAAACGCTGCCTTCACCGTCACCCATAGCATCACTAATGCCACATTTCTTGAAGGTGCATTGCACCATGTGCTCTGGAATCTCTTCCCATGCATCCCACTTTGCTATCAATTCTATGTTGGGCTTCATCAGATTTCCAACTTTTGTCAGTCGGGCTTGACCAGATGACATCCATTCATGCCGCATCTTTCGCACGCAGTCTTTGAAAGGGTTACTTAAGCACACAGCTAGGGGTTGCAGTACAGATATAAGCCCACCTGGAATAAGGGACAAAGTCATAAGCATAGTCAACACTGTGTCCAGATAGGGGTTAAGAAGAAAATAAAAAATAAAATATAGCAGACTAAGTACTGTCAATAAGCGTACTGTATATCCAAGACCAGAGATCTACCGGTACTTGCATTCAGCAATGCTTGGGCGGGGCAAAGGGGCGTGACCTAGCACAGGTAAGACTGTGAAGGGTATGTCATTGGTCACAGCTCTGGAGAAGAGCGGGAGAGGAAGAGCAGCCGCATCAGTCATTGATCTGACAAGGATGCCGTGCGCCCCAGGTACCAGCACACAGAACCGGGCAGGTTCACGCCCAGTACAGCACGGACAACATAGAGGGTGCAGGAGAAAAGAGCGGTGATATCAGCAGTCATCGCTCACCTACAGAGGTTGCAAGTGCCCGCAGCTGAGCGGAAGAGACTGGAGAACACTCGCACTGCACTGGAGAACAGGTAAGTGGGACCCTCACTTGAGTATAAGCTGGGTGGGTGGGGGGGCTTTCGCAGCATAAAAATTGTGCTGAAAACTCGGCTTATACACGAGTATATACGGTATATTGTTTGTTGGGTGTGATACTACTGCTGAGTATTGTGTGACATCCATCTGTCCCTGTGTTCCTATACCCGCCCCCCTTTCCACAGCTGCCTTTAATTTGTTTTTATTTGCAAGGGAAGTTCCTGACTGTTGTGGGACATCCTCCCCACCAGTCCAGAATGAACTCCGGATACCCTACCCCATTCGTTCAATTTTGTTTGTTCTGTATATGTTATTTGAAGTGATAGCTTTCTAATCTCAGTCAACTCTTGAGTCCTGTAGACTGAAGCTTTTAAATTTAATTGTCAGCTTTTTACTGTGATTTGAGTGAAATTTTATAGAGCAAACTGGTTTTGCATTTAGCAAATAAAACAATGTCACATTTTGTGACACTGATTGCAATCAACCCAATGTAACAACACACGGTCTCACTTCCCTCCAGTGTTTACCTTTGCCATACATCCACTTTCCTATATCCCTTCCGACCGTCTGAGCTGTATCACCACGCAGATGTTCCCTTTTGATGCCATATTGTTGATCGTTCTGAGAAGTGTGTACCTCGCTGGTGTTATTTTTCATGCTATAGGTCTGTTTGGCTGAAAGTTGAGCCATGGGAGTGAGTTCAACTCCAGACTTGAAGAATGTCTAAGGATCATTGTGAAAGTTAAATTTTGCATCAACATGGCCCAGCTGGCCTTATGCATGGTTTTGCCTCCCCCATAAAGTGTAATTTATAGTCTTATTACATCTCCTTGGCAGTGTTGCCTATTTGATATCTATAAAAGAGACACTGCAAAAAAAAAAAAAAAAAAAGACACTGCAGAGAACTGGCTCTCTTGCTCTCACTTTCACTCTCTCTCTGTCTCCTGCCAGGTTTTTTTTTGTACTGTAATGGCTGGCATGTTGTGGGAAACAGAAAGATTTCTCTCATTTTCTCCACCAAATATACGTTAGACTTAGGACACTGCTTGCAACTAATGGTAAATGATTGTCAAGTTATCTCCCTCAACACTCCAGCCATCCAGAGCAAGCAGACACCATTGTTTCTTCCACAATAGGCAGGGCTCACTTCCTGCTGTTAGGGACAGTGGATTGCTTTCCCTGAAAGCTTAGACTAAATAAAGTCTCTAGTTCTAGGGCAACCAAGGTTAGGCCTGCATCATGAATCTAGGGTCCGCCCATCTTGTCACATGTGTACCCCCAATACCACCCCTTCCTATTGCGTGTATCCCCCTAGATTGCCTCCCTCCTAGATAGTGTAGTATCTATAGCACAACCCCTTCCTGTGAGTATGGGGCTTGCTCATCTCCCCAAAATATATAAGCCTTGGTTAGTAATAAGTCACTCTCTCTCCCACCGAGAGGAGCTGACGTGAGCATGCTACCATGAAATGTGTCTGACTCCATCTTTTCAATCTCTCTTCTATCTCTCTTATTCTCTATGACTTTACTATACTCTTTATTATAATCACTGTTCAATTGCGCCTACCGGACCTGTGATG
The DNA here is from genome assembly GCF_000313985.2 of Echinops telfairi. Taxonomy (NCBI): domain Eukaryota; kingdom Metazoa; phylum Chordata; class Mammalia; order Afrosoricida; family Tenrecidae; genus Echinops; species Echinops telfairi. The sequence goes on from NW_022103921.1 coordinate 5,028,717, forward strand.
ACTCGTTAGGGACTGGCTCCCCTGACAGCATGTTGCTATGATATTGGAAGCTATGCCACCAGCATTTCAATACCACTTACGGTCACCAATTGTGGACAGGTTTCAACAGAGCTTCCAGTCCAAGAAAACATGGAGGAAAGGCCTGATAATCTATTTCTGAAAAATTAACTGTATGGATTCAAATAGAATAGTATCTCATATAATTCTAGAACATGGACCCTCTAGGATATAAGGCATTCCAAATACACAATGGCCAAGCATGTACTGGAGCATCCCAATGCTCATGATGGTGGAGAAGGGCCAAGCTATGTTTTGTTATATTGTTCTGCTGGTCACTTTGAGTTGGACTGATTCAATGGCTTCTAGCTAATAACAAGCTTGTCAATGCCCTTATGAACAACAGGGGATACATTTTGAGGAGTTCCTAGTAATTTAGGTCTTTATTTTAAAGAGAAGGGCAATTACTTATAGGTTCTTAAGATCTTAACTATTTAGTATGCACAACCAATAAAGCTCTCTTCCAATTAGGTTTCTCCTTGTGGAAAGGAAGTTATTGGAGAGAAGGTTCACTTCTAGTTCTTCAATGATGGTATTATACAAGAATAATCTTTAAAAGCCAAAGTCAATCTCTCAAAAAAGTTTGTTTGCTTGAGTTAAATTTCAGGAAGTTCCCCGACACGATCACTGAAGACAAAATGGGTGCATAAGCAAATGTGGTGAAGAAAGCTGATGGTGCCTAGCTACCAAAATATATAGCATCTGGGGTCTTAAAGGCTTGAAGGTAAACAAGCAGCCATCTAGCTGAGAAGCAACAAAGCCCACATGGAAAAAGCACACCAGCCTGTGTGATCATGGGGTGTCAATGGGGTCAGGTACCAGGCATCTAAGACCCAGAAGAAAATCATACCCAAGGTGAATGAGGGGGCATGGAGTGGAGACCCAACGCCTGTCTGTAGGCAACTGGACATCCCCTTAAAGAAGGGCTGTGGGGAGGAGATGAGCCAGTCAGGATGCAGTATAGCACCAACAAAACATACAACTTTCCTCTAGTTTTTTAATGTTTCTCCTTCCCCACTATTATGATCCTAATTCTACCTTACAAATCTGGCTAGACCAGAGGATATACACTGGTACACATAAAAACTGGAAACACAGGGAATCCAGGACAGACAAACCCCTGAGGACCAATAATGAGAGTATCAATTTCAGGAGGTAAAAGGAAGGTTGGGGAGAAAGGGGGAACTGATCACAATGATCCACATATAACTCCCTCCCTGGAGGACGGACAACAGAAAAGCGGGTGAGGGGAGACATCAGACAGTGTAAGACATGAAAAAAAAATTATAAATTATCAAGGGTTTGTGAAGGAGAGAAGGTGGGGGAGGGGGAGAGGAATGAGGAGCTGTTAACCTAGGGCTCAAGTAGAAAGAAAATGTTTGAGAATGATGATGGCAACAAATGTACAAAGGTACTTGACACAGGGATAGATGTATGGATTGTGATAAGAGTTGCACGAGCCCCCACTGTCGATTTCCAAGAGTGTAACTCATTATGGAAGTAGAAAGTGTCATCTCAATCCCTTAGAACTTCTGGTAGTTTTGAACTGCTTACCTGGCAGCTAGCAGGCAAGCACATAACCACTGTGTGACCAGGGCTCTAGCAGGGTGGGTCCTAACCCTAGTTATTTCTGAGTTATCGGAAGTAGATTAGACACCAAGAGAAAGGCATACTTGGTGATAAAGATGACAATGAAATAAAAAATTTGAAAATACATTCTGGCCTACCAACAAGGGAATCAAGATGGTTGTGACCTTGATTTGAACTCCTAGCCTCCAGAATTGTGAGAAAGTAGATGTCTGTTCTTTAGTTGTGATATTTGTGTGGCAGCAACCCTAGGAAACTAAGACATTTACTAAAGAGGCCTGGATCTCGAACCTAGGGAATGAAGACCTGGACCTTCGATTCTCTAGCTCAGCCCTGGGGTAGTGGTGGGGTCGCCTATCTGGGATTCCTCTGTTCTTTAGGGTTCTCCTGTTTCTAGTGAACCCCCTGTGCCTCCACCCTTTAGTGTGGTCAATCTTTTTTTATGATCAACTTCCCCTGACCAGTTTAGTTGCTACCTCCTGCTTGGGCCCTGATCATGACAATTTGACTTCCATTTTGGAAAGAGTAACATTCATTAATCGTCAAGAAGACAGCCTGGTATCCTAAGAGATCATTGATATGAATTATATACCCTAAATTGAGAATGAACACATGCGTGGTATTTTTCTCCAAAAAGAATTTGTCCTAAATAGAATTTTCTTTCTTTATTTTAAATCTCTATACTTGCGCCTATCTTGTGATGAGTTTTTTGTCCATTCCCAACTTCCTCATATTATTACGTAATGAGTGTGCCGCTGGAGCTCCAAACTCACTGATATTGTTATTAGAGAACACAGGGAGCCCATTGTTCATTACTGTAAGGAGAAATGTGAGTGAATTTTATAGCTGGGCCAATTATTTCTCCCTTCCCCGGAGGGAGGAGGTGACCTTAACTTCACGAAGAATGAGCAGGCAGAATCAACAGAGTCAATTTCCTTGACTCACTAAAGCCAGAAAGAGTCCTCACCAGCCGAGTTTTCAAACCATTTAGGAAATAAATTATATCAGCTCATTGACAATTCCTCTCAGGGCTGAGCAGAACATGAAACGAATTATTGGAAAATTATTCCAGTTGATGCCCATCTCCTGGAGTTCCCTTATAGTCTTATTCTTTTTTAAAAAATGAAAGACTTTTATTGGGGGCTCTTACAGCTCTTATCACAATCCATACAGTCATCCATTGTGTCAAGCACATTTGTACATATGCTGCCATCATCATTTTCAAAGCATTTTCTTTTACTTGAGCCCTTTATATCAATTCCTCATTTTCCCCTTCCCTCCCCTGCCCTCCCTCCCTCATGAACCATTGATAAGTTATAGATTATTATTTTCATATCTTATATCATCCTCTGTTGCCCTTCACCCACTTTTCTGTTGTTTGCCCCCTGGGAGTGGGTTGATCCTTGTGATCTATTCTCCCTTTCTTCCCCCACCTTCTTCTTATATTCCTGGTATTTATATTCTCATTGTTGGCCCTGAGGGGGCTTTCTATCCTGGATTTCCTGTGTTTCCAGCTCTTACCTGTAGTAGTGTGCACTGCTCTGGTCTAATCCGATTTGTCCCCATCACACTGGGGCAAAACACTGAGGGCATGCAACAGAGCAGCAAAGGGAGCAAAGTGATGAAATCCCCAGGGAATACCAAAAATAGACTTTGGAGACAGAGTGTGGCACCCCATCAGACTCCACTGGAAAACAATGTAAAGACCAACAAACAGACTTTGAACTATTTATAGGCTTTTCCATTTTTGTCAGTGGGCTTTCTTTAAGTTGTTGTTATTGTTTTGTTGGTTTTGACTTCCTTTGTTGTTTTGTTTGGCTTTGCCTGTGTTTTTTTGCGCTTATTAGTGTCTCTGCATGTCTACCTAGATAAGATAGGTGGGATAAACAATTTGAAGGTGATAAGAATGGGACTGATGTTTCCTGGGAGATACAGGAGAAGGGGAGATGGGAGAAAGGAAGGGGGTAGGTCGGGGAACCAACCCAGAGACAAAGGAACAACAAGTGAACTAAAATCAATGGAGAGAAGGGTGTAGGATGCCTAGTGGGGCTTAATCAAGGGCAATGTAGCAGCGAGGAATTGCTAAACCAGAATGAAGACCGAACATGGTGGTACAACAAGAGGAAAGTAAAAGGAAATAGTCTTACTCTTATAAAAAATAATCTTTACATTAAATTAGGACGTGGCGAGGAGAAGAGACTGTCCCTTACCTTTGATTTAGAATTTCTCCAAAATAGAATTTTTCTTATTGATTTCCTTATACCAGGGTGCTCACTGTCATGATATGAAGATACTATATCTTGGGCCAGGTCCTGAGTGTATTTTCCGTTTATATAACATTTAGTATTTAAAACATCCAGAAGACAAATGACTAAATTGAGGCACAGACAACCTAAATAACTTATGTAAGGCCACACAGTTGTGGAAACCGCCGAGCTGGGTTCTGAACAGATCTGAGTCAGTTCTGATTCCAAATTCCAGATTCCTAGAAGATTCCTTCCATCCTGCCATCAATGTCAATGTTCACTTTAAAACCACTTTCACTTTTGCCATTTCACTTGGGAAGGTTGTGCTGATGGAAGGGAAGAATAGAGAGGGTTCTCAATAACTAATGTGAAAGACAGATCACTGGGGATGGTTCAGGACTGGTGATAAAAGGACTTTGGAGAGCAGGAAGAGAGATGATTAGGAATCAATGAACAATATTAGGGCCCTCCCAAGAGCTGACGGTTTACAAGTCCACTACAGCTCATTGGAAGATGGTTGTGACAGAAAGGTGACCTCCAGAATGCTTGGAGAAGGGTGCATGGGAGTTTGCAGGAGCGAGTGAATGATGGTAATTCATAAAAATGGATAAAGGTGCTGTTATTAACCTATAACCAAGCTGTAGTACATCTGTATCCAATCAGAATAATATACCAGGGATTGTAGATGGTTTCGTTTCAAAGTATAGACACAGGTAAAGTAGCTGTAGGTCTCATTGGCTTACATTTTCCACCTGTGCCAAAAACACGTAATAAAATGGTAAGGGGATAAAAAGACAGACTGCCCAATAACTGAAGATACTTTTAAGGGAGTCTCTTGTGACACTGGCCAGTGGCAGTTAGCTCCTTGGAAAGGAGATGACTAACCCTCTTGACTGGGGACAGCTCCCAGGATGGCTGCCACTTTACAGAGGATGGGGTGCTCCTGGTCTACGGGAGGCTCACTGCTCTGTGGCAGAATCACTTGGAGAATCCTTCAAAGGAGGAAGGACTCTGGATTCCCTGGGAGGACGAGATGCAATAGTACTTACAGAAATACACTCATGCTGGGAGTAGAACATATTTGCTCAGCCTTATACCTCCAGCTGCCTCAAATCCCCCAACCACTGAAAAGCTACAAATTAGGTCAATGATGCTGATGCGACCAAAAGAATGAGATAAAAATATTGATGGTGATGTTCCTAATTGTGGGGAAGATCAGTCATTGGAAAGAAAACACACTCACCTGCTTTAAGCACCATGAAGTGCTGAGCAGAGGGAGGTGGATGGGGATGAATGATGCCCACAAAGGTGGCTCAGCTATGACTGAGGCAGTACAAGTGAGATGAAACCCAGAAAGGTCAGCCTCAGCCCTCAGTTTTTTCACAGCTGCCTGTGGAAAGAGGGCTCAGTAGAACTCATTGGCGCCCTAATCTTGTGTTATGAACCCGTAACACCTGTGGGTTGCGACCCCATTTGGGGGCCAAACGACCCTTTCCCAGGGGTCGCCTGATTCATCACAGTAGCAAAATAACAGTGATGAAGTAGCAATGAAAATAATGTTATGGTTGGAGGGGGGCACCACGACATGAGGAACTGTAGTAAAGGGTCGCAGCATAGGAAAATTGAGAACCGCTGCCTTAAAGAGATGGTAAGCAGGAACCTTGTAGAAGCTAGCGACGGGATTTTGAACCCGTTCAAACTGGTTCTATCGTGGTTGACAAAGCAAAACTGGAACAGACCTCAAGTTTAAAATGAGGTGTGATAAAATGCTAACCGAAACACAAAAAAATATGTATGGAGGGCAAGATATGACAACATAATAATTTATAAATTATCCAGGGCTCATGAGGGAGGGGGAAGCGGGCAGGGAGGGGAAAAATGAGGACCTGATGCCGGGGGCTTAAGTGGAGAGGAAATGTTTTGAGAATGATGAGGGCAATGAACGTACAAATGCGCTTTACACAATGGATGTGTGTATGGATTGTGATAAGAATTGTAGGAGCCCCTAATAAAATGATTTAAAAAAATATGTATGGAAGCCCTGAAATAGAAGACTGGGAGGAGACATAGTCAGTCCTTTCAGGACCCTGATGTACGCCACTGGATTATTGACCGCGCAATGGAGAGAAACACATCTGCAAAGCTGTGTGATTGGCCACACTCTCTGAGCTGGTCACTGTTCTCTTTTCTTTTTGCACTGTTTTATTTTCAACGCAGCTAATCAAGAAATTTGGTTGCCATGTAACATGTACACGTATTGTTTGATAAGAAGGAAATTCAGGAGGGCTTTGATGGATTACTTTCCCCATGCTGGCTAGTGTTTTCGTTCATCCACATTCAAAAAGAAATGAGTCCATTCCAGTGTCATTTCATTGCCAAATGCACTGCTTTGAAGCCCTGATTACAAATACAGTGAACCCTCGTTGATCGCGGTTCATCGGTGCTAGACCCTACCGTGATCAATGACATCCCGCGAAGTAGGATTCCTTATTTGTAAATCAAATATTTTCTTCGTTAGAGCATAGAGGACATGAAAAAACACCCTTTAGTCACCATGACACTCGTAGTACCCAATTTATTAAACGAAAAAGGGAAAATACAGTCAAACATTTTGGACGTTACAATGATCATTTATTATTTATGATATTATTTATGGCATCTAGTTTACAGTATTACATATTTCACAGACAGTATTATTATACATAGTCCTTACAAATACTGTAATCAATAGCCTATGAAATGACTTAAGGGATGTACTGTACAGGTGGGTCGCCGTCTTTTTCCTCTGAAGGAGCGGGTGTAGGCAGTGGGTGCTGTTACGCAAAAACCGCGATAGAGTGAAGCCGCGGAAGTCGAAGCGCGAAGTGGCGAGGGTTCACTGTAACTGCAAATCTACGTATGCAATAGGAAACAGTAGATGCTATGAAAGTTTTGGCTTAGTTCTCTGTCACTCAGCCCAACGCCCCTACCCCTAGGGAGATGTAGAGTAGCGACTAAATGAGGTTGGCACTGAGCTATGAAGGATGACAGGTTGTCACCAATTTTTATTTGACCTCTTGACACCCAAACCAAAACCAACGAAACAAATCAGCAATAAGCTCACCATGGAGTTGATCCTGAATGGGGACACCGTGTGTTTAGCATTTTCTTTCTCCAGGGGGGTTTGTTGGCTGTATTCTTTATGGAAGCAGATTGCTTTGGGTCTTTGATGGTGCTGCCAGGTGGTTTAAACTGACAACCTTTAGGTGGGTAGTTGAGTGAAGACGATTTACATCACCCAGGATCTTCTGTGGTTTCCTTGGCTTGAGCAAATTACCAGTGGAGACCAAGTCTTGGCATCTGCACGATGACACAGAGCAAAAGGAAAACCTCCATTTCAGAGATGCCTGGTGACATTGAGATTTTGGATCGATGCCGTTGTTTGTTTAGTGCCATCAGCTTTGCACATTGTCAACTCATCTTTGCTTTGGAGAGTCATTTTATTTTATTTTTTAAAACATTTTATTAGGGGCTCATACAACTGTTATCATGGAGATTCATTTTAAAGCAACTCGTTTCTTATCAAATAAGGATAGGAGGCTTGGTTGGGCACTTTCTTTTTTTCCTGCTTTGATTATTGCGTTACATATTTACTTTCTTTAAAAGAAATATTGTACAGTGGAATTCAGTTCTTAGAAATCCAGTTAATAATCACACACACAAAAATGGGAAAATACAACAGTGGTAATACTTTACAAATAGTAATCAGATACTTTTGACTGTTTCTTGTAAACAAAGTTCCCCTGTTTCCTTCTACCTCTGTAATACAAGAAGAGAGCTTGATCCCTTTCCTGAGAGGTTCGAAAACAGGCGTGAGCAGAAGATTGCCTCAATATGTTTAGAAACGCAAGAACCAGGACTGGAGCATTCTGATGGAAAGGCCAAACGCATTCCTCTGCCTCTGAAAGCAAAACATAAAAAAAAAAAAAAAATGCTGCTTTCTTCTGGTAGAGGACGATTTTGTGAAGCAGGAAAAGTAAAAGGTAAGTCTTGGCCCTGTTGACGGCAAAGGGCAGGGGAGTGAACAAGGAAGACGTGCGAAAGTGTAGTCTGCAGTGGACCAGGCGTCTTCTGCCATCTGCGGGAACAAGGAGCTCGTCTCAGTTGCCACCCGGTCAACCCTGACGCCTGGGGACCCTACGTGTGTCATGGATTTAAATGGTTCGGTGTCCCGAAGTAGATTTCCAAGACTTTATTCTGGGCCATCTCTGGGGAAGTATCTCTGAAGATCTAACTCTTTGCTTAGCAGTGAGGGTGGTAACCACGGTTACACCACCCAGAGACTCCAGTCATTGAAAACCTAAGATACCTCTGTTTTCACTCAAATGCTAGTGAAAGCGCTTTCTAATAAACATCGAGTGACAGCTATGAAATTCGAATGCCTGACCAGTGGGAGAGATTAGTGAAAGTTTTAGTGTTTGTTAAATTGCTAAGAAAATAGATGATTATTTCCACATTTTATTTATTAATTTTTTAAAATACTTTTATCGGGGGCTCTTACATCTCTTATCACAATCCATACATTCCTCCAGTGTGTCAAGCACATTTGCACTATGCCGCCATCATCATTTTCAAAGCATTCTCTTCCCACTTGAGCCCCTGATATCAGCTCCCCATTTCCCCCCTCCCTTTCCCACCCACCCTCCCTCATGCACCCTTGATAAGTTATAGATTATTTTTTCCATATCTTACATGGTCCTCTGTCGCCCCACATTTTATTTTTAAAATGTCTTCCTGATTAAAAGTAGCATATGCTCATTGTGAAAAGAAAGACTATTATCATCCATAGCAATCACTCTGCTTTACTGCATTTCCTCCTGCAAGTTCCTAATGGAAATTCTCAAGAACCCATCTGGAGTTTCTAGGAAACATCAGTATGAATTTAAGAAAAAAACCAAAAGAAGATAAGAGCATAACTAATACATGAGATTCTCAAGGCTGAATAAAAGTTTCAGAAATACAGAATGGACAGAGAGAGTATAAAGGCATGGTTTGGTGATTATTATCTTAATTTATATTACAGTGAGGATTGAAGTATGAATGGTTATCAAGTCCTCATAGCCTCTGAGTGTATTCAAAATGTTAAAATAGAGAACCGAGTACAGACAGAATTAATGGATCGGAACCAACACTGCAGAATCAGGGATATGTAAATATGACTCCCAATATGTCAACACCTTTTAAACATGAGTACAGTAATCATCTTAAAGAAGGACTAGTGATAACTTTTTGCTTATGATGTCTAATGGTCCTAGACTAAAGCTAATTTAACAGTTTCATTACATTTTCCATATCTTAGTGACCTGGACATTCCTTAGAGAATTGCTTATTTGTGGAAATTCAGTTTAAAAATGTTGACTTTAATGTAAGCTTTTTTTGTTTTGTTTTGCATGAAATTCTTAAAAACCTGCAGGTGGACATTGGGCCTCTACATTGGTACTCCCTCATTGCAAGAACACTTTGTTCTATTAAACTGGCATTCCATGATGCTCACTTTCTGACACGATTGCTGAAGCCAAAGTGGGTGCATAAGCAAATGTGGTGAATAAAGCTGATGGTGCCCGGCTATCAAAAGATATAGCATCTGAGGTCTTAAAGGCTTGAAGGTAAACAAGCGACCATCCACCTGAGAAGCAACAAAGCCCACATGGAAGAAGCACACCAGCCTGTGTGACAACGAGGTGTCGATAGGATCAGGTATCAGGCTTCACAGAATACAAAACAAATCATGTCATTTGTGAATGACGGGGAATGCAGACCCAAAGCCCATCTGTAGGTAACTGGACATCCCCTTACAGAAGGGTTGTGGGGAGGAGACAAGGCAGTCAGGGTGCAGTGTAGCAATGATGAAACATACAACTTCCCCCTAGTTCTTTAATGCTTCCTTACCTTGCCCCCCCCACTCCATCATGACCCCAGTTCTACCTTAGAAATCCTGCTAGACCAGAAGATGTTCACTGGTACAGATAAGAGCTGGAAAGACAGGGAATCCAGGATAGATAAACCCCTCAGGACCAATAATGAGAGTATCAATACCAGGAGGGGAAGGGGAAGGTGGGGAGGAAGGGGGAACCGATCACAATGATCTACATGTAACCTCCTCCCTGGGGGACGGACAACAGAAAAGTGGGTGAAAGGACACATCGGGCAGTGTAAAACATGACAAAATACTAATAATTTATAAATTATCAAGGGTTTGTGAGGGAGGGAGTATGGGGGAAGGAGGGGTAAAAATGAGGAGCTGATACCAAGGGCTCAAGTAGAAAGCAAATGTTTTGAGAATGATGATGGCAACAAATGTACAGATGTGCTTGACACAGTGGATGTATGTATGGATTGTGATAAGAGCTGTACGAGCCCCCAATAAAATGATTTAAAAAAAAGAAAGAAAAGAAATTCTTAAAAACCCAGTCAGAAATATGGTGTAGATTACTGACCTCCAATGTTTTCCGGGGAAAGGGCTTCTTTTCGATGTAAAATGATGTTATAGGCGCCTTACATAGTACTATGCATGTTCACATAGTCCATTTTAAACATGCATATGAGTTAGTAGATTCTGTGAAATAATGATTTGACCTCAATCCGTAAGTGGATTTATGTTCCTGCAGTCACTTGAGTGCTTGAGAAGAGCCAACAACTAGTAAACAACTGGCTTTGACTATGAGACGTCAAAGAATACCCAGAGCACTTACTTCTAGAAACAGCTTTGTGTCTGGGTACTTCCGGAATTCTCTGCCTTTTTGTCTTGTGCGTTCATCTGACTTAGGCCATTTGGGTCAAGCCTAAGCTTGGAATTATACATTGACATAAGATTCATTCAGTCCTTCTTTCCATTGTTATTGTTAGTTGCCATTGACTCATAACAACTGGGAGCACAGTGGCGGTGTCCCAATCTTGTGTCACCTTAAATCAGATGGGTTGCAGATTGGACCTTTGTGAATCATAGAGATTCGTTTGTTGACAAATGTACAACACCAGGCTTTTCTCCCTAGTCATCTTAGTTTAGAAGCTCTGCTGAAATCTGTTCGGTACACAACACACAACACACAAGCTTCCATGAACAGACAGGTGGTGGCTGCATATGAGTTGCTTTGTCTAGGAATTAGATGCAGGAAGGTGAGAATTCTGTGGAACCACTAGTTTTCTCACCTCCTTTAATCTGTAAGAAACACCCACTTTATTTTAATAGAATTAAACGAAATTAGTGATATGGCAGAGTGTCCCTTGCTTTGCTCTTTGCTGGTCTTGTTTTTATTATTATATGAAAACCTCATGCCTCAGCAATTTCTTCAGAATTTGGCCAATGAATCTCTGTAGTTGACATTTGGGAGCAAAATTTCCACCTTCACAAAATGCCAAAGATTTTCCTCCACAACTGAGAGAAGAAATAGAATCACATTTTTGAGACGGTATTACAACATTAGCACTTCTTTTGATTTCTTTGGGGTTCTGAATCCTGCACAACTTTCTTCCTTGTATTCGCTTCTGATATAGCTGCGTCTGGTTGTTATTAGTTCAGAAGAGTGGGAGGAGTTCTGTCGCTTCAGCACATTCAGCCTTGGCTGCAGAACACTGATGGGGCAGTTGGAAAAATTGTCTGTTGTTTTTATTGAAAAGGGACAGTGTAAGATATGACAAAATAATAATAATTTATAAATTATCAAGGGTTCACGCGGGAGGGGGAAAATGAGGATCTGATATTAAAAGCTCAAGTAGAAAGCAAATGTTTTGAGAATGATGATGGCAATAAATGTACAAATGTGCTTGACACAATGGATGTATGCATGGATTGTGATAAGAATTGTATGAGCCCCGAATGAAATGATTAAAAAAAAAAAGAAAACGATGGTGGCAGCAACTGTACAAGTATGCTTGATCTAATTGAATTATGGGCTGTTATAATATCTGTTAGAGCTCTCAATAAAGTGATTAAAAAATCCTGAAGAGTTATCAATGGGAAAAAAAAGTTATCTATGGATGATCTTTCCTTTGACAGTAACAAACCTTGTATTCTGTTCATCAGAGCAACGCTTCTGTAACCCGAAAGACAGTGACGTTTAGCTTTTAAAAAAGGTACCAATTCCGAAGTGGTTTTGTGAAGCAAATTTAGTGCCAAGGACTAAAGCTGCTTTGAAAAGAATTTGACGTTTCTTGGCATAGACCTAGAGCCCTCCAGGATGTTCTGAACAGATGCTGGGATTCTTGCCTTTCTCAGTTTTGAAGGTTGCTTCGTTGTCAAGACTTTAGAAGCATCATCTTCTCAGCCCAGTGAACTCTTCTAAGCGTCTGAAACGATGCCACCAGAAAAGAAAATCAGTGTCGCGATTCGGCTCCCCTGGGCTTGAGCATTGGCTCCATCACTTACTGTTGGTGTGCCCATGAACAAGTTACTTCATTAAACCCACTGCAGTGTTTCCATCTGTAAAGTGGGTAAGGTAATCAAATCTACCTTAGAGAGTGGTGCCTCAAACCAAACTCATTGTCAACGCCGCCGCCGAATCCAACTCCTAGTAACCCTATAAGGAGTGCCAGTGGGGATCACTTTAGGGTGGCACAGTGCCTGGGATGGAACAGTAGCCTCAGCAATGGCAGGCATAATTATTAGTACTATTAGTAAACTATAAATCAGTAGTTGGAATTTTATACCCACTCTAACTTTTTACTTGTTTATGGTTTGTGTGTGTGTGATGCTTTGTTAATGTTCTCCAGTCAAAGACAAGCAAGTGGATCACATTGGGTTTATTATGCTTTGCCAAGGTCAAACATGCACCCCAGAGAACAATGGAGCATCTCAGTGGTTATCCTAATATTTTGGAAGAAAGACTTGGGGGTCTATTTCTGAAAATGCAGCTGCTGAAAACCCAGTGGGGCATACTTCCACTTTGACACACGTGTGGGGTTGGTATTGACTTGATCGCAATTTTGTTGTTGTTGTTGTTGTTGCTGTTAATGATGGATTTGACCTGTAGGTAGAGGACCTGGAGAGAGGCCTAAGGAAGTGGGGTTCACTTTAGATTGGATGCTGTCCGAAAGCACGTCTATGGTTGGGCATTAATTAAATCTTATCTGTAAGGAAGAGAGATTAGAATGAGGATAAAAGAGCATCAAGCACTCATTTTGGTCAAGAAGAGAGAGATCTGGTATTCTGTGTGTGGTCCAGTGACCTTGCTTTTGTCTGTGCTTTGGCAAAAGGATGAAGTGACCTTGCTTTGTCTTGTTGATAATGGTCTCACACGTAGCCATGTGTGAGCTTAGTGGTCTGTGGACTTGTGAAGTGATCTTGCTTTGTTTTATTGATAATGGTCTCACTGTAGCCATCATGTGTGAGCCTAGTGGTTTGTGGACTTGTTTATATTGGACAGGAGGGTAATATGGCCCACTTATGAGAGACAGGCCACTTTCTGAATATCAGGGTGTGTAAGGCCGGGTTAACTTAAGAAACAAATCCAGTGACACTCATGTACAAGAACGATTTTTATAACTAAAAGCAATTATATATATATATTAAGAAAGTATCCCAGCGCAGTCCAACTCAAGTCCATAAGTCCGATACTAGCCTATAAGCCCCTCTTTAGACTCATGTAGATACATACAATGATGCAGAATGCAGGAAGATCACAGGCTGGTGGGTGCAAAGTTGTGTGAATCCGAGGTTGATGGAAACATGGCAGGACTCCAGCAGCCCTCAGGGTCCGTGTCAGAGAGGGAGTAGTTCCCACGGTCCTCCTTATAAGAAGACTATATTCCCAAGGCGACCGCATCGGGCTGTGACCAATTGCCAGGTGTGATGTCAGCCCTGCCCAGGAGTGTCTAGTTGACATAAAATCATCTAACTACTACACAGGGACTGCACTGCTCCTTATTTTCTTTCCTAACCCTTACTTTTAGAAAACCAAAGAATAGTCCAGAGATATAAATGAATAACACGTGTTCCACTGAAGAGTTGAAAGGGAAAAGAATAATTCATCATTCATTTTTTCACTCAACATGTTTCTTTTGGAATTTATTGCAAGACATCGCTTTATGTGCTATGTTTCTGACAATGTACTAGAAATACAATGTGTGTACAGTGAACCCTCGCCACTTCGCGCTTCAACTTCCGCGGCTTCACTCTATCGGGTTTTTTGCGTCACAGCGCATGCTCTGTCATTACTGCCACTGATTGGCTCATACTATACACGCTTGATGCCATAAATAATATAATAAATAATAAATGATAATTGTAACGTCCAAAATGTTTTACTGTATTTTCCTTTTTCGTTTAATAAATTGGGTAATACGAGTGTAATGGTGACTAAAGGGTGTTTTTTCATGTCCTCTATGCTCTAACTACGAAAATATTTGATTTACAAATAAGGAATCCTACTTTGAGGAATTTCATTTATCACAGTAGGGTCTACAACCGATTAACCGTGATAAACGAGGGTTCACTGTACTTCCTAAATGCTTCCTCCGCCCCCCACTATCATGATCCAAAATCTACCTTACAAATCTGGCTAGGCCAGAGGAGGTACACTGGTACAGATAGGAACTGGAAACACAGGGAATCCAGGGCGGATGATCCCTTCAGGACCAGTGGTGTGAGTGGTGAAACAGGGATGGTGGAGGGAGAGTTGGTTGGAAAGAGGGAACCATTGTCAAGGATCTACATGTGACCTCCTCCATGGGGGACAAACAGCAGAAAAGTGGGTGAAGGGAGACGTCGGACAGGGCAAGATATGACAAAATAATAATTTATAAATTATCAAGGGCTCATGAAGGAAGGGGGAGCGGGGAGGGAGAGGAAAAAATGAGGACCTGATGCCAGGGGCTTAAGTGGAGAACAAATGTTTTGAGAATGATGAGGACAATGAATGTACAAATGTGCTTTACACAATTGATGTCTGTATGGATTGTGATAAGAGTTGTATGGGCCCCTAATAAAATGATTTAAAAAAAAGAAATACAATGTGTGTACAAGAGGTCTTTGCGTTCTAATCATGGGAGATCATGAACAAATGAACAGACCAAATACAGTGCAAGCCATGGGAGCTGGGACTTGCCGGGACTTTATTTTTCCAGGTTTTGCAAGTTTTCATCTTTGATAGGGTCCCACCACTGTTCTGTTGCTTCTTTTAGTGAAAAGCTCTGGGTGAGTGCTCTGAAGGAAGCACTTCTTCAGAAAACAGTGTTACGAATGAGTGTAATGGAGAGGCTGTTCCTCACAATGAGGACACCTACTGAGGGACTGTCAGTCTCCGGTGGACCAGAATTCCAATCTCCTGCTTGTGCTTCATATCGTTCAGCGGAACTATCTCTTTAAGTTACGGAAGTTTGATTTTCTTGTTGTACCTGCGTGCACTCACACATTTTTCTCCTAGTGATACCTTGTTTATGAAAACCAAATCCAGTGCTGACCCATTGATGCCTGCTTACAATGACAGCATGTGACAAAGGTGAACTGACCCGCAGAGTTTCCAAGGGCTGTAAATCTTTATAGAAAAAGAATGCCTCATTTTTCCCTTGCAGAGCAACTCGTGAGCTTGAATCGCAGACCTTTCAGAAGCCCAACGGAAGAAATAACGGGGAGGCCACTCCTGACTTCCTCTGGTTCCACAAAAGAGGAGGAGGAGAATCCCCATTATCAGCTTCCCAAGGTTGATGCCAGACAGATTTCTACCCTCCAAACTCTCTTACCAGTTCTGACAATACTTTCTCCCACAGTACTCTAATTCCCAGTTGGGTTCAAAAATTTATTGCAATGGTCACAGAGAATGCAGGCAACACTTATGATTATGGGGTTTACTAAGGAAGTCAGCGTGTTAAAACTGCTCAGGAGACAATTATTCAATCAGGAGAAACTCTTCTTAGCTCTGCCAGTAGGTGGGCCTTTGTGTGCTTCTTAGCTTCTGTCTTGTGTGGACAATGTTACAAAGCTCTTTTAGTGATGCACAAAGGGCACATCACTCCTTTGCAAGCCTCAGCTTGAAGGTGCTCAGCTTAGCTCCCCCAAATTAAGTGCCTGGAGACACCCTACAAAGATGGCCGCTTCCTGGAAGTACTCAGCTTTACTTGATGCATAGGCTGGGAAGTCCAGTACTCTGTCATACTCTGGCCCTTGTTTTTGCTGCTGTGACCCTCTGATGTCACAGCTGTCTCCTTGATCAAAGAGGTTCAGGACACAGGAATCTCAGGATCCCAAGGACATACTCTACTTCTGGCTCTTCTCTTTGGCTGGTAGTGAGGTTTTATCCCCCACCCTTCTGCGATGGTACAGCTTATACCCGGCAGGATGACAATCGCGCTTACCCTGCTAACAGGAGCTCAGTCTGAATTACACAATTCTATCAGTATCTTCCGCATCACCCACCCTCATCAAGGAAAGAGTCAGTTGGTGACCGTTCCAAAGATCGGTGCTGGAAAAGCTATATTAGGCAATTCATTGCACGGCACGGCACCACTTCCCCTATTTACCAGCATATATGAAAGGAGATTTTGTTGTCATGTAAAAATGCTTCAAATAGTTTGGAGTCCCAAATGTGGTAGAGAAAAGTGATGATGAGTTTTCTGAAAATGTACCGTTATAGATTGTGCAGCTTGTAATATACTAATATGCAGATTTGGTGTGATAAATTTTATGTCAATTTATCTGGGCCAGAATTCTCAGTAGTTTGGCAGTTGAGGTATCACAAATGATGGTATTATCTTTTGATGTGATCAATTCCATCATAATATCTGCTGTGAGTCAAGCAGTTAGGGGAGGATTCCAGGTGTGTGGCCTCCTTAATATATGAGGAGTAGAACGCGAGGCCAATGAACCCATATGTAACGTTCACTAACGTTAATAAGCCTGTATTAGCTGGTGGTCAAGGGGCAGACAGAGCCTAATTCACCCTTGACCCCAAATACTTAAAGAAAGGAGTTTTTTTTTTAAATCGTTTTATTAGGGGGTCATACAACTCTTATCACAATCCATACATACATCAATTGTGTAAAGTGCATTTGTACATTCATTGCCCTCATCATTCTCAAAACATTTCCTCTCCACTTAAGCCCCCGGCATTAGGTCCTCATTTCCCCCTCCCTCCACACTCCCCCTCCCTCAAGAAAGGAGTTTTTATACTGTGAAATAAATGAGGCACAAGGGCAGGTGGCATCATTATATATTGAAAAATGAGACTAATAAAAAGAAAATGGGGGTTTATAAGCACCATCTGCAATTTAAAAAATAAACAGCAACAGATCAGCCATTACAGAAAACAGCAGTTACAGAAGGAATCACAATAGTAGCAAAATGGCCACACGTGGGACAATACAAAAGGGCTCATTACCACAGTCTGGTCACATGGACACAATGGCTACACCGAGCTAGTGGAGTATGGCTACGTTGGGGTTCATTGTGGTGGGCCATTGCACGTGCTGGTCTACCTCCTTTATCTTCTTCAACGACCTCCGGTTCCTTGGACAGGAGACCCCGGGAGCCGTCAGAACCTGCCACCTGATTCGTGCACTTGGACTCTCCATCTACTCTGCATCCACCAGCTCCCGTCTCCCTGCTGCCTGGTTTGTCAGCCCTGGCAGCTGTGCGAGTCATGAAAGTAGCAGCCCAGCAGCTGACGGAAAGACGTGAACTGGAGTTACCTACCCTCTTCTACAACGGTGTGAGCCACTTTCCTAATATAAAACGCACACACACACACACACACACACACACACACCTACCTACCTACCTCTAGGAACTATCTACCCTCTTCTACAATGGTGTGAGCCACTTTCCTAATATAAAACGCACACACACACACACACACACACACACACACCTACCTACCTACCTCTAGGAACTATCTACCCTCTTCTACAATGGTGTGAGCCACTTTCCTAATATAAAACACACACACACACACCCCTACCTACCTGCCTACCTACCTACCTACCTCTAGGAACCGTGATAGCATCGTGGCTTCTGAATAGGGATCTTAATAGCTAGGTCAACAGTTTGAAACCACACACACACACACACACACACACACACACACACACACTGGAGTTATCTACCCTCTTCTATGAGGCACTTTCCTAATATAAATCACACACACACACACACACCACACACCTACCTCTAGGAACCCTGATAGCATCGTGGCTTCTGAATAGGGATCTTCATAGCAAGGTCAACAGTTTGAAACCACCAGCTGCTTCATGGGAGAAAGAGGAGGCTTTCTACTCTCACAAAGGGGTCTGGTGGTTGCTGTGGGGCGGTGAGTGTTATTTGTTTATATGTTGTGGCTTTGGCTTCTCTCGAGAACTCAGCCCAACACAGGCAGAATGAGAAATCAACTAAATCTGGAAAGGTATTTTGCAACATAAATAGCTACTTTTCAGTTACTTGAATTTTTGTGTAGCATGACACTGACAAATCCAATTTTCTTCCCACCTTCCTGCAGATTAAACAACTTGGATTTAATTTTTCAATTTAAAAATTTCAATTTACCTTTGAATATTAATCCATTAAAATGATTCATATTTTATTATAAAATTATTTTTCCCTGACTGACTGACTGACTGACTGACTCACTCACTCACTCACAAGCTCACTCACTGACAAAAAAAAAATATTTGAAATAACCATATCCTGTTATTGAAAATCTGCTTACCTCTCTTGGTTTTGTCTAGTAAATTTACATAAAATAGCTTCTCTTGAAACCCAGGGTTAACCACCGTTGAGTGAACTACTTCTTAATCAATTTTTGGGATATAGACAAAAATACGTTTCTGTCACTTAAATATAAACAATACACACAAATTTGTGAGGACAAAGTACACAAAACTTATTTTTATACTGATGATCAGTATCAAATTAGAGATTCATTTTTTTATATTAAAAGATCATTTTATTGAGGGCTCTTACAACTCTTAATACAATCCATACATCAATTGCATCAGGCATGTTTGTACATATGTTGTCATTGTTCTTTTCTAAACATTTACTTTCTATTGAACCCTTGGGATCAGCTCCTCCTTTTTCCCTCCCTCCCCCCACCCTCATGACCCCTTGAGAGATTATAGATTATTATAATTTTCATATGTAACACCAAATACTGTCTTCCTTTCCCATGTTTTCTATCGTTCTTACCCCCCGGAGAGAGGTGTATGGTTATGTGTCGATCATAGCGATTGGTTCCTCCATTGTCCCATCCTCTCCGCCCCCTCTTACCCCTGCCCTTCTGCTATTCCCATGCCTATTCCTGGATTCTATGGAGATACACTCTTTGGAAGAAATTGTACCTTCTGCTTATGAAAAAACAGTTAGAAAAACCAAAACAAATATCACTCTTAAAAAGCCTATTAATATCCTAAAAAGTATAAGCTTACAGTAAAATTAAAAATATTGTCAAATTTCTAATGACTTTTTTGTATTACACTTAAAATGGTTATTAAGATAAACATCCAACAGTTAGACATTGATAAAACACCAGAGACTCTCCAGGAATATGATCCTTTCTTTTACATTTACTTCTAACATGGTAAGTCTAGCTCGTGAATCTTGCCTTTAACACCTTAATTATTTTAATTTCTTTTTTGTATACATTCTGCTACTGATAACTTGCTGATCCTTTCTCTCAGATAACTTTAGCTGGATACACTTAAATGGATTGGTCCCTCTTCTTTGGAAGAAGAACAACTCAAAGAATTGAGGCTGAAATATTCAATATTTCCATAGCAATGGAAACAGAATCAAGAGGAGGTTTCTCTCTCTTCCCTTCCCTTCTTCACCTTTTTCTCTCTATCATCGATCAATATCCCGTGGCAAACCCTTGGGTGTCAGAGAAGAACCATTCTTCAGAGGACTTTCAGTAGCTGGTTTTTAAAGTTAATCCAATATTTCTTCCAAGGAAGAAAGATGATGGTGCCTTGAAGGTAAACAAGCGGCCATCTGGAGCTCAGAAGCAACAAAGCCCACATGGAAGAACATATCAGCTTGTGTGATCACGAGGTATCGAACGGATCACTGAAGACAAATGAGTGTATAAGCAAATGTGGCGAAGAAAGCTGATGGTGCCCGGCTATCAAAAAGTATAGCGTCTGGGGTCCTAAAGGCTTGAAGGTAAACAAGCGGCCATCAGCTCAGAAGCAACAAAGCCCACATGGAAGAAGCACACCAGCCT
>NW_022103921.1:5049437-5057835 GCF_000313985.2 Echinops telfairi
GAGGGCAGTGAATGTACAAATACGCTATACACAATGGATGGATGTATGGATTGTGATCAGAGTCATATGAACCCCTTATAAAATGATTTAAAAAATGAATAAATAAAAGTGGTAACAAACTGAAAAAAAAATTCTTCCAAGAAATCTCTAGGTGGACTAGAACCTCCAACCTTTCAGTTAGCAGCTGAGCATATTTCTCATGGGCACCACACAGGAACAACATCTTTGCTCGACAAGTCTATTTTATCCCCAGCTTGTTGGCAACCAAGACTCTATAACCCGTTCTGTTAGGCTGGGTTGACAAGAGAAACAAATCCAGTGACATTCATATGCTTGTAAGAAAGAGCTTTATGTCAAGAAATAGTTATAGATCAAGAAAACCATCCAGCCCAGTCCAACTAGATTCTATAAGTCGGATGCTAGTCCATAAGTCCCTCTTCAGACTCACACAGTCACAAGCAATGGTGCAGAAGGCAGGAAGATCACAGGCTGGGGGGTGCCAAGTCTTGTGGTTCTAACAGCAGTGGGCACATCTCCAGGATCCTCAGCACCCAGGGTCAGCCAGTAGGAATGGGAAGGCAGGGAGAAAGGGGAGGTTGTCAGGGCCTTCAGTATGAGAAGGCCACGCCCACAAGGAGCCACCATCAGACGGTGACCTGGTTGACAAGGTATAGTCCACCCCTACACTTTTACATATCTTCAAGTTGACATGAAATGATGTAACTGCGTGGGTTCTCGCTGTCTGCATTTTCTCTGGGAAACTTAAACTTAAAAAAAAAAGTTTTATCTTAAGAGCAGTGAAAGCTGTCACTAGGAGGAATATTTTGCACCATTTGGCTTCATCTACCATACTTGTCTGCCAGCTGCCCCTCTCCCTTATTTAGGAGTAAATGCAGGGAGTAACGTAGAAAACCTGGCTTCTGCTTTGCAAATACAGCATCTGTTTCCATAAGTGATAGGTACTGTTCTAGGTTATCAGGATATTTGATGACCTTTAAGTATTCCTCTTAGAAAAGAAAACTCAAAAATATTTCCTAGCTTATGTTTTGGAACAAGATGATCTTTCCTATCATGTTTGGGCTTACTTCTTTTTGTGGCTTCCTTTGCCACTTTAAAAGATCTTGCCAATACATTAGCTTTGTGATTTTTGTTCATGCTTTCTTACTAAAGTAGAAATTTATAAAGCACCAAAGAATATCCAGGAATATGATCCTTTCTTTCACATGTCCCTCTAACATGCTAAGCCTTTGCTCTTTACTAAATCTTGCCTGATTTACTTGATATTCCTTTGTTGGAGATATGAATTGAGTGGGAAAATAGAGCCCACACTTCTTAAATCTCGTTTGATATGAATCTCGGCTTCTTTGGGCAGAATAACATTAACTGACTTGAGTTTGATTGCGACTGCATTCCTAGCCTATTTTTATTTCTGGTGAACACAGATATTTGAAATAAGTGACAAGTGCTATGTGATGATGGTTTAAATTTTGGGATAAAGGCCTCTCCAGAAAAATATCAGTATTGAAACATTTATGAGAAAATATTCAGGACCGCTCTCAGGTTATCTCATCTGAATTTCCAATTACTTTAAGGGGCCTTGGAAGCAACGGTGATCCGATGATAAGATGATAATAGTTACTTTTATTTTACCAATCTCTTTTTGTCAGAAATGATTTAGAATGGGTGGCTGCAGATTTGGTCAGACCATTTATCTCCTTAATTCTTATTGAGTTAGAATTAATCTTCCAGAAACTTGATCAGAGGCATGTTAATGGTGTTCATAGCTGCTCTTTTGTAGTACTTTATAATTTTCACGTTTAAAGAGAAATTTATACCTGGGGTAACAGCCAGTGCTTGGAGCAATAGGGACCACGAAGCAAGCGCCCCTTCATGATTCCAGTCCGAAAGCTGACACCACCACTACTTGTTTCCCAGCCTCCTTTCCTGTGCACGATGCTCCCAGCTACTGCTGGTGGCACTGGGGTGAAAGGGCAGATCATTATCAAAGTTATCATTGATTGGATTCATTGCATGTCTCTGCCTGCTTTGTTGAACTACTGCATGAGGTGCTTTATGAATACAGTGAACCCTTGCCACTTCGCGCTTCGACTTCCGCGGCTTCACTCTATCGCGGTTTTTGTGTAACAGCGCATGCTCTGTCATTACTGCCACTGATTGGCTCATACTGTACACGCTTCTGTCTGCATCGCTACATATCAGAGCCACGCAATCAGATGCAATTACAGTGTACTGTAATTGTTTGCCATTTTAAAGAAATTTTATCTAAGCCCTATGATGGCTCCTAAACGAGCTGCTTCTTCTAAGCCTTCTGACAATAAAAATAAGCGCCAGAGGAAGATGCTCACCATCCAGGAAAAGGTAAAACTTTTGGATATGATCAAAGATGGCAAGAAAATCGTGGAGGTTGCACGCCATTTCGACTTGAATGAGTCTTCCGTTCGCTCCATCCGTAAAGAGGAAAAAAACATCCGTGCTACGGCTACTTTCACTTTCATGCAAATCGCATCGTGACAAGTCGTAATACTGTAAACTAGATGCCATAAATAATATAATAAATAATAAATGATCATTGTAACGTCCAAAATGTTTTACTGTATTTTCCCTTTTTCGTTTAATAAATTGGGTAATACGAGTGTAATGGTGACTAAAGGGTGTTTTTTCATGTCCTCTATGCTCTAACTACGAAAATATTTGCTTTACAAATAAGGAATCCTACTTCGCGGAATCTCATTTATCACGGTAGGGTCTAGGACCGATTAACCGCGATAAACGAGGGTTCACTGTATTATCTTTAATTCTCACAATCATACAAGGTAGGTATGAATGTCCCTCTATATAGAATAGAAGCAGCCTAAGGAGAAAGTTTAAGTACTACAGTTAAGAAGAAACTAAGCTGGAGTTCAAGCTTTATTTCTTTGGGTGCCTGGCAAAACTTTCTACTATGTCATTTGTTGCACTACTTTTTTCTCTAGACCATGATGCATCTTTGCCTTGTTCTGCATTGTAAAACCGTGCATGGACTCACGCATGGCTTTACACCGATTCTCAAGGCCCGACTCCATTCTTTGCACGCTTTAGACCAGTGGTTCTCAACCTTCCTCATGCTGCAACCCTTTCATACAGTTCCTCATGTTGTGGTGACCCCCAACCATAAAATTAGTTTCGTTGCTACTTCATACCTATGATTTTGCTACTGTTGAAAATCATAATATAAATATCTGATATGCAGGATGTATTTTCTTTCTCTTTTTTGTGCATGTATATTACTTTAATTTAATAAATGCCAGAAATTCAAGACAGATTCAGAAGAGAAGGTGACCCACGGGTTGAGAACCACTGCTTTAGACCATCTGACTAAGCTGTCAACGACCAGCCTTTGCAGCCAAAACCGTGTTCAAGCCCTGCTCAATTATGCCTTCCACCCTCCGTTTGCTGGCTCCTGACTTATTTCTTTATCTTGCAGGCCCTGGTTTTATGTTCACTTCCATTAGGGCAGAGCTAAGAGCTGAGGACCCCAAGGGACTGAATTTTGGAAGAGAGCAAAAATAAATCTTGAATAACATCGAACAATTTCTTTTCTACTTGAGCTACGGAAGAACAATAACAAAAGGAAATTACGTAATAGTAAATGCTCAGGTCAACGGTGTTGCTTCATTTGCTCGGAGAAAAAGTTCAGTTGTACCTGCTTTTTGTCTGGGAGCATTGGATATTGGCCCACATGGCCTGGGAACGGAATGTTCTGTTCAGTGTTGAGTGAAAAAGAGAGGGAGAGGAAGAGGGAATGAACCAGAGAAATAGGAGCGGTAGCTGAAAGCTTGGTTATACATCTTTGGGGCGCCTGGGTTAGGAAGTGGTTACAGAGACACTGACAATACCATAACATCTTGGTTGAAGCAGAACCTTTCAGCAGCCCCCCAAAATTTAATTACCCTGGGTCCCATCAATAACTGCATTCTCCTAAAATTAGGGTACAAGTAGAGGTCAAGCCAATTGGCCAAGTTTCGATATGGATCCCCAGATACCTTCAGAGACTCTCGTTTCCTCTCTCTGTAACTCCATTTCTCTCCATCTCTCTTTTCCCTCTCAGTCTCTCAAAGTGTGTTTTCGAAAATTGACTCCCTGTTAAAAAACAAAACGAAACAAAACAAAACAAAAAAACAGTCTAAGGAATCATTTCATTCGCTGGATTTGAACTGAATTTCTGGAAAAGACTAATAATCCACCTCAGCCGCTCCAGCAATAGATGCCAGGATGAAAAAGGAGAACTAGCCAAATGCTAATCATACATGAACCTGAAAGTATGTCATGCTAGAACCCAAGTCTCCATGGGACACCCCAGCGAGTGAGGCAGGGGGAAATGAGCCTGGGATTTGAAGCCAGAGAACCTTCGTGAATCTGGCTGAAAAGGGTGAATGATTCTGGGCCACTCAGCTAATCTCCCATCTTGAGACAATAAAAACACTAATTTCACTGGGTGTTTATTAGTATTCCATGGGAATGAAGACTATGAAAACATTTTGTAAAATGTAAAGCCTCAGCAAATATTTATCACTTGTGTGTTTTTGTTGTTCTTTTAAAAAATAGCAGTGGGTACTTTATTAAACATTTATTTCACAATCGAACTGTCCAAAACATCTTTACATCAACAAATCCAGCCACTTGATATCGGAATTATAAAGTGACTTATCTTGAAAGATTGTATTTGTAGCGGGATGCTAATATTTTTAGTGTACTTATATCATAGCTAGTTTGGTTAGAAGTTGATATTTCTAGTTTTAGCCCGGAAGAAAAAAAAATTAGAACAAGTCTCTCCGTGTTTATTTTATGGAAGTGATGGCTCCACTTAGTGTTCTTCTGATGTTTGTCCGAATGACAGCTGTTTATCTTGCAACTTTCTTTAAGATTAATTGAATTCAACTGTAACACGGTGAATCATGGGACTACCTGCCAGATCCCTTATTGATACCTTCACTTAGAAAACCCCTGTGCCGGCGAGTCATTAATTTGCTAAAAGAAAAGTGCTAAAGCAGCCCTTTTCCCAGAACGAATTCTGAGAGGGCTGCCCAATTAGTCCGGTAGCATTCCGATCCTCCTTTCAGACCCCGTGGCCCTTTGAGGACACAAGAAGGTCTTTATGAGTACAGCACACTTCTTCCTGAGTCACCCTCCGTACCTCACCTTTAGGAACTTTTTGAGACTTAATTTCAGTTACAGGTCTAGAGGAAATAATTGGTGGTCAGGATGTTTCCTGGTGGCTCCCAGCAATATCTTGTAAGGCATCTTCCCTAGGCAGTGCTCCAGGTGCAGCCCCACGTGGTATTTCAGCATCCACAATTTGGTTGTCTGCTCAAGTGTGAGTTGTTTATTGATTGTGGATTAATCCCCTCAGGTAGGAGGGTGGAAGGGGTGGAGCTATTGATTGGCTTGGCTCAATAGACTTTAGGGGCTCAATATCCTCCTCTTCCGGATCATCAGCCCCTATGGTCTCATCCCATGTTTCAGGGTCCCATTTCTTTCCAATTAATGCCCTTACATTAATATCAAACACCGTTCTAGGCATACAATTCAGCTGATGCTGTAATTCAGCTACTCATATGATGAGACTCTGATTTCATTTTCGGCAATAGCAACTCTATTACTAGAAGAGAGAAGACTCTCATTGGAGCACATGCAGAAGCTTTTAAGTCTTTTATTTGGCACTTGAGACGTGCTTCTAAAGTTCTGAGAGCATCCCTTTCTTTGATCACATCTTCTATTGTAGGGAGGACCAGCTAACCAACTGCCGGATACGTCTAATCCTGCCAGAACTGCTGGAAAATACCAAACACACGATCACTCAGAGCCTCTCCTCTCACCAGCACTTCATCTATTGGGGGTCATATTGTGTATATTAATTTTGCCACTTCACAGCATGGATTAGCACCGCCCTCTCTAGTAATAGTGACAGACTTATCCATGCTTTTAGTGGTAGAAGCAGCATTCTCAGTGCTGTTAGGCCTAAATAGGCTGGAGGACCAATTCAGGAAACCAATATTTATGATCTTCTTTCTCTAGAACCGCTCCTGGTACCAATTGTGTTGCCGAACCCTGCCTAGGGTTCTCTGAATCAACAAAATCAGGGCACTTATGGTTAGACAGAGAGATGATAGATAGATATAGATAGGTTGATACAGTGGAAAGGAATACAACAGCAAATTAGTCCACACAGCAGTACAGAGAGCTTGGTTCAACTCACTTTCAGTTAAGATGCTGAAGGAGCTTCCAACTCATGCTGGCCACTGGTCCAAGGCTGAGGAAGCAGACAATAGCAAGATGAGATGTCAAGGTGTAGCAGAGGCAGGTCAGTACCTATCAGAGTGAAGCAGGTTGCAGTGGAGCCTCACGGTGTGGCAATACAAAGTAGAGAGCGGCGATCTGGCTGGAGCAGTGGCAAGACAATTGGAGTCGGCCAGCAGGCAAGGGACATGACAAGTAGGGCAGCACCCTGGCATGCAACAGCACTTTAGAGTGATGCGTGGTGGTCCACCACAGTCCACGGGTTGGCTTGGCCCACAGGTAGCGCAGTATATGTGCAGAAGGAGGGCAGCTGACTCAGGCAGTGCTGACTCAGGTGTGAACACCAAGGAGAAAGGAAGTAGCCTGCTTTAGAGAGCCATGTATCTCACCTCCTCATCTGCACCTCATAAAGAGATCATCAAGCTGGGACCTGATTGACAAGCTAAAGTGCACGCACATGTTCCTATGGGTGCCAACTTAACCCAACGATCACAGTCCCTTTATGCAAAACCTTCCCATTTTCCTCCCCTCTCACTATTAACTTACTTTTGTCTGTTTGCAACTGCCTACTCTAGATATATATTTTTAATTATTTTATTAGGTGCTCATACAACTCTTATCACCATCCATACATCCATCTATTGTGTCAGGCACATTTGTACATTTGTTGCCATCATCATTTTCCAAACATTTTCTTTCTACTTGAGCTCTTGGTATCAGCTACTCTTTTTATTCTCCCTCCCCCACCCTCCCTCCCTCCTGAACCCTTGATGATTTATAAATTATTATTATTTTTTTCATGTCTTACATTGAACAATGTTTCCCTTCACCCAGTTTTCTGTTGTCCATCCCCTCCTGGGAGGGGGTTATAGAGAGATCATTGTGATCGGTTCCCGCTATCTTGCCCCACCTTCCCCTTCCCCTCCTGGTATGGCAACTCTCAGTGTTGGTCCTGAGGGATTTATCTGTCCCGGATTCCCTGTGTTTTCAGCTCTTATTAGTACCAGTGTACATGCTCTGGTCTAGCTAAATTTGTAAGGTAGAATTGGGGTCATGGTAGTGGGGGGGTGGGGAAGCATTAAAGAACTAGAGAAAAGTTGTATGTTTCATCGGTGCTATACTGCACCCTGGCTGACTCGTCTCCTACCCTCAACCCTTCTGTAAGGGGATGTCCAGTAGCCTACAGATGGCTTTGGGACTCCACTCTGCACTCCCTCTCATTCACAATGATATGGTACCTGATCCTATCAACACCTGTCTAAGGGTGCTTTTTTCCCTCTTTTGATGAAGTCTTTTGATGCACATAAGTCTCTTATTTTTAGTAGGTGTGCATCTTCTATTTTGACTTCTACTGTGTATTCTTTCTTTGTTATATTTGATAGTATGTCTGTCTTGCAATAGGGTCCTTAGGTATGTACCTATTTCCTCATTGATGATCTTTATACCTTTGAGCTTTACATTTAGATCACTGATCAATCTTGAGTTTGCCTTTGTACCTAGGGTGAAGTATGGGTCCTGTTTCATTCCTCTGCAGATGGAGAGCAACTTGGGACAGCACCATTGGTTGAAGATCCTACTTCTTTCCCAGTGAAATGTTTTATGGTCCTTTGTTCAAAACCAGTTATCTGTAGTTAGATGAACTCAATTCTGCACTTTCTATTCTGTTCCATTGGTTCATGTACCTGTCATTGTACCGTTACCAAACTATTGTGATTACTGTGGCTACGTAATATATTGTTAGGTGAGGCACTGTGGTAGTTACATAATCTTGTGTCAACTTGAGGATATTAGGCAACTGGACACCCACTTACTGAAGGGTTGTGGGGAGGAGATGAGCCAGTCAGGGTGCAGGGTAGCGACAAGAAAACATATAACTTTCCTCTAGTTCTTAAATGCTTCCCCCCCTGCCCCCCACTATCATGATTCCAATTCTACCTTACAAATCTGGCTAGACCAGAGGAAGTACACTGGTACTGATAGCAATTGGAAACACAGGGAATCCAATACAGATGACTCCTTCAGAACCAGTGGTGAGAGTGGTGATGCCTGGTGGGTGGAGGGAATGTGGGGTAGAAAGGGGGAACCGATTACAAGAATCTAC